>NW_022196913.1:18229687-18244041 GCF_008632895.1 Mastomys coucha | reverse complement strand
AAAGTGTCTCACTGGCCTAGAGCTTGTTAAGTAGGCTGGGCTGGATGGCCACCTAGATTCAGGAACACACCTATCTACCATTCCCCACTGTACGCCACTGTGCCTGGCTCTGTTGTACATGAGTGGTCCGAACTAAACTCTGGTCAACTGAGCTGCCTTCCCAGCCCAGCCACCCCCCCCCCCCCCCCCCGTTTCTTTTCTACAGTACCTGGAACTGGCTAAAGCAGCCATACTAATTGACTCCCCACTGGCTGGACCCCCCCAAATGATGTCTAAACTCTCCTTATCTTCAGTATTGGGCTAGTGCTGCATCTGGACAACCCTAGCCCAGCCAGAACACTAGTGAGCATCCTCTTGCCCTTTGCAAGCCCTGTATGACCTGGTACTGCAGAGGACAGTTCACTTCGGTCCCTTGATGCCGCGTGTAGTGCTACAAACTGTCACAAACCCAGAAGGTACAAGATAGAAAAGACAGCCTAGCACGGCACTTCTGGTTTGTGGCTAGAGAGAGAGTGAAGTCCCAGTTAATAGTGAAACTTGCAATGCCTTTTTTCCATGGGTGGATACTGGGATCTCTTGATAGGCCTTGACAAACACACGAATCCTTCCCATATCTTTGTCCATAGCAATTCTGCACATAGCAACTCTGGAGTCTGCAATCAGAACTGCAGGCTTGACCTCACCCTCCTCTGTGAATCACAGCAGTCTTGCCTTCTGGGTAGATGTGAGGTCAGCGCTTGCAGAACGGGCCCTTTGAATGACATTCGTCACGAAAAGTGTACGGTTACAGTGTGCCGAGGTGCTGAGTGGGATGACGCCAGCTATTAGATGACATGTGATACTTCCTTTCTTCTCTTCAGTACATCTTTACAGTGGTATAGCTTTATTCCAAATCCTGAGTCTCTGTAGGGTCCTGTTTCCATAGTAATTGCGACAGAGGCAAGGCTAATCACTAATCAATGCTTGTTTATTGAACACGTTGCATCAGTCAATGCTATCCACTTGTGTTATTTTTCAGGATAACCAAGAGCTCCTTATGAGAAGGTTGTTATTGTCCTCACATGACCATGGGGGGTGTAGGTGGTGGTGCCGGTGGTGTGAAGGCTGTCAGCTTCAGCAGGGCCAGCTTTGGAAAGAGCCATAGTCCCAGGCCAGGCTCCTGCCTCTGTTGTTTCTTTTGTTTCAAAGTCTTCTAAATGGCTAAGCCATTATTCCCACCCCCACTTCCCACCCCCACAGATTCTACCTGTCCTTTGGTTTATATTTGATGGTAGAGAAGGTGAAGCTAGGGGGTCACATGTGCCAGGCAGGTGCCCAGCCACACAGCAACATCCCCAGTTCCTTCCTGTCCCTGTCATTGGCTTGTTTCTATGTAATCTGAACCGAAGTGGGATGTTTCCAGGTGCATCTGCATCTCCAAATGTCAGAGGCTGGGCAGGGCTAACACAAAGCCGCAATTATGGCATCCAGAAGTTGGCATAGAGACACTGGCCTCAAAGCATCCAGGACAAAAAGATTGGTTTATATTTAAAGCAGAATTGAACTGAGTCTAATTTAACTTAAAAGTAAAAAACAAAACAAAACAAAAACCCGGCCCCCTCAAAGAACCCCTGCACCCCACCCCACACACATGAAAATAAAATCTAATATAAATGTAAAAAGCTTCATGTAAGTTGTGAGGATTTTACCAAAAGATTTGGAAAGAAAAGCCAGGGAGTGGGTACTCGGCAGCCTCCAGCTGGGGCAATGACAGGCCTGGTTCTTTGCAGAAACGCGTCCCATGTCCCCCACTTCAAATGCATGCTTCCCTGACCAATGCTGCTTTTGTGGCTCACTGGGGGGATGCTTCTTGCCTGTTCCAGCTATTCCTCCGTTTCTCACCCAGAGGCAGCTTTCCTCAGCCTTAATTACCACCATTAGGCCAGCATTCAGCTACACAGTGTGAAGTGGAGTTTGAAGCGAGAGAAAGTGATTTATGGCTTGTCAGGGGCAAGGAAGCGTGACAAGGCTATGAAGCCAAGAGCGAGCTTTGAGCTTTCCTAGCAGCTTGTGGGATGACTGTGCATGTGAGCATGTATGTAGGAGGATATAAACGGGGGCAAGTGTGCATGTGTGTGGAGGCCAGGGATCAACCTTGGGTATTGGTCCTCAGCCATCTTGTGTTTTGAAACAGGGTCTCTTGTTATCCTGGGGCTTGCCAGTTAGCCTAGGCTGGTAGGACAGTGACCCTAACCCCTAATCTGCCTGGATCCACCTCCCTAGTAATGGATTTATAAGAACACCATAGCATCCAGCTTTCTTATACGGGCTTTGAGAATCTAACTCAAGTCCTTGTGCTTGTGTGGCAAGCCTTTAACCAGAGAGGCCCCATTTTTCAGCTCTTAAACTCCCTGGCATAACAATAGGCAATGTTTTGGTGGTGTAGACCCATTTACATTCAAACCCATTTGGTTAACAGTAGTGAAAAAGAGAATACCTTGCAGGTAGCCAATAGCCATCTAGTACTTGATACCGGCCTAGTACTTGAATTCATCCCTAGTGCTATAAACCTAGCCAACTACCGCTGGCCAGAGAGGCCATAGACATGAGTCTCACTACTACCACTTTCCCAAACCAGCATAATTGCCAAGTGCATTTTAAGTGTTTATCCTTTAAGCACGCGTTGCTTCTTTTTGCCATAATCAGGAACCAATACAGAAAGCTCCAACTGTTCAAAATGCAGAGAGCAACTAACCAGGGAGTGACCAGCTCCAGTTGATTCATCTACAACAGAATCCCTTCACCCAAGGTCAGGGAGCATCATAGAAGTAGGGATGAAAAGATTGTAAGATTCAGAGGAACAGGGAACCTGCGGTGAGCTAGGATCTTCTATATATGACAGGAGAGGTACGCCCATGAAATCTCAGCAATACGGCTGCATAAATAAAGCTAGTTCAATGGCAACAGTAGGTGATATGGCAGTAGGGATACAAGAGCTCTCACAAGGCCCCACACCTAGATGAAAAGCATCAGGAAATTAATGGCTATACAGTGAGGGACAACCAGTCTTCCTGATGGAGCTATCTAGTCCCCAGTGGTCAGCTCTAGACACACATAGACATATGAGCAATAGTAAATAGACTCAGCTGGCTGAATTTGCATCTGTCATTTATCTGTCTATTATCTATCATCTATCTACCATCTATCTATTATCTATCTATCTATCTATCTATCATCCATGCAACAATTACAAAGAATTTTAAAGGTGATGGGAGGAGTTGGAGGGGGAGAGGGGTTGACATGATGTGAATTTGGTACTCATGTATGAAATTTCCTCCAAAATTTAAGTTACAAGAACACTGTAGGAAAAGAAGAAAAAAAAAACCCTAAAAACTAGAGTCTCTGACCTCCTGGGGTTTGCATCAGAGTGGAGAACAATTATTCCTTTGCAATTAGGAACACAGATGCAGGACTGTCACATAGTACCAGGAGAGCTTAGAAACAGACATGAGCCGGTCTGAGAGGCCATATGACGGTGAGTCTTTACTGATCTTGAGTTGAGATCTATAAAGTAAGTAGACCTGGCACAGAGAGGCAGAGTATGTCCACATCAGGTCAGCCAGCATGTGCCAGCAAGGAACACAGCCAGTGAGACAGCCCTGTGTAGTGGCAGTGTGGAGGAGCTTAGAGGAGACTGGTGACAGGGCACTGTAAAGCAAGCAAACCATTGGAGGTCACACCACGGCTCTTAGAAATCTTTGAAGTCATGGAGTTGGGACAATAAATAGCCTATGGTTAATTACCACAAACGGGTCTGAAAATGCCATAGGTTAGCAAAACGTAACTAAAGCAGAATCAAACATATGGATTTGATTAAAAACCAAATGGAGGGGTTTCGAGGGGTGGCTCAGTGAGTAGAATCCTTGCTCCACAATCATGAGGACCTGTGGTTTGGAACCTTAGCACCTACAGGGGGTGATGGCAAATGTCTGTGCCCTCAGCTCCGGTGGGAGGGAGGGAGAACGGTGGATTCTGAGGCTGCTGTACAGTTAGTGAGCCAAAATGGTGAGCTCTGAGTTCAATGAGAGACAGTAAGTGAAACACCATAACAAACGTCAGGACACAACAGGCAGAGTTGTCACTGAACCAGCCACACTCACATCAAGGAGCGTGAAACCTGGGTCGACAGCAGCTCCTCTACCACCACAGTGGCTCTGCACACAGGAAGGGAGGGTGATCAGCACAGGAGATGGGACTGGAAGTCGGAGTGCCCATGGTTTGGGGGGTGATCCTACCATCCAGAGGCTGAGGATGTACCACTGTAAATAAACTCTATCCAAGCTGTTTCCACAGCCCTGTTTTTCAGCTCTCACTATTTCACCTCAGGCTCCTGCACTCACCACAGAAGGCCTCCTACCTGTTGGTGTTCTCCCTCCCATGGCTCCTCAGTTGGGGGTTGGAGTACTGACAACTCCTGGTTTCCTCAGGCATGAAGCAGGAACTCAGTATCAAAGACAAAACCTTTGGACTGATGTGAGAGTGGGACGCTGCTCTCTGATCACTCCAGGACTCTAGTGACAGAGCTGTGGGAGGGAATAGCAAGGCCCTGTAGAGCCCAGAGAAAGGAGTGAACTCTGAGACAGACATCCCAGGTTGGAGGCAGGGGAGTCTCAGCTGGGAGCAGAGAGAAAAAGAGTCATGTAACATCTGCTCTTCCTGCCAGAGTGCCAGCTCCTTGTCACCACAGGGTCTTATGGGATCCTGTTCCAGAGGTCACTGTAATTATGAGTTTTCCTGGAAGGCCATCCTGCCCCTTCATTCCTGAGAATGCAAGTGAGAAGGCAAGAGAGCCTGAGGATTTTGTCTCAGCCACTCAGTGGAAGTCACATGGCATGCCTTGCTGTTTGCCCACAAATCCCAGAGCACAGTGTTTGTGTGTGGAAGCACCTGTGCATGCCAGAAACCTGTTCTCCAGCTGGTGACTGCAAGTGCTTTGTTGTCAAACACACTCTAATAATGGGAGTTAGTAATGTCATGTTAAGAACATCTAAGGAAGAGTCAAACATTGAACAAAGTCCCAAAGGCGGGGGAAACGATAGCAGGAGGACCCACAGTTGGTAGCCACAAAGCCCAATGTTTTATTGAAGTATAACACACATACAGAAAAGCACCCAAAAATGGACAGTTGGAGAACTTCCACAAACCAAACATATCAGGGTGACCCACAGCTAGATCCAGAGACAGAACATTCCAGAAGCTTTTGTGTCCCCTCTCTGTTGCCCCTTTGAGAATAGCTACTGTCCCTCCTTCAATCAGCATGGTTGGCCTGCCAGGCCTGTGCTGTACGGAAATGGAACCGTAGCTTGGACTTGCCTGCTCTCAGTCCCTCAAGTCAGCAAGATTCACATCAAGCTGTGGATGGAGCTGAGAATCCACTGCACGAATGACCCTCATCTGCTTATTCCTTCAATATGGGCATAAGGGGCTCCTCCTGGCTATGGTTACTGTAAATAGTACTTCCACAGACACTCTAGTATGTTTCTTCTGACAATATATACACATTTCTGTTGAGTACACACTCTGGTGGAGTTGTCTCCTCACAAAATATTTACATCCAAATGAGGATACTTTGTGGAATGATGAGCTTACAAGGTCGATCACAAGACTCCAGAAATTAACAGAAATTCAGGAATAACTCAGAAAGCTCAATGGGTCCAAAGAGTAGAGTGGCTGGGAGGTATGGAGGGATCTTCCCAGGACAGTTACTAGTGGACACACCATCCACAGGAGAATATGAGAATGATGACTAGGAACAGGAGGCAGGAAAGTAGAGACAGTTTGGTAGGAGATTAAAGCACACTATTCTCCTGACCTGATTTTGCCACTGCAGGTGCTGCCCCACTTCTTTGGCTTTTGTGGACTATGGTCTACTCTGTCGGTTGATGACGCCAACAAGAACCACAGAATTAAAAGATCTTGTTACAGACCAACAAAACTAGAGTCTTAGCCTCTCATCTCATGTCCAGTAGTGAAACTAAGAACAGTTTCCACAAAAGCTGCAAGAGAGGGGAGCAAGGCACAAATCCATCTAAACATGATAGTCACCTCCTTGGAGGCCATTTTACACTCCTCATCCCAGAACCATGGTGTCTGTGAAGTCATCTACTCTCAATAACATCATAGGCTGTCATCCAGCACATATGGGTTTTCAAGGATAATCAGAGCTCTACTTGGTTTCTGCCCAAGAACAAGAGTAATTAACTATCTGCAGTTTGCTGGTTTGAACAGCTTGGCACACAATGGCTTGCCCAGCAGCACACAGCAAGCCTCTTTGAGATCCAGAGGAGAGGCAGTTTACAAATATCTACACAACAAATGTTCTAACTGAGCCCTCGGCAACTGTGGTTACAGCCTCCATCAGGAGGGTATAGAGGTGCCTTAGATGGGGCCAACAGCCTTGTCTTGGAAAATCTCAAGGCTCACTGTTATCTGATCTTGGGGCACCTACACATCATCTATCATAAACTGACATAATCTAGGCTTGTGACACCTCTCTTAGCCAAGGTGGCAGAGGGGTGCACATCCAGTTAGTGTGAAAATGTGTTGGCTTCATTCGTAGCGTGCAGTTAGGACTGTGTGTGAATCTGCAACAGGTGGCCACAGTTCAGGGCTTCAGGGAGGGCTTTAGGGAGAGACTACCCACATATGGAAGTCTTGGTGTGCCTAGTTTCTGTCTGCAGTTTTCAGCAAATGTCATTTCTCTATGCCTGGGATATTCCCTCTCTATAAATAGACCTATTCTTGGAGTATTTATTGTTAGGTTAAATATGTTAACGCCCATAAATTCTTAGATCAGCGAGTTACATGGTGACATCACTTTCAGGGATAACTGTGCGGAGACTCCTGGAGGGGTTGTCAGACTCCTTGCCCTACTAGAAACATCAAGTAGGAGGGAGCAAGCAGGGAGAGCAGGGCATTTGGATCGAGGACATGGCCCAGTGGGGCTGTCTGGTGAGTATCTACAGTCAAGGCTGCTCCACACCACAAATGTACTCTCAGAAGAATCAGCTTCAGTGATAAACAGATATTAGTCATCTATAGGGCCTAGCCATATGGCACCTGAAGGCTCCTATGATAGAGATGCCAGAGGAGAAAGAGACCCCACGCTCACATGTGTCTGGCTGACATGCTCTCATCTGCTATTGAATTACTGTGCATGGGAGACACTTGTGCATGGTTTTGATTTCAATGAATTACCCACTGAAATTTATTAACTGGATATATTTATGGCTGGGAAAGTTTAAAAATTGTAGACCTTTAAATCTACACTTTTATATGGCACATTTGTTATTTGGCTATAAAAATGTCTGTTTTCTCTATGGATGGAAGTAAGACAAAATGAAACCAGAAAAAGAAAGAAAAGAAAAGAAAAAGGAAGAGGAAACAATGTTAGGAAGGAAATATGATAAAACAAGATAAGCTCAGATCATGGTTGGTTGGACAGAGATGGGGTGTTGTGGGAGGCATGCCTCTACATGGGAGCATGCATGGTCTCTACTTGGAACATTTACGGCTGGAAAGGACCCGCTTCATCGCCGTGGGTATTAGAGAATGGTGCAGAAGAACTTCTTCTCCCGGAAGGGGTTTTCTGAGGCAGGCACTGGGATGATGAGAGGATCCTCCCGCACATGGGCTTCACAGTAGGCCAGGAGGTCTGAGGCAGCCTGGGAGACCTGCAGAAACAAAACACAGGTGCTTGGTTAAAGGCATTCACAGAGTGGGTCCAGGGTGAGGTCCGCTAGAAGAGTGGCCGTGGTCAAAGTCAGGCTGCATAGTATACATGATCAAACAAGGCCAGGAGCTGGCAAGTTTGGATAGAACTGAGGTGATGGGTTTGGAAGATGCTCCAAGGACCTACTGCCCTAGAGTGCTAGGTCAGGATCCAGGGAGCTGAGAACATGCTAATGTATTCTAAGAAAACCTGGTGACCTGATTTTGATCCCTGGAGCTTACCTGAAGGTGGAAGAACAGAACAGACTTCACAAAACTTTGTTCTCAGACTTCTGCATGTGTGCCATGGCATGTACCTGCTCCCTCCACTGCATGGGCACACATTAGTATATAAAAGCACATTATATACTAATATAATTATATAGGAAGAGAATGATAAATACATTATCAGTAGTAGTGTTCTTGCCTAGCATGGATTGGATCTCAGCACGTCCCATAATGAAACGGAGAGAATGGAACAGAGAATGGAACCTCACAGTGACTCTGCAAAGCCATTTCTATAAGAATAACACAGAAACTATTCCTGACCAAGTCAGACTGATGGTATTTATTGGTGGTGATTTTTCTATAGTCTACTCTCATAGACAAACTAGGAGAGACAATCTGTTTTCTTCAGCAGACCCCCTATTCAGCTCTGCTTTATAAACTCTCATCTTACAAAATGTATTTATCATTCTCTTCCTATATAATTATATTAGTATATAATGTGCTTTTATATACTAATGTGTGCCCATGCAGTGGAGGGAGCAGGTACATGCCATGGCACACATGTAGAAGTCTGAGAACAAAGTTTTGTGGAGTCTGTTCTGTTCTTCCACCTTCAGGTAGGCTCCAGGGATCAAAATCAGGTCACCAGGTTTTCTTAGAATACGTCGTCGTCGTCGGCTGCTGAGTCATCTCTCCGGCTCAGGCCCATATCACATAACGACAGGTAGCTGCTCCCTCCAGACTGGCTGCCACTGTCCAGGAAGCCCTTTTGTCCTCCTTCCAGACCTTTCTTCAAGGTGTAGAGAACACGCCCAATCTGAGTCTAGAGAAAGAATTGGTTGTTCATAGAGAGGGAGATGATGAGTCCTTTTATGTGGTCAACCCCCAGAAGGTGTGGCCCTGATTTTGGGTGGGTCTTTCTCAAACCATCTACCCAAAACAATCCCTCACAGGTGTGCCCGGCTGCTTGGGTTTAAGTTGATTTCAGATGTAGTCAAATGACAAACCCAGGCTAGCCATCACAAGTGAGGGAAGAGTATTCTAAAGCCTCTGTCCCAGCAAGCCACAAACGCCAGCCTTGGGTTCTGCCTTCCACCTTCCATAACAGATTCTTACTTCCAGTTTCCAGCCAGACCTGTCTGTGTTGTTGGTAGCTAGACTTGGAGAGATGACGTGGGCAGACCCAATTTGGTCTTTTTTTTTTTTTTTTTTTGACCCAGATGAAATAATTACAGGTCAAATAGATGAGTTAAACCAAATGCTACATTTGTTGCTAGTGTGGAATGAAGAAAGGATCTGTTTGCATTACCCTTTCTTTTTAGAAATCAACTCTTCCTTTCATAGTGTTCCATAGGTATTCTGTCACTGCATCAAGAAAAAAATAGTTAATACAGATGGGAAAATGATGAGGGCGTCAAACAGGCCCAAATGGACTCCTGCCGGAGCCGCCCTGCAGTGAAGGACAGAGGTGTGCATCCTCAGATTAAAGGGTGGCTCTAATATGGCCACGCTTGTGGGTTCTGGCTTGGAGCATACTCCAGGGGTTGCTAGAGGGACAGCTGGGTGGATTTACTGCCTTCCTGCACTAGTGGCTTTAGGGAGAGAGGAAGTTTTTACATGTTGGTGGAGGTGAGAGTGACTGCCAGTCCCGAAGCACTTGGCATTTACTTGGAAGGTTAGAGTAGGCATGTGCATGCATGTCCTCTCTCCCTGTGACCACAGCTATGTCCCATTGACCTTCCTGTGTGTTTCCTGATCTATGTGTACATTGCCCCATACTCCTATCTCTTGCCATGGTTAAACAGATGTCCTGCAAACTTGGTCTTCCCCTGGTAATTCCCATCTCAATGTACAGTTAGTTACCTTCAAAAGCTGGCTATGCTATAGACCACAGACCAGATGAGTAAAATGAGCTTAGAGACATATAGGAACACCCTGAATATCACCAATCAATAAGGTCTTTAACTTATGGTAAGGTGAGTTTCTTGTAGAAAATCTACGGGAAAGCTTAGTGGAGGTAGCACAAAAAGCTAGAGGTCAGGGTTGGAGATCCAACAACTCAGAAGGGAAGAGTTCAAATCCGCCCCTTTAGTCATTCTACACCTGCCAAAAATTATCCTATTTCACTTTTCTTGACCATGCTCTGCTAATTTGGAATTCTTATAGGACTCCCTTTTTTTTTATTTTTTTTAGGACTCACCTTTTAACTCCCCCAGGAAGTGTTTACTGAGCATATATCTACATTGCCAAGCTAATTGAGAAGATGCCAGGGAAAAACCAACACTAGAGCCAACTGAGAAAACTCAGGAATAACTGAACCACCACAAACAGTAGCATGTGCTGAGGAGTCCCAGACGTAGAGACGGAGGACTGGCCATAGGCAACTATCCTTGTGCACGGTCCTGCCGGTCCTGCCGGTCAGCAGCTGGCTTGTGAGTCATCAGCATAGCTTTGTTTCCCCTGGACCAATTTACCTTGATACATAACCAGCAGCATACACGGTGTGTGTGTGTGTGTGTGTGTGTGTGTGTGTGTGTGTGTGTGATACTAGCTTAACTCTGAGAACAACCCCAAGTTCAAATTTATCATCACAAGGCAGGGTCAGAAGATGCTGGGACTTGTGGGGCTGGGCCTAGTGGAAGATCTGCAGCTCTGAGTTCCTCCCTCACACCTGCAGCACCTGCAACACCTGACAAGTATGCAGGGAGTCTGACCTGCCCAGTTCTGAACAGGTTCTGTCTAGAAATTTTTTCTGCCTTGTCATAAAGGTGAGGCTATACTTGATGCCACCATGATCCTCCGCCTTGCTCCTTTAAGCGAACAAGTTGTTCTGAGGTCGCCTCTCTTTCAGCTGCATCCTCTGGGCTATAACTACAGTCCTGGGGGGGGGGGCATCCCAGCTGCATATTCATTTGGCCTAACACTGCAAAGAGGCAGTTGGTGTAAGTGTGGGGACAAATGTGTTGACCTGGGTTGGTTCCACACTATGCCAGTTTTCTAGATGTACTAAAAAATACTGTCACGCGATTGTTGCAGTTTGGAAGTCCCTTTAAAACTCACACTGAAAGTTAAAGGTACTCACAAGTAGGTCGCGTGACACCCCAATAGATTATGAAGTTGCTGAAGGACAGGGCTCTGACAGGAGGAGGGTTTGGCCTGAGTTCTCTCCTGTGTTGCCTTTTGTTTGCTTTTTGTTTGTTTTGTTTTTTGTTTTGTTTTGTGTTTTTGTTTATTTTTTCGAGACAGGGTTTCTCTCTGTAGCCCTGGCTGTCCTAGAACTCACTCTGTAGACCAGGCTGGCCTCGAACTCAGAAATCCGCCTGCCTCTGCCTCCCAAGTGCTGGGATTAAAGGCGTGCGCCACCACCACCCACCTCCTGCCTTGCCTTTTAATGGCTTGTCTTCAACCGCGCTGTGAGCCACTTTGGAGGGCCCTGCCACCTACAGACCCCTGCTCTTCCAGCCCCAGAGCTGTGAGTGACACTGCCAGCCCTTTCTTCTCTTCCACTCGTTCTTTCCTTTCTCCTTCCTTCTCCTCATCTTCACCTCTGCTCTCCAACCATAGAATTCCGATACAATTGTGGAAAACAGACAAACAAAAAGCCTGAGGTCAGAGATGTAGATCTAACAATCCCAGGAGGAAAGGCTGGGCCAAACATGGTCCCTGCACTCATTCTACACTCCTGACAAATGATCCTATTTCATTCTTCTGACCATGCTCTGCTGATTCTGCATTCATGTAGGGCATACATTTTACTCAAATGATTACGTTGTAAAGAATGGCCCATTTATGCCTAGCTGCACCTAATGGTGTATAAATCATTTTACATCAAGGTAGTCAAGGGAATTTCTACCCCACCCAGACCCCCTCAGCTCACATAATAGCATCTGAAGTCCACTTATTTCAGTATAAGCACAGCACCTTGAATATCTGTTGGTGTTCACTCTACTATGATCAGAGAAGATAAACACAGGCAATGACTGTTTTCAGGCATGGAACACTAGACACGAAAGATGTCATAGTGGCTATGATGGGTATAATTTACAACCACAGAGGAGACATACCTTTGGGTGTGTCTATGAGGGTGTTTCCAGAGAGGTTTCACTGAGCTGGGAAGACCCAGGCTAGACGTGATTGAAATCCTCCGTGAACTGGAGCCCTGGACTGATTGAAAAGGAACACACGATCTGGGCACCAGAATCCATCTCTCTGCTTCCTGCTGCTAACGTGATGTGACCAGCTGCCTCAGGCTGCTGCCGTGCCTTCTCATCATAACAGGCTGTATTTCCAAACCACACACCCTTCTTTATGTTGTACTATGGGTATTTTTGTCCTAACGATGAGAAAATTAATACACAGGCCCACAGTGTTCCATCCCAGCATTAATTAACCTAACTGCTGCCAGGGCTGAATGTGGTTTTTGTTAATCAGGTTAGATTGATTTTTTTTTTTTTTTTTTTTTGTGGCTGGAGAGCTCCTTCCTACCAGATGCCAAAACATCTGCTGCTTCTGAAACAAAATAGATACTCTCAAAGACAAAAGTTTATCATGGTAGAAAACTGACAACTGCCTCCTTGCCAGTGCTCTCTTATCAAGAAACGAGATCATGGAGATGAGCTGCCCTGAGCATCTCTGCCTCCTACCTCAGCATCCAGCTGTTAGAATTATAAGGCAGCAGATGCTGAGAGAAATGGGTAGCCTGGGAATAACTGTGGAATTTTCCCATTGCATTTCAGAGTAAAAGAGGTGATTAAAACAGCCCAAGTTAGCACATAACACTGTTAGTTGCACTATAATTACCGGCTTCAATGATGGGAGAAAATGTTGCAATTACTATAGTCACATTCCATGACAAGACAGACGACATAATTACTACTCTCGCTGTGACACCCTCTGCACTTATCTTGTACATCTGAAGTCAAGAGGGCACCTACTTCTCAACAGTCTGGGTCTATTGAACAATATAGAATCAATGAAAAGTATCTTTGGTTGGCTTTGCCTGTTCCTCCCTCCACCCCCAGAAAACAAAGCCATGTCAGGGTTAAGAGTCCTGCCAGGCTGTAGTCAGCATGTAGCAATGGTATC
This sequence comes from Mastomys coucha, assembly GCF_008632895.1. Lineage (NCBI taxonomy): Eukaryota > Metazoa > Chordata > Mammalia > Rodentia > Muridae > Mastomys > Mastomys coucha. Next base: position 18,230,979 of record NW_022196913.1, on the reverse strand, counting down.
TCCTCTAAGGTCAGGCCTCGTGCACACCCCAACAGAGGCTGCCATGTGCCCTTAGCCCCCCCACCCCCAGGGATCCTCAGGGCATCACAAGTATATGCCTTGCCTCTGAATCCTGTGTATGCTTCTTTCTAAACACTAAATAGTTGAGCCCGGCACAACAGTTTTGAAGGACAATACCTAGACACTGTGCAGTCTGGCTTTTGGCAGATTCCAGAGCACTGAAGGAAATTTCTAGCTGTTGAGAAGTGGTCTGAATGGGAGGTGACTTCTGCTGCACAGGAGGTCCTGTCCTGAGGGAGGGAGCATCTCCTGCCCCTACAGAACATCTGGAGGGGGAGAAAGCCAGGTGGTGATAATGTGAATAAAACTTAGGACCAGATGTCTCCAACAGTGGGATAGCCATTATCAATGACCATAACTGCTCTTCTACCTTATCAAAATCTGGTTGCACACTGGGAAGCAGAAATGTGAGGGATGGGTTAATGCCACCAAGTTCATTTCAGTGACAACTGTTATTTGCATGGCTACCACAGGACCAATAGCCCCTAGCCTGAGTAGCCTACCATTGACCCATATGTGCCCTGGATCTTAACTTAACCAAATCCTTCCAACAGGTGGGCAGTTTTCATGATTTCTCAGTTTCCTACAAAGAAAGGTATCACTCAAAACTAGGTGGCACATACCTGTGATGCCAGTCCTCAGGGGGCTGAGGTAGGATGGCAAGCACAAGGCTCTGTGTAAAGGGAAACCAGATGAAGCAACCAAACCCATCTTAGACTTTGCCAACAGAGTATTTGCATAGCAAGGTGAACCGTGAAGGTCAAGGATAGATGCAGTAAAGACCCACCTTGGTCTTGGCACAGAGAGATTAACAGTGATAGGGTGCTTTATTTCTCCTAGAGAAAACCAGTGAGCCTTGGCAGCCTCAGCAGGTACCAACACTCCCGTTCTCTCACTGGATGCAACACTCGCCATTCAGCCTGACTTAGCCTCAGTGGCCACTGATACATCCTGTCCTGCTGTGAGACTCTCCTCACAGGTAGCCGGTCTAGCTTTCACTTCTGTAAGTGGCAACAGCTCCTGACTGCACAGCACATGCCACTCTGAAGATGCTCTGACTCCTATACTACTCTCTGGTAGCACAGAGAACATCCTACCCTGCTCTTTGGCTTAGTTAAAAGGTTGTTCTCCCTTTGTCCGATCTTCATTCTAGAATTGCTAACCACCCTTACCTGTGTCTTACCAAATACCAATTTTAGCCTTTTCTGATTTGAATTAAAAAAACGTTGGGG
>NW_022196913.1:18227156-18229146 GCF_008632895.1 Mastomys coucha | reverse complement strand
AGATAGCTATATTTAGGCTGGCTTGCCCTTCCTTCGGTCTCTGCTCCATAGTTAATCTCTGCAACTCCCTCCTTGGGATCTCCACCTGGGTGGCATGGCACACAGCTCTTAAGAAGGTTCGAGGAAAAGGGTGGAGAAGTCACATGCTTGATCTTATGGGGCTTGCTCAGGAAACGTCTGCAGCAGGTAGCTCCTCCACACTGAGAAAACCAGTAGACACAATCCTAACCCAATTGATGCTTAACTTTTGAATATTGTAAAATTTTATGTAGACTATTTACATAAAAACATGTCCGTGTTTTCTGTTAGGCTGCCTGTGCTTGAAGTAACACAGAAGACAGGGAATATAGCATGGATGGCACACATGCAAATGACTGCTCAAAAGCCAGCTGCCAAGTTGGACAGCGTCTGCTGAAGGCTCATTTGGCAGTGAGATTTCCTGCGGAAGGAGAGGAAAAGATGCCTTCCGTTTACTGAGCTGAATGGTTATTGCCATCTTAGTGCCAGCATTCTACTTCCGAAGACCTTCATGTCTTGAAGGAAGCCAGCCCTCAGAGACACGATGTCACCTTTGTAAAACAGGCAATTCTGGGAAAGAATTCCCCCTATTGATAATCAATAATAACCACCACACATTCGGAAGACAATAAAATTATTTCAATAGTGGGATAACTGGTTTGCCTGAGTGGTGCCAGGAGGATGGGCATCATGGAGGCACAACTCTGGCCAGGCCTCTGAGTATATTATGGAGTAGTTAATCTACTTACAGACTCCGAATCTGAATAGCTTATTGGGAGCTAGCAGAGCCTGGTTTAGGAAGTGGGTGGCTTTGGGGGTCACATGTGCGCTGAAGGATACATTTTGACCCTGGTCCCTTCCAGTTAAAGAAAATAAAGCCAAGGCTCTTTTTCCTACTCATTGACTTTGTGGGACATCTTCTATTTTCAGGAATGAACTCTGGTTTAGGTAGCAATTACTTCTCTTTATTGGTTGAGAGACTTTCACTTATGGGAATTTGAAAGACACAGTCAAATCTCCCACTGCACTTGTGAGCTGTGGATTTTGTGGTATCACATGAAAGGACTTTTTGCAAATTCACATGCTACAAACACAGACGAGCCTTCCAAGTGCCTTGATGGTCTCTTTGTTACATTTAATCTTTGCTTTTTGAGATGGTGGTCTTACCATACAGCCGAGGTGGGAACATTGTGATCCTCCGGTTTCAGCCTCCTGACTGTTGGGATTAAAGGTGTATACCACCACACACAGTTTAAATATTTGGTCTGAGGCTGGAGGGATGCCTCAGTGGCTAAGAGCACTTCCTGCTTTTAGAGAGGACCCTGGCTTAGTTCTCAGTACCCATGCTGGTAGTTCCCAACTGCCTGTAACTCCAGCTCAAGGGATCCGAGGTCCTCTTTTGACTTTTGAGGGCCCCTATACACATATGATTCATATTCACGCACTCAGGCAAACATACATAAATACACTTAAAAATTAATCTTTAAACTTTTTTTTATTTTGAAACAGGGTCTTTTTATGTATGCCTAGCTGTCCTGGAACTTGCTAGGTAAACCAGTTTGGACTGAAACTGACAGAGATTCTCCACCATGTCTGGCCAATCTTTAAACCTGATCCATGTTACAGAATCACGCACCCCCCTGCCCCATTCTAATGCAGAAGCTATGAGGTAAGGGTGAGGCAGAGCTCTGGGGAGGTGGTTGAGGCTAAGTATGTTCAAAAGGGAGGGTTCTCATCTGGCAGGGCTGACATCCTCATAGTGGAAGAAATGACAGAGGAAATGCTCTGTCTCACTTTGCAAATATAAGAGAAAAGCTACATGAAGCCATGGTGAGGTGTCCATCTACCATCCAGGAAGAAGATCCCTCAACACATGCATATACACATACCACACACCACATACCACACACACCCTACTGGTACCTGGATCTTGTACTCATAGCTAAACTATACACACACACACACACACACA
>NW_022196913.1:18189269-18226957 GCF_008632895.1 Mastomys coucha | reverse complement strand
AGAGAGAGAGAGAGAGAGAGAGAGAGAGAGAGAGAGAGATCTGTTGTTTAAGGTGCTGGAGAGCTAGCTCAATGGTTAAAATGCTTGCTTTGAAGGAGTTGGGACCCAGGATTGAAGCACCCACATCCTTGAAAACTGTAGTAGCCCCAGCACTGAGCAGGGTAGAGACAGGAGGATGGCTGGGATTTGCTGGCTTTCCTGAACTCAGGGACAGATGTGGAAAAATACAGAGGAGGATATTGTGCTGTGCTCTGTGGCCTCTGTGCTGTAGAGGTATATACATCCATGGTGTCTGCCATTTGCACATGCACACACACACATGTATATACACACACACATAAATGAGTAAAATAAACCTCTAAAATATTTTGTTGTTCAGCCACCCATTCTGTAGTCTGATAGCCTGAGCAGAGGGATCCAGTTTCTCTGCCATTATTTGGATATATTAGTTAGTAGTCATCTTTGTTTACATTCCTGAGTGCCAGAAACATTTATCAACAATGTTCTAACAAGTCTGGTAAGATCTTATCCCCACTTATATAAAGATGCCATCTGGACCATGGGATTCTGGGGATATGCTGGGTCTGATTTTGAGACTTCTTATTCTATTCAATTGATCGGTCATTGCTGAACAAAGTCAGAAATCCATATGCATTCTGACTTATATACTTCCAGAGGTAGGAAACACCTGCATATTTTCCTTCTCAAACATATTACTTAAAAAAAAAAAAACTTCCTAGGCATTCTCACATTTTCTGTCTGATTGAACTTTCAGATAATTTTAACTCTAAATCCAAAATAGAATTTCTCCTATAATGTATTAATTTAGAATATATTTCAACACTGATTACCTATTCTAGAACAAGGCATTCTGCCACTCAAATCTTCTTTTGTACCCTTTTAAGTATTTATTAAAAGTAGCATAATCTTATCCATATATTGGCATTCTCAAGTCACTTTCTCTTGTTTAGTTGCCTGTACTGTGACAGAATGCCTGACACAGACAATCTGAAGAAGAAAGGCTTATTTTGGCTCTTAGCCAGAGGGCTCAGTCCATGGTCACTTGGCCCCAAGCTCTTGAGCTGAACATGATGATGCAGGAACCTGTGATGGGCAGGTTTCTTCCTCTGGTAGTGGACAAGGATCCAGTGGCCTACTTCCTCCCATGGGGATCTGCTGCTCCAATTTTCTACAGCCTTCCAAAACCATTATCTGATGAGCAAGCATTCACCACACAGCCTATGTGGTCATTGCCAATCAAGCTGGAACATGATGTTCAGGGGCAGTTTTAAGAGCTTCCTGTGTCAATTCCCATTCCTGCTGCCGTAAAGTGTTTATGCGGTGAAGGGTGCGGTGTTCATGACTACTGTTGTCTAGGGTAATCTCTTCTGTGAGTGTACGTGTATGTAGTAATGCTCATACATATGTGTGTTTGTGGCAGCCAAGAGATATTGTTCCTTGGCAGCATTTTGTCTTTTTCATTAAAAACAGGGTCTTTCATTGGCCTGGAGTTTGCCAAGTATGATAGTCTGTCCTGCCAGTGAGCCTTAGGAACCCTTCTCTCTTGTCTCCTGTGCTGGAATTACAAGTACTCACTTACATGCATAGATTTTTAAAAATGTTTTATTTCAATATTATTATTTTTTACTAACAGGGGTTCTGGGGATTGAGCTTGGGTCCTGTGCTCATAAAGCAAGCAATTCACTAACTGAGCTATCTCCCCATTCCATAGTTTACCATTTTTATATCATCTTCATACCTTTTGTATGTATGAGAGAGAGAGACTCACGTAGCCAAGGCTAGCCCTTAACTCACTATGTATCAGATGGTAATATTGGTCTCATGATCCTTCTGCTTCCACTTCCCATGCCTAGGGATATAGGTGTGTGGTACCCTGCCGAGTTTTGCCTGTTTAAAAATGTGATTGTTTTCTAATGATTAGTTTTTAAGAGCTCTTTGTGTATTTTGGACATGTCTTTTTATCAGATATGTATTTTGCACACACTGCCTTCTCCTGAAGCCTGCCTGTAATGTTTCAAGAAGCTTCAAGTCCTAATGAAGTATGGCTTATCAGGCTGGCTTGTGTTTTGTTAGTTATATCGAAACAATCAAATCCAAGGTCAATCAGATTTCTTTGTGTCTTCATGTTTCTGCCTATGACTCATTTTCAGTTGATGTCTGTGTCTAGATTCTTCTTCTTCTTCTTCTTCTTCTTCTTCTTCTTCTTCTTCTTCTTCTTCTTCTTCTTCTTCTTCTTCTTCTTCTTCTCCTTCATCTTCTTCTTCTTCTTTTGGTAAGTAGAGTTCATCTATTCCAATACTACTTGCTGAAAAGACCACCTTTGCTCTTTGTAAATGATCTATTGCCTGTACCGTATCTATTGCACCGTAGCATCTGGGCTGACCTGGACATAATATGGCCCGAGGATAGCAATGAGTAGGGCACAGGCCTCAGAAATATTCAGTGAGTGAAAGTGTGTGCCTGTCTTGGGACCACTTTTCATAAAGAAAATTGATATTGGTTCAAACACTCTGTGTGTGCATGTGCCTTTTTCTCTGTTTGTGTTTCTGTATATTGGACATACAGATTGTAACATTCAGCCATTGAAGAGGATGAAGTGCTGACGATGGAGGCATGAGTGAACTCCAAGGATGTTGTGCTAGGTAAACAATGGGTGGGCATTACCTGTTTCCACTTAGATGAGATCTCTACTACAGTTATGGTCTCAGTGGTGTCAGCATGAGAGTTCTAGGGCTGGAGGCAGGGGAGAATGGGAAGATGTAGTTCTTGGAAATCAAAGATGGTAGCTAATGATACTGCAAACATCAGCGAGCCTCAAAATTGAAATTTATTTAAATGTGGTTTAAATGGGAAATTATGTGTTCCATGTATTTTTACCACAACAAACCAATGCAAGGTTATGCATGCCTGTCACCCTAGCATTTGGGGGATGGAGGCAGGAGGATCAGATGATTAAAGTCATTCTTGTTTACATATTCAGTTCGAGGCCAGCCTAGGCTATCCTATCTCCAAAAACTGCAACAACAATAGCAGCAGCAGCAGCAGCAACAACAACAACAATAACAATAACAACAAGAAGGCTAAAACTCAAGACCGAAGCATGTTTGCAAACGTAGGTCTGCTGATACAGGCATACTGGAGCACCTTCTCCTCCGACAGCTGGGGACTATCTCCTTCCTGAGATCTCTGCACTGTTTCTGAACCCCACAGGCCAGTTTCTGGCCCACTCCACAATGTCCTGACATCACCCAAGCTAGAATTAGCTCCTTCCTCCACAGAGCCCCTACAGCAGCAACACTAACGCCTCCAGCATGATTTATGGTTCTCCTCCCATTAGAGTCCACGAGTACCCCAAAGACTCCATGGGGACACACAGTCTCTGCAACTTCATCTATGGCTGGAAATGATCTGTTGCCACAGAATGTCTCCCTCTGGCCTGGCAAGCATCCTAATGTATGCTCACTATCCCCTAGTTCTCTGGCTTGGTGCATGTCTAGGCTTGTTTCTCTATGCTTAGTGCTCCAAGCTTCCTTCCCACTCTCTATTTGCTTTCTTGGTGTGCTCTCTCCTACCGCCTCAGTTTTCTGCCCAGCTCACAGCTGCAGCCACCTCCCTGTCCCTGACAAGCAGTTCTACAGCTACAGGCCATTCACCTCAAATGCCTGCCATTCATTACGGCTCTGTGATCTGTGCTTGTACGCACAGCATCCTCTCCCCAGCATCTCAGCAGGTGGCTTTTTCCAAATCCACTTGCTGGCCTGAAGCCAGCTCACATCTCTGCTCACTATGGTGGAGACATCTGCTCACACTGAAGCTACAGCTCTGCTGAGTAGGGTCTTGCTCAGCGATGTTCTCACCGTGTCCTCCCCTGGCAGAAGTTTCCTGTCTTTACACAGCTTGGCGATGCCTGTCTGGAGCGTACCTCTGAAGTCTCATTCAGTCTCAGGAACCCCTGTTTCCAATTTTTCTCTGGGTGCTGACCTCACTCCTCCCCTGGCTTGTCTTCCAAGGACTGATATCTGATTGGTTATTTGTGGTTGGCAGTTTCTTTAACACACTGAGGCAAACAATTCAGTTTTGGGGGGGACAGCACCTCATCATGGCAGCACCTGGCAGAGCAAAGCCATTTACCTTGTGGCCATGACCCAGAAGAGAAGAGATGAAGGTGGGCATAGTGGTGTATGCTTACAATGGCAGCACTTGGACAGGATGAGGCTGGAAGCTCACTGTGAGTTCAAGGTCAACCAGGGATACAGAGTGAACTCAAAGCCACTGTAGGATGCATAGCGAGACTATGTTTGAAAATAAACTAAAACAAACCAGCCACAAAAAGAAGAGACCATTGGACCACTAAGATGGATTGGTAGGTAAAGATGTTGAGGTGCAAGCCTGACCCTGAGCTAGAGCCCCAGAATCCATGTAAAAGGGAGGAAAGAACTGACTATACAAAGTTGTCCTCTGACTTACACACACATACAGACACATACTCAATGATGATGATGATAATTAAAATTCTAAAAAAGAATAGACTAGAGTTCCAGAACCCCCAGTGAGCTAAGACCTCCCAGTAGACCCTGTCTGAGCTCCTAACCCTTCCAGTAGCACTACACTGAAGTCCAAACCTTCCACACTGGGCCTTTGGGGGGACACGAGATCCAGATGACAACATTGCTGGTATCAGCACATATAAGATGCTTGTGTACAAATGACAGCTCTATTTATACCAACATGCACAGCCCTATACTCCTTCCTTGTCCCGTATATTTGTACATCAAGTTCTGTGTACATTTCCTGTCCCCTAGGATAATGCATGCCATGAGCCGCAGGGGAACGAGTCACCCTGCTTGCAAACGGAGAGCTGGGGCTGCTGAGCCACCTTCCACTGCAGTGGCTCTCAGCCTTCCTAATGCTGTAACCATTTAATACGCGTTCCTCATGTTGTGGTAACCACCAACCATAAAATTATTTTAGTTGCAACTTCATAACTATATTTTTGCTACTGTCATGAATTGTAGTGTAAATATTTCGGGAGATAGAGGTTTGCTAAGCGGTAAAGGTTCACAGGTTGAAAATCTCTGCTCTGTGGGAGGGGAAGCCTTGAGGGCTTTGGGAATTTGAACCCCAATGTAATGATGATGGCTTATGTCACTGTGATTTGACTGGGCTTGGGAATCACCTAAGAGATACACCTCTGGAAATTTCCAGAGAGGTTTAACCAAGGAACCAGTGTGCCAGCCTACAGACTGGGATCCTGGGCTAAATTAAAAGGACAAAATAGGCTGAATACCAGCGCTCACCCTTCTGCTTCCTGACTGGATGCCCTGTGACCCACCACCTCGTGCCCCGCCCAGCTGGAGCCTCTCTCAGACCATGTCTCCCCACTGTGACGATTGTACCTTCCAACTCTGAGCCAGAAGAAACCTTTCCTCCCTTGAGCTGCTCTCATCCGGTATGCTGTCATAGCCAGGGGGACAGTAACCCATACACCAGATTCTTGAGCAAGGCCCTTGGGTTTGGTCCTTGAAGACCACAGGCTCGGTCAGTTCCCTGACATCATTCCTGGGGGGAAGGGTGTCCTAACCTTAGCATAGCCATAAACTGGCTGCATCTTAGAGCCACATACTGCCAAGCCTTCAACTTGTCTCTATGTTCATCAGTCTACATGGCATCTGTGGAAACCAAGGCTCCATCTCCTTGCAGTAATTCCAATAGGAAAGGACCTCAAACACCCATGGTGGTGGCAGACACATCCCTTTACCTCCCTGCAGGGAGCATTTAATACACAAGCTTCATTCAATGTGTCAGCCCCAGCGGTGTTTATCCAAAAACCTATTGTTGTCTAACCTCTATCACTGCACCAGGGAGAAACAGTGTGATTGATCTTAGGGTCCAGCTCTCCAACTGTTATTGTATGTCTACAGTTACATATGGCTGACCAGAAGGATAGTCTATTTTTGGTGCCTTCTCATGGAATTCACACATACACTATGTGTGTACTGCATCATGGGAGCCCCTGGGCAGGTTCAGGGCTTTGGAACAAGCATACACCCACAAGACTGTTCCCCTGTTGGGGGACTGATACTCACAAGGCCACTCTGGAACCGGGAGGAACATGCCAAGTGAGCTTACCTTCACCCTGTCCATGCAGGCTTCCATCTTCAGCTGCTCTACAGCTTTCCTGGCCTGGGAGATGCTGGTGGTGCTGTTATTAGACATGCCTTCCTTCATTCCTGTGCTCTCTGCAAAGAACAACAGGGTAAAGATTGGGGTACTGCTGTCCCAGGGGAACATGGGCCCCATCATACTCCTCCTACCTCCCCCCACCTGATGCTTCTTAATCCACACCCAGATTTGTTCTTTTAGAAAGAGAGGAAGGAAGTCTTCTTGCTCTCCCACCCACATCTACACAACACTCATTATTGTGCTGACTGTCCCCTGAGGGAGACCCTGCTACCATTGCAAGGAGAAACGGTTTGAGGGAGACTAGTGGTAATCACCATATGAGGCTGAAGTCAGGCAAACACGAATGTAAAGGACAGTGGCTCTCTAGGTACAGAGTTAGGCAGGGGCCAAGGTTCTGAGCACTAAGTGGCCACTACCCTTGGGGAGAGAGTGTGGGGAGCACTGAGGGTCTGCAGCACCATGCAGTGGCATTTGCTCATGTGCATTTTTTTTTTTTTTTAAGAAAAGGTTTTCTTGGTATTAGTTAGATCAGCTGGTCAAATCAGAGTTCAGCAAGTGTGGGTTCATATCTTGCTTGGAAACCTTTGCCCAGCAAAAAAAGAAGAGTCACAAGTAACTGGGGGTTTGAATTCCAGTGAGTCCCTCACTCATCCATCCCCAGCCTTGGTTTCTTCTGCTCCTCCAGGACCAATGCACCCCTGTGGGAGGTGGAGGGGAATCCATACTTTGCCTAGCCTGAGAGTGAGGACAAAGAGGAGCTGACAGAGCGGTGGGCAAGCCATTCTGGAGGGCTAGAAATATGGAAGGAAACAGTTTTAGCCAACTAGAGCTAGAGACAGAAGAGCTTTTTTATTTTATTTTATTTTATTTATTTATTTATTTTGGTTTTTCGAGACAGGGTTTCTCTGTATAACCCTGGCTGTCCTGGAACTCACTCTGTAGACCAGGCTGGCCTCGAACTCAGAAATCCGCCTGCCTCTGCCTCCCAAGTGCTGGGATTAAAGGTGTGCACCACCACCGCCCAGCGACAGAAGAGCTTTTGAAGGGAGACCAAGAGGGAGGCTTCGGAGTTGTCCAAAACGTAGCCACATGCCATTTAGGTTTCACCTGAATGACATCCCTGCTTTTCGGAACCCACTGGCTGCTTCTATAATACCTGTGTGGGTGCCTAAGAAGAAACAGACTAGAGACAAACAGGGGTGGGACATGAGCTTTTTTTGGAGAGACAGTATGTCCCCCAACACAGGACAAAGTAAGGTGCCCTCTACAGTCTAGTTTGGTGACCCAATATATTTATTGGGCTTTCTTACAGAGCATGAGTGAGGGGTTGCTTACTGGGTGCCTGGTGACATCAGAAGAGCCATATCACTGAACAATTCCATGCCAACATGGATGGCGACTTGCCCACAGAGGCAGCTAGAGTCCCTCCGCAGTCAGTCTTCCATTCCTAACTCCTCTAGTGCCTCAGAGACCAAACAGCTGGGGCAGAATCCATTCAGCCTCAGGAAAGAGTGGGTGAAGCTCAGGTATGGTCTGATGACCACCTCCCTCTCCTTCCCCTCCTCCCATGAGGGCGATGCAGTCTTCTGAGTAGTTACAGTTACTCCGATGAAGAAAGCAATGACTGTCATGCTGAGAGAACATCTTTCCACAACAGGGGAGGTGACAAAGCTAGATATCCATGATGGCGCCAGGGGACACTAGTGGGTGCTTGGCCTCCAGGAAGGTGAGGTTAAAGGAAGACTGAGTCAACTGTCCAGGGCCACCCTGGGGGCCTTGATGTCAGGCTCCCTGGGTGCATGGGCACATTTAGACTGACGGGTCATGTAGGGACTTCTGGCAGGCTGCATCAGTGGCTCCTAACTCAGCAAGGGCCAACTTAGGATGGAAGCCAGGGTGAGACAGTTTCATCCCAGTGCTGTTGAATGACCTGACTCAGGACAGGGAAAGGATTTTCAGAATGGTGGGTGTCGTCAGACCTTCCTTCCATCTGCCTTGAATAATAGTGTCCCTAAGTCTGCTATGGGAGAAGAGGGAGACTAGGACTGAATTGATGATGTCAGGAACTTCTGCCACCACAGGACCCTGTTCCCTGAGTCTCACTTTTCTCTGCTCTGTAGACATCCATTCTTACCTGCTGAGGGGTGGTACAGGGACAGGTCCAGGCAGGGGACACTGCAGCAGCAGAAGTTGGCTGTTAGAAGAAAGGCTGGTTCAGGGTCCTGCTATGAGGTTCCCCTGAAAAGACAAGCAGATGTCCATGGTCCTCAGAGTCTTCGTGGCCTCCCTCAATTGTCCTTCCCAAGATCAGTGGCTTTGTGTGGAAGCTTAGGGGCTCTCATACCATTCTTGGGGGATGACAATGAACTGAAGGATGAAGAGACACTTCAAGATTGACATGAAATAGACTGGGACACAACTTCAAGACAAGGCCAACCTGAGCCTTGCCCAGCAACTCCACAGCCTATGTGCCCAGCTTCCCTACCTTTTCTCTTGCCAATCTAGTGTGCCAACCTAGCATGCTAAGCAGAAAGAGTTTGCAGAGTTTTTTTTTTTATTATAATAACTGGCAGCTATCAATTGTACAGATGAATAGGTTTTACTGTGGTATCTCCATACATCATGTTTTTTTCTTACCATGTGTGTGTGTGTGTGTGTGTGTGTGTGTGTGTGTGTGTGTGTGTGTGTGTGAGTGATTCAGAGGTTAAGAGCACTGGCTGCACTTACAGAGGACCTGGGTTAAGTTCTCAACACCCACATTGCTACTCACAACAGGCCATAAGTCTAGTTCCAGGGGATCTGATGTCCTCTTCTGGCCTCTGCAGGTATCAATCATGCATATGGCACACATATGTGCAGGCAACACTCCACATAAAGTAAAATTGTCCTCAGCCTCAAGGGAAGAAAATATGTTAATTTGTTAAAAGCAAGGTATAGTAGTTATACTATGAAGTCACTTAATAATCTATCACTTAGCCATCACTGGACAAGGAGCCACTAAAAGTCAAAGGTTTTGTAATTTATTCCTAGGACAAAAGGTGAGCTAGTCATGCCAGCCTGTAATCTCAGTACTTGAGAAGCTGTGGCAGAGGGATCATAAGTTACCATTTAGAAAAAATTATGTGTATGTGTGTCTGCCTGCATGAGTTAATATGGACTACATGTGTTCAGGAACTGGACGAGTCCAGAAGAGGACACGGGGTCCCTTGGAAATAGAGTTACAAATGGCTGTGAACTGCTGTAGGGGACAAACCCAGGTCCTCTGCAAGATCAGGGAGTGCATGTAAACCTCTTAACTGTGGTGCCATCTCCCCAGGTCTCATCACCATTTCTGAAACTGCGACAAGTGTTTGGTAGTGAGGGAATTTGGCCTCCTTTGATCTCTAGCTGTGCCAGAGAAAATTATTTTAATGGCATTACATTTTGCTATGATGTTTTCAAAAGCAATGTCCCCAGCCTCAAGGGAAGAAAATATGTTAATTTCTAAACAAGGTATTGTAGTTATACTGTAAAGTCACTGAATATCTACCGCTTGGCCATCACCAGACATGGAGCCACTAAAAGTCAAAGGCTTTGTTTCATTTTTAAGGGAGGTGCCCATATGTGTGCCTGGTGTCCGTGGAGGCCAGAAGAGAGCATCAGATCCACTGGAACTAGAGTTACAGATGGTTTATGAGACAGGATGTAGGTGCTGGGAATGGAACTAAGGCCTTTTGGACAAATATGGTGTGCTCGTAACTGCTGAGCCACCTCTCAAGCCCCAGAGGCCCTGTTCTATTGTCTTCTGTGTCCCTAGTGCCCAGGCAAAACAAATGCAAGTAGCCAGTCCCTGAGCCAGCAACAGCAGTAATCCTTAAGATACGGTGGGAAAGCAGATGTTCAGCATTCTGGTCCATGATGTGCGCAGCTTCTGCCATGCTCTCTCACGGCTAGGGACTGAGCCGTTCTGACATGCTTTCCTGACCACTGGGCTGAACTCTCTGAAACTACTAACCAGAACACTTACAAATGCAAACTCCTTACTCTGCTCTGACTTACTGAACAGGTGCAGTAACCGAGGAGTAGGGCACAGTTTAACAGTCTTTCCAGGTGACACACTGACAGCCCAAGAACCACCGTCCAACCACCGTCCAGGGAGCAGTGGAGGCTTTGTTTTGTTTTTAAATGTTTCAGGCAATAATGTCACACGGTCATGTGCCATACTGCTGAGCAGTGACTGACGGGTGTGTGCATTCTCCTCCTAGCCACAGCTAGGATGCATCCCATCACAAGTGGAGGATGTCTGTACCAAAGGTTCTTCCAACACAGCTTTTGGATAAACTGGATTTGAGTTGCTACAAGGTTGCCATACGTTGAATAAATATCTGAGAGCGGCCAATAAGGGATGTCACACTAGCTGTGACACCGGATTGAAAGGGAAGGGAGCTGTGCATCCACCTGAAGTTATAAACAACATAGAAGGCAGGGGTACAGCCCCCAGCCGCCAAGGGTGGAGGACACACTGGTCATCTTAGCAGCTGGGGAGGCTGGGGACAGGAGTTTGAGGCTGTGGGCTACTAAGTAATACTTTGTCTCAGTAAGAAAGAGGGAAGGAGGAAGAGAATAGAGATAGAGACACAGACATAGACAGAGAGACAGAAAGAGGCATAGACAGAGAGAGAAACAGTGCTCGAGTGAGCAGTTTTCAACACCTAAGGATTTATTTTATTAATTTTTAGTATGACATGTTTCAAATACAGCAAAGTGGAAAGAACAGATCACATGACTTTAGGAGTTACTTTGAACAATTGTTTATCTTTTACTATGTTTAGTTTCTACAGTGCTCTTAAAAATATAAATTTTACTTTTTTATTTATCATACAGGGATACCATATATTTTCATGATCTTCACTTCCACTCCTCCCGCTAGCTCCTCTCAGACTCACCTCCCATCACCCACTACCTCTCAACCTCATGCCTGTTTTTTTGTTTGTTTGTTTTTTTGTTTTTTTGTTTTTTTTTTGTTGTTGTTTTAAATATAGTCCACTGAGTCCGGTTCGTGCTGCCTAGACACTCCTGAATATCCTCACCCCTGAAGGGAACTCCAGGAAAACAGATGCCATCCCACCCAGACAAGACCTGGATCTGAGAGGATACACTGTTTCCTCAGCCTCCTCATGGGAGCCTGATTGCTCAAGAACTCCAGCATGAACCACTGTGCAAATTAAATACTATGACAGGGAACTTTGGTATATTTTACAGCGTGGGCCTCAGTCATTCAATTTACATTGTGGCATCTCCAGCTCCAATAATAGCTACTCTCACACAGATGCCAAACAAACACAGGACAAAGAAGCCCAAAGTGATATCTACATACAGTATTTGAGGCTCCTTTCCAGCTGCTCCAGGGCTGAATGTTATTTACCAACCAGAGCCCATTTTTACTGTAAGTAGGTTGCCTGGCAACGTAGCTGACATGCAATATCTTATCTGGTTTCTAGGGTATGGAGGCACAATAATGGCTTTCCAAACCCCAGTGTCCTAATCCCTGGACTCTGTGGACATGTTGTGTTACGTGACACTGAGGAATTAAAGTAGCAGGTGGGATTAGTGCCGTTGACCAGCTGATATTAAGATAGGCAGGTTGTCGTGGATTATCCACTGGGCCTCATGTGATCACAGGGTCTTTATAAGTGAAAGAGGGAGACGTGGAACTTGGTGAGAGCCAGAGATAGACTTGAAAATGCTCCACCCATGGCTTTGAAGGGAATAAGAGCCAAGTTTGTGTTTGTTTAGCCTCCGCCAGCTGGGGGAAGAGAGGTAAAAGACTTTTTGAGACCCTCTCAAGATAACATGGCCAGGCTAGGTCTTGCCTTCAGCTCCTGACGGCCAGGCTAGGCCTTGCCTTCAGCTCCTGACGACATGTTTTGTTTGGACTTCTGACCTCTGGATATGTAATACAGTCAGTCTGTGATGTTTTGTGTACTGTTTGCTGTCATGTGCTCCAGTGTGCTTGTCAGTTGGGATGACTCTGAAAACAAGACAGTACGCTCTAATGAGGAGGGTTCTCAGGCAGCATCGCCTACTTCTGGCCTCTCGATTCTTCCTTCTACAGATCCATCTCTGGCTTTCCCCATCTCTAATCAGGCACACAGAATTACTAGAGTTGACCAACTGTGTATACCCTGTTCCTGGCCATTCACATCTAAGCTGTGAATACACTCTGCGTGGTCATTTAGTGTACTGTACTTTGGAGTAGAGTATTTCCCAATAGCTCATGGGTCAAAGCTTGTTTAACTAAGGGTTACTTTAGAAGGTAGAAGTAGGTGTGTTCTTGAAAGGGATTGTAAGGCCCTGATCTCTTCCTCTTTTTTTCTCTCTGGCTACCAGGTGAAGAGTTTTGCTCTGCCAAACAGGGGATGATTGATCATGGACTGATAACTCAGAAACTGAGAATGGGATTTTAGGTAGCTTAGACTGGCCTCAAACTCACTACATAGCTAAGACTGGCCTTGAACTCCTGATCTTCCTGTCTTGAGTCATAGGATTTCAAGGATGTGCTAACAGCTCATGTCAGATACTGATCTTGTATTTTCATACAACGTTTTTGTCAGGCTTTGTTATTAAAATAATCCTCCCTTTCAAAGCTATGTGCCCTCGTTGTCAAATTATCTCAATATGTTTGGATATAATTAGAATACCTTTCCCCTTAAATGGCTGTTAATACTTTTCTACAAATGCATGTGTTGTTAGAATGTTCTTTGTTAAAAGATCTTTGACTCCAAATTCACATTTGTTAGTGGAAGTCGTACCATTCGGTTTTTCTACTTGTCCTTGTATGAACTTTGAGTGTATCTTCCATGGCATTCAGACATTTAAAGTTGTCAAATTTATGAACATATAATTCTCTCTTAAAAATTATTGGGGGTGGGGCAGGAGTGCCATTTTTGTTTGTATTAGGTCAGAAGACAGCCTGTGGGAGTTGGCTCTCTCTTTCCACCATGTTGATTGTAGGAACTGAACTCAGGTCAGGTCATCAGACTTGGCAGTAAGTGCCTTTTCCCACAGAGTCATCTTGCCTGTACCCCATCAAGTTCTTCCTGACATTTGCCTTTAATATCTGTAGGATCTATAGCGATGCCTCCCTTTCCATGCATGACATTGGTAGTGTGTATTTTCTTTGTCTGAGTCTGCCTAGAGGGCTAATGTTACACATGTTGTCAAAGAATTTGCTTTGATTTCTTTTATTGTTTTGCTTTTTAAGTATTTGTTCCTTAATTTCAGCGTTTTTTTCCTGTTTATTGTTTTCTTCCTCTGCTAGCTTTGGGTTGAATTTTCTCTCCATCTGTTTATGTGTTCATTTATTAAGAGGAGGGCTGTCAATGATTCAGGGTCTTTCTTCTTTTCAAAAACAAACTCTGGTATAAGTGTTCCTGTTAGCACAGCTTTAGCTGAACCCCATATAAATTTATATGAATTCAAAGTATTTTTGAATTTTCTTTGTGATATCCCCTTTGACTCTTGGGATATGTAGAGGTGTGTGTTCTATTAGGTTAGATTCTGACTCCAGTTTAGTTTTCAAAGCCTTTGCAATTGCATGCACGTGACATTCCGAGGTCTGCCAAGATTTTAGTGGTAATATCGATCTGACTTTGGTTCTCAAGGATTTAGCATCTCAGAGCCTGACCTAAACACATTCAGAGATGAGGCTGTAATTCTGTGGTTAACAGAAAGAACCTAGCAGTCCTCTTCTTCCACATTCCTCTCTCCAGGATCATAGGAACCCCTTTCTTGTCTCCTTCGTGGTATAGAGAGGGCTTTTCTTAATGCTATTAGTGCTGAAGTGCTGCCATCTCATCCCAGGCTTACGACAGAGCAAAGCTGTGAGAGAAGGAGAGGAAAGAACCATAAACGTCTCAGTCCTCCGTCCAGAAAGGTGGGCCTCACTCACAGTGTGACACCAGCTTTCCACACTGCAGCTCCCTTTCTGGCCAACTTGGGGCAATGCCATGAAAACTGGGAAAAAACAGACAGGAGATACATCTTCGTTTGGGTGGTTTCTCTTGTGATGCACCTCTTCACAATCCACATACTTTCCTGTGCTTTTTGGGGGCTTCTTGGATCATTCATTGCCTCTTGTGTTTTTCTGGAGCATTAGTTTCAGTCAGCTGAGGGGGGCTGCCATGAGCCGACTCCATCCTGGACACTCTGTAAGTCACTCACTGTGTTGACACCTTTCTGTTCTTGTCTAATTGACACCTACGCAACTCTCATGACCTCCAGGACAGTTTTCCTGGTCACTCCCACCTCCATTGGGTCCTGACAAGCTCACTTTCTGTTCGAGTAACTATTCAAATCTACCCTGCCTTGATCATTGAGTTCCAAGATAAAAAAAAAAATACTCACTGCCTTTATATTTACAATAAACCTTAAGCAGCACAGAGCTGGCTAGCTGCCTACCCCCCATGTTGTTATCTATTTCCCTATCAATAACCCCGAGTTACTACTTACTATGTTTCATCTGGGTTGCTCTTAGCTCCCATTGTCAGCCCTAAGGGCCACACCCTCCTCTCTGTTAACCCATGGCCACTTCTTTCTCCTCCTCTGCATGTTCTTCTTTCCCTCAGGATCTTCTTTAACCCAAAGTCCATGAATCCCACCTGTGTCTCTTCTGCCTGGCTATTGGCTATTGGCATCTTTATTTACCAATCACAATTAACTGAGGGCAGGGTCACTTAGCTAGCATCTAAGAGCAGACTCACACTCTGGGGCAACCAGTTTGGGGACCCCAAATTAGCCTTAGAACAAAAGCAGCATCAGGCCAACCCACTTCAACTCTTTCTCCCTACCAGCCAGCAGCATAGCAAGGGGGAAATCCTCATGTCCCTATTGTTACTGTCTCTTTGGCTCTCCAAGATGATGAGGGAAAGGTGGGATGAGAGCTTTTATTCTGTGCCTGAGTATACAGCAAAGAAATAAAACAGACATCTGAAAAATGTAATCATAAAACTACAGAGACTCTCTGAATGCTGGAGAGGGAGGGAGAGATACTTAAGTCTTTGGGGTTCAGACACAGATGAAACAAACAAGCCAGGAAGAGCCTGAGCTATGGGAGACCCAGAAAGACAGTCTGGTACTTGAGATTATGTCAAGTTCTGTCTCACAGGACATCATCTCCACAGAAAAGCTATTTTTACAATGGGAAGTGACATTTGTGGAGAAATGTAGTCTTGACTTTTCCATGCAATTTTAATTGAAGAAAGAACAATGCTTTCATAGTCCAGCTCCTGTTATTATTGATGAAGGATGGATTTCCTGTAAGTATTCTTAGGGCAAATCATTAATTTTCATATTCATGGAAAGTCCATCTTTTTCTTTTCATAGGCTGTTTTAATAGGCTTGGTTCCAAAGTTTGAGGACTGTGCCCTTTATAAGTATACTTCCTGTTGCACTTGCTTCCAGTGAGGTGTCTCAGGGCATAGCAAAGCTTTGCCTGCTGTCTGTCTGTACCACAGTTCTCAGGTTCCTTCATCAGCTTCCAATGTGCCTTGGCTTATGGTGCCACTGAGAACAGGATCCTAAACAGCAGAAAAGGATTGGCAATGAGGTGCTGCTCTTAGGAAAGTTGTAACACATGGCTGACTGCAGCCTGGGGACAGCTGGCCTCTAAGGGGATTCATGGAGAAGCAAGAATCTGCTTAGGACCCAGTAGGAGAGGTACTTGTTGGTGTAGGCAGCCGCCAGGCTGTAGAAGCAGTGCTAATAGATGGTATTTGGGCTTTTAGAAGAGGGACAGAGTATGGAGGCATGTCCTTTGGAAACAGACCTTGTCACCTACATGAGGATCCACAAACAGCATCCTTTCCCTGCTCTCTCTTTTTGCCCTGGGATGATGCTCTTCAATCTCATCTTCCCAGACTTCTTTTGCTTCTTCCCTAGCTCTTTTAAAACACAGACTTTTTTGAGAGAGAGAGAGAGAGAGAGAGAGAGAGAGAGAGATTACAGATTTTTAGTCTAGCCACAAACTCACAGTGTAGCGAGGAACAAACTTGAACTTCCGATCCTCCTGTTTCTACCTCCTAAGTGCTTGAATCATAGGCATATGCTACTATATCTGGTCTGCCTAGGGCAGGGATTGATTCCTAAGGCTTTGTGTTGGCTAGGCAAGCACTCTAACAACTGAGATACACCCCAACTGCCTCCTCCTCTTTTGGAGATGGGGATAATATGTCATGTCACCCATCAAATTCACTATGTAGTTGAGGCTGGCCTTAATTGATCCTCTTGCCTTCACTTCCTAAGGTCTGGGGTTGCATAAATGTATCATCATGCTTCACTTAGTTACACAGCAGTTTTGGATTCACAGAAAGACTGAGCACAAAGCACAGAGTTCCTATACACCTTTGAGGTCCTCCCCCAGGATCCCCCACAAACAGCACTACACACCAGAGCCAAGCCTTTGTGACAGTCAACACTGACAAGTTTACACCAGGGTTCACTGTTAGTAAGTGTTCTGTAGGCCTGTCTGTACAAATGTGTCACATGTATCCACTTGGATGGCATCCTACAGAATAGACTTTTGGCCTTAGAATCTCTGTACGTTGTTTTCTACAACTCCCCCAGGTAGTTATTAATCTTAAAAAGTATTTGTTACTGTGTGTGCAAGTTGTGTAAATGTGGCCATGCATGTGCCATGGCACACAGGGAGTCAGAGGACAACTGTGAGGTTAGTTCTCTCCTTTTGCCTCTGCATGTGTCCTAGGGATAGAACTCAGGTCACCAGGCTTAGCAGCAAGCACCTCTACCCACTGAGTTCTTTTGTTGGCCCCAGTTGATACTTTTATTGTCTCTGTAGCTTTGTCTCTTCTAAAATGCCATGTAGGGGGACCACAGTCTGCAGTTTTGCCAGACTGGCTTCTCTTGCTTAGCAACATGTTCCTCTGTGTCTTCTCAAGCCTTGTACATGCAAACCAAGCATCCCAGAGGAGCCCCAGATCCAGTAGCTCTGGCACATAGGGTTCCCATCTAAGCAAATTCAACTCAACATTAATAGTAAGAGGAAACTTTAGTTTAATGGACCAGAAACCAATGTCTAACCCCTCTAAGTAAGGACTTTCCACATTAGCCAACCAAATGGATGAAGCTGATTCATGTCAGGGGTTGAATAGACAGAGATAAGGTTTTGTCCACATGCATTCCTTCTGAAATATACACTACCCACTGTGGCTGCAGAATGGCTTGCAGACTGTGCTGTGAATAGGTTGATGGGCCAACAGATGTAGCTTGAATATTCAGAAAAGGCACTTTTCCAGTGGGGAAATACATGAGGAGCCATACATACTTGCCACAGACTCTATTTCCATCTTCAGTTACTCATGTGACTCAACCAAGATTCCATCTTTCTGCATTTTCTTTGTCATTCTCTTGCTTCAAGACAGTGATAATAAAACAAAATGCCATCGGGGGGAACAGAACCAATGACACAAACTGACAAATTCATGGTCTGACAGATGCTGTCACATGTCTCCTCCTCCTTTCCAGAGCAAAGACCAAGTTAATTGCTTGATCCTGAAAGAAAAGACCTACTAGTGTAGTTTCATTGTGGATTCAAAGACTGCCTCACACCAAAATGACTACCAGAAGTCAACCTCCTCAAGAGAGTGAGGAAGCACAGGCTCTGACGGCTGCCACCCGCCAACGCAACGCCATGAGTCACCTGTTACACACAGTACAAAGAGCTCCCCACAGTAGTTTTCTTTGCAGACAAGACTCATTTATGTTGCTCAAGTACTCCATGCATGGAAGAGAATATTTTAGCAGTAGTGGAGAGTAAATGGGACACACAAAACAAGTCTGCAAGTGACCTAGATATTTTCCAGGAAATAAGATGTGCAAGCTGACCCGGCTATTTCTTCAAGGTGCTGACAGCCCAGGGAAGATCTGAAGCAATGCAGGTCTACTTACAGTGACCTGTCTCTGTAAGCAGTACAGGGGCAGCAGGCAATGTTAGGCTGGGCCAGAGGCAAGCAGGGAAAATTCCATCCCCTACCAGATGACAGAGTCTGGCTTCTGTGCCAGGGCTCCACTGTCGAGTGTCTTTCTGAAAGGGGGACATTCTACCTCCCCAGTTGGTAGACAGTGGCAGATACTGCTGCACTGAGCAGCCAGGCAGGCAGTCTTCCTTCTCCTCCACTAAGATCTGTTACTTTAGCACTTCTGTGACTCAGTCCCTGACAGAACATCTTAGATAGGCATTATTTCTTTTATCCCTCAGTTTCCCTGGGCTCTGTTCACATCATGGTGGGCAGGAGACAGAGAGAGCAGACACAGGAAAGGGCCAAGGTAAGGCCAAAGCTCTAAGCGACACACTCCAAGTGGCTCTACTCCCTCCAATAATGAACCCATGAAAGGAGATTGATTATACGGTGGTGCCATAGAGTAACTGCTTCTGGAAATCCCATTATAGACAAGGGATATAGTCACTAAACTTCTAGGCATGAACCCATCAGGTTGACAATCAACATTTACCATTCCAGAGCCATGTTCTGGTCAAATGTCTGGTAGTGACTTGGGTCTGGGTCTCTCTGCTCAGCACCACAGAGCTACTGCTGCTTCTGTGAGAGGAAGCCATAGTGGGAAAGTCTGTATTGGGGAGTCCCAGAGCTCTGAGGAGGGGTGGTTGTTAGGGGTGATGGCTGGATCTCCTATAGAGAAGGCCTGCCCTACTCAAGACAGGAGAGGGATCTATAATTGGGACTGGAGAGGAGACCTGAGCTCTTTAGGTGTGGTGCCATGCTGTGCTCACTGGTAACTGTCCTGCATGGCAGGGACAGGTAAGGCCATGTAGAAAATGGAAGCCCAGAGAGACACAGGCAAGATAGGTGATATAAGACTCCAGAGGAAGGGCCTGTGGAAACCATCTGGCTTAGTTTTCCAGACCTGCTGGTTGCAAAACATACAGATTCCTAATCTAGACCCACTGAGTTAGAATGACCAGAGTGGAAATTAAAGTTGTATTTCAAAATGTAGCCCAAAGTTTACAGAGCTAGATGTGGGACTGGCTGCTGGATCGAAGATGGACTCTCTAGATGGACTGAGCTGCAAGGTGTTGGCTCTTAAAGCTAGTGTAGAAAGGTGAAGGGAATGACCAGTGCTCTGAGAAACAAAGGCACCTACGTGCCATGAGGAATGTGCTGGCAGCATCTTCCATCTCACTGCTTTCCCAAGATGTTCACCATGCTTCCTACCATGGCCCTGGGTTTCTCTTGGTACTTGGTATCTAGCTGTCTAGAATCACTGGACCCTACATCCTAGTCTGGACCAGGATTAGCACCTGAATATAAAGTCATCCCTGCAGGCTAATGTGCAGAGGCCTTGGTGATACACAATTTTGGGAGGTAGGGTCTAGTTGCAGGCAGTAGATCACTGCAGACATGCCTCTGAAGGGCACACATTACTCTCAGCCCCTTGGTCTTCTTCTCTGGGGTAAGTAGCTTGCCACCCCAATTCCTGCTGTGGCAATGGAGCCACCATGGACTGACACCTCTGAAACCTAGAGCCTAGTAAATCCTCTTGTTCATGCCAGGTTTCTGTGATAGAGACAGAAAACCAGCACAGCGGTGCTTCTGCAGATCCCCAGTGCAGAGAGTTTATTTCAGAGTAAGAGAAGCTACGTCCCATGTGTAATGTGGCTCCTCCTCCAGCCTGCTATGCCCTCTCTGGGCATATTTCTTGTCCCATGTTTCTTGCACCTAGTATGTCTCAAGAAGCTCATTTTTTTGTTGAAATGACCTGAGTTTTTAAAAAATGATTTATTTTTATTTTATGTGCATTTGTTGTTTTACCTGCTGGTGTGTCTGTTGGGTCCCCTGGAACTGTGGTTACACACAGTCGAGAGCCACCATGTTGTGCATTAGAAGTTGAACCTGAGTCCTCTGGAAGAGCAGCCAGTGCTCTTAACTGCTGAGCCATCTCTGCAGCCTGACTTTTGAGTTTCTTGCTTCTTATGGGTGATGGTAAGACTAGGCAGACCGGGAGTTAGCTGTGAGGGGACCAAGGACAGGGCAGCTGAACCTTAGTAGTTAGCTGTGCCTCCAAATGGTTAGAATACCCGTCTATGGTTAAACATCCTGGAGACTGAAGCTAGATTCTTCCCTCTGTATCAGAAACTAGGATATCAAGGGGGCAATTTCCCAATTCTCACATGAATACTAACAAAGGGTCTGGACTCTCAGGAGACCTTCACCTCATTATAATATCATTTGCATTATTGTTTTGACACCCTTTGAGAGCTCATTAGGAGGTTCTATCAGGGATTGTGGCTACCTTGGACCTAAAAATCGTCCTCTTCTCTGGTGGAAGGTCATCCACCTGTATCTGGGAAGGCTGGCTTCTTAAACCAACGAAGTGCAGAACTTCAAAAGGGATGGATGCAGAGCCTTGAGGGAGGTAGGGCTCACACACCTTGTCAGCCAGATCAGCCAAATCAACCACATAGCCTTGACTCCCCTTGTGGGCTTTTCAAGGAGGTTACAGGAAAGAAATACCCTACAGGATCATCACTCCACAATACAGGATCCAGTGGGCTGCATCCACCCATCTGGGTTAGCCTCTACCCATCTGGGTTAGCCTACTTTACTCTTTCTCTGGAGTGTACTATCATTTTTCTTTCATAAGATATACTTTTGCTTAAACTATCTGTGTTTTTTTTCCTGCTGAATTCTTTCCTTTGAGAAATCTTCACCCTATATGTGAGAACAACCCCAACCCCCAAATGCACATCCATTGGGCAGGAGCCATGTGCTTCTCTCTACTGCTTACATCTTTTTTTCTGCTGTATCATCCCTGGCACTGATAAAGTACAGTGAGAAAAGCCAACTGAGCTGTCCAGATTGAGGAACTAAGAGCAGTACACAGTAACTATGTGTGTACCTTCAATGGTAGGAGAAAGGTGAACCCTAGGAATCTGGGATGCCAGGATAGAGACTGGACATGCTTACTGGGCTGTTCATTGAGTGTGTGCAAAAAGGTCCTAAAAGACACACACAGAAGACAAAGGCAGGAAGAGAGGCAAGGAGTGACATGGTGAACTGCCACAGGGGAGGACATGGTGGGGGCACGGGGCCTCCAGAAGATGGCAGCATCTCCTCTTCAGGTAAAACTCAACTGAAGAAGTTTGTGATACTGAGTGAGTCCTGCTCATAAATCTACACCTTCCCCTGCCAAGAAAGAGTTCAGAGGACGTTGTCATTCATTTGTTTCTCTTGAGGTCACTAAAGGCATTGAATTCTCCACTTACAACTCCCCATCGCCCTTCTCAGACACGGTCCATCTCCATCCTTGCCCTGGAGGGTCAGAGAGTCTGGCAGTCTACTCCAGAACACTCTTGCCCTCAAATTCCACCACACATGCCTTCTGGACTTGGCTGTATTTGCTTGGCTGCAGGCTGCCTCTTCTAGACAATCACAGGTGGAGCACTGGGTATGTACCCAGAGGTGTGTATACCCTGGCGCTAAGAGGCAAGATAGCTGTGTACCAGGAGGAAAGGATTTCCCCATGATAGCTGAATACGACTGAACGTGATCAACTCACTTCCCCTTAGCATGCCACGGGGAATGGGCTACAGAAAGGACCAGCATAGGACTTTTAGGTAGTATAAGACATCAAAAATGGCTTCTCAATCAGGCTGGAAAGACTCTATAGTGGACACAAACAATGGGCAAGTCCAACTGTCCACACAGATAAGAAAAGGATGTGTTAGCTCCAGATACCAGGCGTTGGAGAGTCCTGGACTACCACAGCCCTTAGCAGTAGTAGGTTAGCAGAAATGCACAATTTTCTTTGAGCAGTGTAACAATCACATTGGGGGCATGTGGCCCCCTGCAGAGTGATCCATGCTGTGCTACCATACAGGGGCTGGCCGCGCCTGTGCCCACACTGTGCTCACACCAGTGCTCTGCCTCCTGAGCCTGACCCCTCTGTGAATTTGCTCCTCACCTTCCCAAGAGCTTCTGGTAACAGTGGGACCACTGTCAACCCGTTTTGCTTCTTCTGTGGATCTATCCTCCTTTTCTGTTTTCTAAGCCAAGTCTCCTATTTGGACAGCTTAGAGGGGTTGAAGAAAAGGCCTTAGGAGTTGTGTCTCAGACACAACACCAGGAGGAACCAATGGGAAGAAGGACACAAAAGCATGGTCAGCGTCAGCTAACAACTCATGGGCATGGCATGCACATGTGCAGAGGAGAAGCAGTCCCTCAGACCTCAAAGGACAATGAAACTGTTTCTCCTACCTCTTAGGCCTCTTCACAACCTCAGTACACATCCCAAGAGGGACAGCTGACCCAACCTCTTAGTGGGAACTTTAAGGAGAAAAAAAGGACATATCTTCATCTTTGGGAAGAGCCACATCCAGCCTCAATCACTCACTCTTCTCCACGTGGCTCAGTCATATCCCTTGTCATCTCTACATACTTTCATTCACTGAAGTCCCCACCCCCACCGAGGGCACTGCCAGAACGCTTGCCAACTACGATGCTTTGCAAACCCCCAACCCAGCAAGTGTCACATGAGGATCAACTGAGGCTATTCTCATCATGTACCCAGCTCCTCAGCTCTAGGCCTGCCCACTTGGGCTCCTGCCCTGCCTGCTTCTGATAGGCTCAGTCTTTGTGGATCTGCCTGTAGACACCCCAAGACCTCAAGGGCACATGATTTACTGTGTCTGCCCTACTACTTATGTGTCTGCACCCTTGAGGGCAGCAAGAACCCACCTATAATAAGCAAACCAGCTTTCAGACAGTCCTATCTGCCAGAGACTTCAGCAGCTGCTGCCGCAATGGCCCCATAGCTTAGTGCACTGATCTCTTTACACATGTCCCGATTCTTCCACATGAATCTTTCAGGAGCTTTTCTTGCCTCTGCTTTGTTCCCTCTGTGGACACTCTATTTGTGTTTTCCCCTCCCTCCAGTTTCCTATCCTTAGTTTTTAGGTAGCCACTTAAAGCCTTCCAGCAGCACGGTCCTACGGTGACACTTATGTGGTTTCTCTGACTTTAAGTGAAAATCTCTGTGATATCCAGTGTTGATGTTTTTGGAGAATTTAAGATGCTTCAGTGTTTGGTCTAAGAAAACTCAACGAGTATCTGTGACCCCAAAACTAAAAGTCTCAAAGCTTGAATTTGTCTAAAGGTAATAAAGATGTTGCAAAGGAAGAAAAGAAAAGAAAATCATGAGATTGGATAGCAGAATGTAGATTTTAAAAAAATCAGACATTGCTTCAAATTTCCCCCAAAGGAAGCTCCTAATGCATACTGTTAACACCCTCCTCTTGTCAAGCAGAGTAAAGTGAGACAAAGTCAGAAAGGTGGCAGTGGGATCTGGCAGTGAGGAGACCCAGATTTTGGCCAGCTGCTGGGCTGCACTCCTGACAGGTACTGAGTGTGACTGTGTTCTGGGTAGAAGCAAACACAGCCCCTCTCGGTCCCAGGTGTCTAGTGAACCCGAGACAGGTCAAAGGCAAGGGCCCTGCACCATCTGAAAATCCACAATTTTGAAGAGTGTTTGAGATTTGGGGGCTTTGGGGATGGCCATTCTTCAGACACTATGAAATGAACAAGGGAAATCTCCCCTCTGGGTACTTCCTCCCAAGAAAAGAGGGGAAGGTAGCTAGGCAGACAGCCATGAACTGGTCAGGATGGCCCTCCCTTCCCTGTGCAGTTTCCTGCCCAATCCCTCCATTGCTTCCTCCCTAGGTTTTATTAGAAGGGGAAAGGACTGGGGCCCAAGGGTTGCAGGCCCCACAGCTCTCAACCTGAGAGTCCCTTGGCTAGCAAAGCACCCCAGTAGATTCCACATTCTCATCAACACCTCTCAGCAGGCCGGAGAACCCCAAGTGCAGTTTACAAGCACCTTGTCTTGTTTCTCAGGACTGAAAGCACCAGGTCTCCCCCACCCCACCCCCAAGTGGTCAATCCCAGGTTAACAGGACCAGAGAAGGAGGTGGCTGCCTTCCTAGTCGCAAGCCAACATGAGGAAAAGGGCGGTGGTGCCCCAGTAATGAAGAGCCAGCCAGCCTGCACGCAGCCCGAGTGCCTTGCTGCAGCTGTGAGGGCATCACACCTCGCTTTGGAGCAGACGGAGGCAGGAGTAATGCTTTTTCACCGAAACCCCGGCACAGCCTCGCAGACTTGCTCTGGCTGAAATGCCAGCCTGTCTGGTGCCAGCCTTTTACAGACCCGCGAGGCCTGGGAACCGAGGACAGGATTTATCTATCACTGGATCAAACTTTCACATTTGGAAGTATCCTCACTCACATCTTAGCTCAAAATACACGACAAGAAGGAGACTAGTCTAAATGAAGGAGCCTTTTGCAGCCATAACTGGCATCTTGCCTCATTATTTCCCAGGAGACTAAAAATTAAAGCAAAACTCGCTCTCCCATAGCTATGCCCCGTGAGCTCAGCAGAGCGTTTCAGCACCTGCTTCGGGGACAGTCGCCATCGAGAGGGTGGGCACAAACTCGCCCAGGTCACCACGCTCTTCTCCCCTCTACCCGAGGCAGTTGCCCCGGCGTCGGGAAACAGAGGGCGTCTGCGAACCACCGCCAAAACATTGCTCCAAACAAAATGATCAGTGGCCATGCCATCCATCTCCTGTGGTCCTCTGCACGGGGCGGGGTTGGGGGTGGGTGGGACGAAGGGGCGTCCTTTATGATCATGGCCGGCCATAAGGGACCTCTACGCCCCACTAATGAAGAAGGGTCCCGTGGGAGCCTCGGCCCTCCTCGATCCCCGGGGATTCGGCAGTGTCCCCCGAGGCCCGGGCTACCTGTGGACATTAGGGAGGCTCAGGCTGGAGGTGCCCGCGGCCGTGCACCAAACGGCCGCCACCACAACGAACCACAGGTCTTTGTGACGCTTGCCGCCGCGGCACCTCCAGGGAAGACCCAGGGGCTAGAATGTCTCTTCAGTTCTGAGACTTTTGCTTTTGCCCACGGTCTCACGGAGCTGTCGGGGCCCGGGTCGAGGTTCCCCGACGAGGCGCCGCGCCCTCCCGGGGGGCTCGGGCGCCACTTACCGCAGCCGGCGCTGCTCAGACGCGGACTGGGTCCCCGGCGCGGCGCTCGACGGGGGTGGCCAGGCCAAGCGGCATCGCGAGCCCCGGGCTCAGTGAAAGCGCGCCCCGCGTCGCCACCCGCGGGGTCCCGGACCACAGAAGATCCTGCGCGTCTGGGGAGGAAGGGGGGCGCGGCGCGCAGCCCAAGCCACAGCAAAGCCACCCGCAAGCGGGACCTCGGGTCTGCGCAGTGGGCCCACGGGGTGCAAGACGGTGACCCCCAACCCTCGCCTGCTGCGCCACGCTGGCCGCACCCACTCCCTAGCACCCACTCCGCAGCAGGTCTCCTCCCGCGCCGGGAGGGGCCGGGAAATCCCGCCCGCCGCCGCCGACGTCACTGGTGCGTCACTGGGGCTCCCACTCCGGGCACCGCGCGCCCCTAGTCCCGGGCCTCACCCCAACCCGCCCTCCCAGGGAGCGCGCAGCCTTGGAGGGTTCATGGCTCAAGGCAGATCCCCAAGTGCAGAGTGGGGACCGCCAGCTCAGGGTACTTCACCTGGGGACACCTAGGGTGCCTCACGCCGAGGAAGGTGGGCGCTGTTAGCGCAGATGCTGAACATCTGGAAATACGCACCAATCTTACGCAGACGTCGCTAAGCAACGCGGGCAAGACCGCCACCCGGTCTAGCTTGGCAGAGCAGCTGCCTCCCAGCCAGTCACAAGGGTGCGAGTGGACAGCAAGGAACTGCTGCCGCGGGGAATCCTGGCGACTCCCAGCGGTGAGTTGGTCATGGCCGGCCAAGCCTCTTCCTAATGGAACTGTGTTTTGTGTGTCTCATTGTAAACCGATGAATTACCAAACTCTTCTTCCTTGAGACACAGCTTCAAGCCACGTCTGTTTTTCAACTCATGAAATAACACAAAGCCTCTGAAGACAGAAGCAGAGAAAACATTTCAGGCAGTGGATGCATAAAGGAGGCCGTATTACCTCTGTCTAAACACCACTGACGGATTTTTTTTTTTTTTTTTTTTTTAAATCTTCCTTCCTCTTGTCCACCTTCCCTAACTATCCCTGTAGAAAGTGACACTAGACAGGGTGCCTTAGATTTTCACAGATCTGATATGCCTCCCGGTACCATGGACAGAGGTGCACTTTGGCTGAGTGGAACTACCCAGAGAGGCCAGAAAGACCCAGTAGGGTGGAAAATCACACTGATTGTCTTCACAGTTCTCAGGAGTCCCTTTAGGCCTCAAGATTAAGTGACAGGGCAACGATTTAGCCAGGAATAGTCACAAGGCAGAGACTGAAACCCTATAGTCACTACAGTTGAAAATTCAAGCAGCACAGAACTGTGTCCACTATTTTTACTCTTGGATCCACCGTCTCTCCTGCAGTCCCTGGCTCAGTTGTACACTGTTCCCATAAACCAGCTGCAGGAAAGTTGACCATAGGTTTCCTTTTCCCAGAATTTGAATGAGTTGGTGCCAACTGTTCAATTGTATGGCATGTCAATAGATAAACTCTCTGGTTGGCTGGGTGGCCCCTGGGACGACTCCATGTCTCCCAGGCCCTTTCTTGTCTTACAGACATACAGACCAATATTCAGCCTCTAGGGGCTCTGGAGGGAGAAGTTGTATCCCTTTGGGCAACCTCCTATACAAAGACCCTACCTTCTTCTAGGAACAGCCCTTCTGGGGGCCAAATGAGTAACACATTGGGCCACTGGGAGACATTAAATATCCTAAGTTTATCATGATCAAGGATAATTAAAAAAAACAGAGTTGATTTAGTGTTGGGTACAAGGGTAGAAGGACAACTGACTCAAAGAGACCAATTGCTTCTGGTACAGCAGACAACAATTGAACTTTCAAGGCTCAAAAAGAGATCTAAATAAGAAATTTTCAGTCGATCTAAATAAATGTAGCTGTGATAACCTCTGATAGGACATATGTGTTCAACTCATATGTGTCATTCTCAATCTTATTTAACAAGTGGCTTTTGTCAAGATATGTATGGGAGCAACAGGAAAGGAATCTAAGTTATTCAGCCACTATGACAACTATAGTGTAGATTTAACTAAAACCTCAGAAAACAACACACACACACACACACACACACACACACACACACACACACAAATTTGAACTGGATTTTAAAAACGATTTGGACAAGATCAAAATTTGAGAATGAAAAGAAGGCTTCCTGTGATCAGCCAATAGAAGCTGAGTGAGACCAGCTTATTTCACATTGGGAATGAGCCAAACCTGTCACAGGGTCATCTTTTAAACACCCACCTCTCATCGGCTCTGCTGAAGAACCTCCCAAGGCTACCAGCCTCAGTCTTCAGAGGCCTGTGTTAACAGGATTTCCCTCCAGTAGCAGCAGGGTATGCCTTTCTGCCCATGCCATGTAATGTGCAGTACATTTACATGGTTTCATTTTATTTTAGCAACTGGAGCTGCTTCCATGGTTTTTACATTGGACATACCTGGAAGAAATATCTGATAGGCCATGCATGTTACAGGGCTCTATCTGAGTGTCTTTTTTCCTCATCTCTTTTGGCCTTAAGGCTGAACTGCCCTTTTAAATGGCAAGTCTCCATCCCCCATCTCTCCTCCCTCCCCTGCTTCTCTGAGGAAGGTGATAACTAACCAAGCCTGCTGGTTTTTGAAGTGTCTAGGTTTCATAATGCCTAAAATGTTGCCCTGATTTGAAGAATTCTCAGGGGAAAAAATGGTAAAGCTGTCCAAAACACAACACATTTGGGAACAATTTGAAACATGTTTTGCTTATGTAGGGACCAGCAGGGAACAGCTAAAGGGTAATCAGCAATGAAAGAGGCTCCAGAGAAAGATAACTCAACCTAAAGTAAAACCGTGGTGCCATTTTCTTCTCTTCCTACCTTTCTGAACCTTCCTTATGGACACTGTATGTAGCTCTTCTTTGTTGAGGTGGGGCATTAGCAAGTTATCTAAAACAGTGGGAACCAGAGAGCTAGGAAAGAGCTCTGAAGGGCTGGGGAACATCTGGCCTCTTTCCTTTCTACATCCTTAGATATGCAAACAGGCAGGCGGAGGGAGGACGGGGGACTGGCAGGCTCACACTAGTAAAGCACTGCTGCTGAGTTCCCCGGGACAGAAAACCCCTAAAGCAGATTGAAAAGCTGCAGCGCACCGCAGATGCAGATGCCGGCAGAGGAGCAGCAGTTCTCACCCTTGTGCCTCCTGTGACTGCAGACCTGATACTCGGGCTGGGATACAGGAAGATGTTCCTTTCCATCCCTCGCCTGGGCCTGAGGCTGGCACCGAGGTCTTGGAATGTGTGCTATTCCGACACTCTGATGTCTCGGTTCACTTATATTTCTATCCATACCTGGGCACAGGGGTACATGCATGTTATCCTAGAGCTCAGGAGGATTGGAAGTTTCAGGCAACCCTAAGATACACAGAAACCTTGTCTTACCAAATAAGGGCTGGGAATGTGGCTCAATGGTCGGGGGCTCTCTAGATCACCTCCACCTGCGGCTTCTCACCAGCCTGTAATGACCAGGAGGCAGAGTAGCTGGACTATCACAACCTCAGCTCTATTCTCAATTCAGGACTGCTACAAGGAGAGGGACAGACACAAAGTGAGAGGCTGGTTTGGGAACTGATGTGTAAAGTTCATTTAAGGATACAAAAGGTTGAAATCGAGCATTTTAGGACAAAAACTAAAATTAAGGAATGGGAGCTGCCTTATCTATTCCTAGTGGTAGAAATTTATAGGCCAAACAAAAAGAACAGATGGGGCTTCTTAAAAAGCCACTGTTGTGTGAACTTTCCCGAGGAAACAAGAACAAACATCTCACCTCAGATAGGACCCCAGAGACAGAAACAAATGGTTTAACTCAAGTTTAGAATGATGAACCAACGTGTTTAATTGGGGTTACTTACAGAAGCATGGATACCACTGAAGGAAAAAAAATTCTCCTCCTGTAACTCTTAAGTATCAATAGGAAGGGGCATGGCCTTGTGAGCCTCTCCTCAGAGCAACCATTAGCCATCAATTGTCTGGTAGGGGTGGGAGCTTGTGAGACCCTCCTCCTGCAAGGTTAACTATCAATAAACCTTTACGTGGGCAGTTAACCAGAGCCTGTCAACTGACCAATCCTCAGAAAAGTGGGGCTTTGTGAGCACCTCACCCCTTACAGCCATTATCTGCCTATAAATGCTCAGGTTGGGGGAGAGAGACTGTTGCTTGTGAGCCACTCCCTATTAGCAACCATTATCTATAAATCCTTGGGGCAGGGATGGCTTTGGGGCTCTCTCCCCAGAGTGACAGAAAGTTAATGGGCCCAGTCTCATGCAGGTTTCCTGAGAGTAATCACAATGATTTAAAGTTAAAAAAGACAAGGGACAGGACAGGCCCAAAGGATAGCATCACACCACACCCCACTTTCTTCTTCAGTTCTTACATTATCTTCATTCCTTCTTCCGCAATGTTCCCTGAGACTTATGCACAATATAGATGTCTCATTTAGGGCCGAGCATTCACATCACTTATTCTCAGCTGCTCTTCTGCTCTTCTGACCACTTATGAGTCTCTACAGTCATCACTGCCCACTGCAAAAAGTTTTTCAGACCCAACCTGACTAACCTCACTAACTATGGGGGTAAAAATAAGTGTTTATAAAGCAATATGAAAGGCACATCATGTCCAGTTAGTTAGCAGAAGCACAGCAGGAGCTTCTCCAGTAGAGCCTAGGAGCTTCCCCAGCACAGGTGTTTGCCGAGGTATGGGGTTCCCTCCTGTGAGGCTGGCCTCAAATCCAACTAGAAGGTAGTTGGTTGAGTCTGTCACAGTCATGTTATTATGGCACCAGTGGGCATAACCTGGCTGGCATGGTGATAGTGTAGCATGTAGAATTCACCACCAACCAGGAGCATTGGTGACAATTTTCCCTCAGCAACTGCACAGTGCCTTCTAGCACCATGAGTCATCAGTAAGGAGGAAGCTTCCAGCTCAGTTCCAGCTTGGTTCTGCATTCTGCAAAGCATGTAGTATCTTCAGAAGTGGGGCCTTACCATCCAGTTTTGTTGGGCAGTCAACAATAGTGGCTGTACTGTTTATAGGGTCATAGGCCTCATTGGCCAAAAACTAATGGGTAGGTATCCTACTCCTACCACTGACATTTGTGTTCAGTAAAGGCTTCTTGGAGTGTCCTTGCAGGGTATATATGTGTGTAGGGGGGGAAGTAGAAGAAGAGGGGAAAGGAGAGGGACAGGGAGAGGGAGAGGGACAGAGAGACCCTGTGGCAGCTTCCACACAGGAGACACCTTATTTGGAGCCCAAGCTGATAGGCTTTGGCCTATTAGTGACTCAGCTATTTTCCAGCCTACACTGAGGTCCTGTGGCCAGAGTCTAATGAATCTAGCAGTCTGCAGGTGCCTGAGGGCAGATGGCCTGCACTTTACTAAGAACATCTGCTTCTTGGCTTCTGGGAAGACTCCATGGGCTGGAGACTCTTAAACAGAGAACTACTGATTCTGATCCCTGATGAAGTCTGTGTGTCCACCCACATTTGCTGCCCCCAATAAGCTGTCCATGAAGCCCAACTGTAGGTGTAGACTGTCACAGGCCCTGTCTCATGAGCTATTACTATTCATGGTGCTCTTAATCTAATCCATTGGCTATTCTTTCCTTCTCTCTAACCACATGGTATATGTGCTAATCTGCATGGCTGCAGCCATATAGTCTCATCTAGAGTCCCTACCTCTACCAGCAGTGAACTATGGCTTGTTTGTTGGTTCCATTCCTTGAGAAGGACCTTGGTCCCAGCACAGCCAGTGATTAGTAACAGGACTTCCAGCTACACTTTGTCTGTAGCAGCCATGGACTGAGATCTGGTCATAATTACACAAGTCAATTATACAGGCTTAAGTCTATTTTTAGCAAGTTTATTTCCAAACTGAAGTGGCAGTGTGTAAAAGGTGACAGCATGTAATGACTTCCAGGAATGTGTGCTATAACATGCATGTTACAAAGCGTTTCCAACATATACATACTAGGTTTCATGCTCAATAAATAATCCCCCCATGAATTTTTAATTTTTACATAAAAATAGAATATTGCACGCTTAACAAGACCAGATATTTTGCATATTTTCCTCTTTAGATAATTGATGAAACTTGGCCCTTAAAAAAAGCCAAGAATGCATAGCATCCCTATTCTAATAGGAGACTAACTTGAAGTTCTCAGTAAAAAAAATGAAAGCTAGACATTAGCTGAATTTTTAAAAACAAATCAATCACTTGAACGTGAGTAGGAGTAATGTTATCTCTGTTCTGAAGAGGACTTTAGGAGTAACATGCGGCCCATGTCAATATGACCTAAAGGCCCATGAGGCCCTGCTCTCCCTGTGCCTGACCCCATAGCAGAGACTCTGGAATTGCATCTTGTGGATATAAGCAGAATGGTTTACAAAGTCTGGAAGTTACAAAAGTAGTTCTGTAAACATGAATTAAGTTTCCATAACAAATGCACAAGTCATTTATAGGCGGCAACACATGCTATCCCACGCTGATATATTTCTGAGCCTACACAACAGTTTCAAAGCCATGAGAGCAGCACCTCAGGTAAAAGCCCAGTGGTCCCAGAGTGGCAGGCGTGGCATTCCAGAGCAGGGCTGCTGTCACAGGCCACCTTCCCTAGGCTTCTCAGATGGTAGCTTAGTAGGAGCAAGTAAAACTGACTCCTGAGCCAAGGGGCGTACTCTGCCTTGTGTCTGCACACTCACTGCCTCCCTTTCCTTCACAGTTGTCTCGCAGCAGAACACTTCCCTAGCTGCTGTGCCTCCATCACACTGTTAACACTGTAGAGCGCTGTGTGGAGCTTCCCGGTGCAGATGTGCTCAGTGCTCTGTCAGATGGACTGTTACGGCAGGTGCTAAAAGACTTACCATTATATTTGAAAATTAGTCACTGAGCCAAGGGTACTGATACCTAGTGTTATGGATTTTAAGTAGAAGCCTATGACGAACTAGGATGTGAAGGAAACAGAAGTACCTGAAGCTCATGCCCCTGGCTCTTCTTGTTCTTGAGAGGACAACAGCAAAATCAGCCTAATGTGATGCAGCAGCAGAGTTCATGTTCTGTTCAGATATTCCGGAATGTATTGGGTGCACAGGCACCTACTAAATAATTTGCTTCCTGAATCCTGAAAAGTCCTATATTTTTTTCTTTTTATTGGGTGTGTTGAGTATAGGGGATAGACCAGAAAGTTTTAAAATACAATGTTTATATTTTAGATAAGTAAGTAGCCAACTTAAGTTCTGCTCTTTCTTTTGAAAACGGAGGAGAACAAAGACCCCGATCTTTGATTCAGCATACCATTTTGGGAAAAGGCATCAAGATTCTGACTTTAATTGGCTAGTGTGTGCAGATCCAGCCTTCCACAGCATTACTGAATGAGGGCAGGGCTTTATTCTCAGGCCCATGGAAGCTGGGGAAGTGTGCACAGAGGCACAGGTGCTGTCCTTCCTAGATATCTGCTTAGTTATCTGCTTCTGCAGTTGGTGGAGTCAGGCTCAGAGCGGTGCTTGTGTCCTGTGGGGACACTCCTTCTCTTCATCCAGCTGCATAGCTGCTGAGGAAAGAGTAGAACATGGGCTGTTTCACACGCTGCTGGTCCTTCCGGCACCATGCAATCACTGTCCCCTCACTGTTGGCAGTGTACAAATGGTGGCCATCGCAAGAAAATGTCAGGCTGTGAAAAGCAAACCCATTGGTACACATCAGTTCTTAATGCATAGACTGTGATGCTGAAACTAAAGTATTTCCACTCCAGAGAATCACAAATGAAAAAAAGACTGCCAGCAAACTGTCCGTGCTGACTGACTCTAACATAGTCACCCTCCTAAGAAGGCTCAGGCTCAGTTTAACTAGAATAAAACTGGGGCCCTAGAGCTCAGGCCCCTGGGTGGGAGAAACTTCACAAAGAGACCACAGTATTACATTTTGCCTTTAAAAAATCAAATGATATTTGTTTTTGTTTTTTTTTATTCATTTGGACAGAGTCATTCTATGTAGTCCTGGGTTTCCAGAAACTTGCTCTATAGACCAGGCTGGCCTGGCAGACAGATCCACCTGCCTCTGCATTCCAGCTGCTGGGTTAAAGGTGTGTGCTACCATACCCAGGCCTTAATGACATTTATTTTAAAGATATATTTTGCTTCTCTGGAGGAAAAAGGTAAAGCAGTGTATAATGTAATTAACAGATAACTTAGGTTCATTAAATTTTAAATTCAGTACAATCAAGAAAAATTTATTTTAAGTATAGCTTGAACATTATAACTATTAGTTGAGTTTTAAAGGCAAGTTTGTAAGCCAAATTAAGGGTAACTGGTATTTGTTCTGTCGAGCACATCCGTGTGGCAGCCAGTCACATGACTGTCATTGCAGAGCTGGAAAGGGAAAGAACACTTTCTGTGGCCCCTGAGGCTTCCTGGCACTCAGCCAGCTTGTCTTCCACTAGACACAAAGTCCCACACAACAAGAGTGTGCTAGCTTGCTGCTGGTAACAGGGAATTTGCTGCACGATAAGAGGATGGCTTTTCATGAAGCCTTCACACCTACATTCTTTGAGTCTATATGCTTTAACATCAGAAAAAATACAATTACAAATTATTTTATGAATAATAAAAGGTGGAGGTAGATCTTACCTTATGATAGGCTTATTTGATTTGGGAAATGTAATTTCTCTCACAGGCTTCAAGTCCCATGTGCTCCATAACCTGGAAGGAAGAGAAGTTATTATTCAATTATGCCATCTAAAACTACACACACACACACACACACACACACACACACACACACAGTGCTGAGTTCTCAGGATAACCTACTGTGAAGAGCAGCACTGCCTCTGGGAAGTCTGCAGGGCTGTAGGTGGGAAAGGGAACTCTGCCTACTTTCATATGGTTACTATGCTATAGTTAATACTTCCATGTGGGACAGTAAGCTGTGCACAGACAGCCTGGTCCATGGTTGAGCACAGGCCTTGAACTGTGGTGACCTAGTAGGTGGTGACTTCAGTCTGCACAGGACAGCAGGTGCAGCCATGCCCCCTAGGCCCCTGGCTCCTGTCACAGCTATAACCTTCCACGCCACCCCCATGTGTGGCCATCAGTCACGTAGGCAATGCCCAAGCTCCTGGTATTGTGTCTGGACTCCACAGTTACCTAGCAACAGCTAGATAGGCCCAGCACACTGTAAAAGGAGCTGCTTGCCCCCTCTCTCTTGCTCGTACTCTTGCTCTCCCCTCTCTGCTTTCCCTTCCCTCCTCTCTTCACATGGCCATGGCCAGCCTCTACTTCCCTACTCTCTCCCTCTCTCTGCCTTTCTACAATAAATGCCTTAAAACCATGGACTGCCTCTTCTCATCGGAATCCACTGTGCTGGAGCAGTGGAGCAGGTCTTCTCCTAAGGATCCAAGGATTCCTTCCCGTAGGAAGCCCTCCCTATGTTCCTAGCCACACTCCTGCCAACCCAAGCCAAAGACTCTCACCCCCACAGTAACCTGCCAGAGCGCCTTCCTCCTACCCCTTTTCCCTCAGCCCCAGGCCAGAGTCCACCCGAGGGTCCCCATTCTGTTCCAGCTCTTCTGCAACATCCAGCAGTGTGAGGTGTCCAAGACTGAGAGCCTGACATCCCTGGCCTCTATGCAGCCCAGGGACCCCAGAACGGGCTCTTCCGCAGCGCCTAGCAGGGTCTGTGGTGCCCGACTCTGGGACCTCAGACTGTGCCTTTCCCAGCCCCAGAACGGGGTCCTGAGGCTTCTCACAGCCCAACGCCGGCCAGCCTGTCAAACTTCCTGCATCTGCCTTCATGAGTGGTCGTAGCCCTGTGGTGGACTGGACGCTGGACCCCATTTTTACCCCCTACTTCCAAACTGCACTAGCTTTACTATATAAAAATACAAAAGGAATAAAGGCCTATATCCAAAGTGACTTTAAATCTTTAAGTACTATATATTAATATGCATAGACATTAAAAGTAATTTCTCAAACTACAGTGATCCATGACTGGGAGGAAGAGTCAAGTCCTCACTTACCTTACAATGCCATTTTCTAATCCCCCAGCAATGACATTGATGGATACTCCCTCAGGCTGGTTGGAGAA
Organism: Mastomys coucha; assembly: GCF_008632895.1. Taxonomy (NCBI): domain Eukaryota; kingdom Metazoa; phylum Chordata; class Mammalia; order Rodentia; family Muridae; genus Mastomys; species Mastomys coucha. The sequence continues at coordinate 18,191,566 of NW_022196913.1, read as the reverse complement.
AGCTACAGAACAAATGATCTCTCTGCAGTGGACATGTCCAACGAGGTCCCCATTCACTGTCCAGAGTCTCAGGTCACTGCCCCCTCCAGCTGAAACACCAAATCACATCACAGATCACCACAAACAAAGTCCCTGGGGCATCCATAAGGAGCACCCTTGCTTGCTCTCTGATGCAGCTCAGAGGAACCCCTGGTTAATGACTCTGAACTACTATACAGGGAGTGGTACGGTCTTACGTATTTGGTACTCTGCGCACAGTGATCACTGGCGAAGTGAAACAGTAAGGAAAGAAATGAATGACGAATCTTTGTATGATTACATTTCTGTGAATGAACTGGCAAATCTTAATTATGTTCGAAAATACTGAGAATACGATTCTTTAAAAGAGAGAAAACTATTCTGTGAAACCCTCAGGAGGAAGCTACTTGAGGGAGCTGGGGACATGGCTCAATGAGTCAAATGCTTGCTGCATAAGAATAAGGCACCACGTCCAGATCCCCAGCAACTACAGAAAAGCCAGGTATGCTGTTCATGCTTGTCACCCCAGTGCTGGGGAGGCAAACCCAGGCAGGAACTTGGGAACTGCTGGCTAATGAGTCTGGGTGAAATGGTGAGCTCCAGTGGGTAAAACTGAGAGATCCCCTTTCAAAAAATAAGATGAAGAGTAATAAAAATATTCAAAGTCAACCCTTGGCCTCCACACATACAAGCACATGTGAGCAGCTTCCCACCCTCAGGACAGAACTGGCTTAAGGCAAGTTTGGTGGCATACAGCTGCAATCCAAGCACTCAGGAGGCAGGAGGATCATGAGTTTCTTGTCAGTTTGAGCTGCATATAGCAACCCCACTTTACAAAAAAAAAAAAAAAAAAAAAAAAAAAAAAAAAAAAAAAAAAAAAAAAAAAAAAAAAAAAAAAAAAGTGACTTATGTGATTTTTTAGAGAGACAGAAATAGACGCAATAAAAATGGTATGTATTTAAAATACAAATTTAAAAAAATCCCCATTCCTCAGAATATCTAACATAGGATTTTATTTACTAAAGCTGAAGTAAACAAAGCTTTTCTTTTCAAAGACTAGAGAGCGAGGGGCTTGGGAGATGGCTCAGTGCGGAAAGTGCGTGAAATACAAGCCTGAGAACGTGAGTTCAGACCCCCAGAGCTGTGCTACAGTTCACACTGTCAACCTGATACCAGCCTGTACAGCTGTGAGGAGTCCTCTAGTTAAGTTTAACCTCTGAGAATGTCTGTGAGAATCGTCTTAGTAAGCTTTATTATGGTGGGAAGACACATCTTAACTGTGGGCAGGCAAATCCGAGCTGGGGATCCTGGACTGGACATATAAGATGGAGAAGGCAAACTGAACACTAGATCTGTGTGTGTGTTAATTCTGCTGCTGCCTGTGACTGTTCAAGTTCCTGCTGCCTTGACTTCTCTCCAAAGACAGACTTCTCACTGGAATTGAGCCAAATAAGCCTTTCTGCCTTAGGTTGCTTTACTCAGGTGTTTTATGTTAGTAACAGGTAATGAAACTAAGACCATGCAAAGCTACACTAGATATAGTTACTTGTAACACTACTGTGTTCCCATGGTAAGATAGAAGGTAGAGATAGAACCCCTTGAAGTTTGTAGGCCAGCTGGCCTGGTGTACCACAACAGTGAACAACAAAAGAGGCACTCTTGATAGTAAGGCTCTATTGAAGAAAACACCTACAAAATTCATTGAACATAAAAAAGTTGAGCTGGTGCCTACATTCACCCTTCATCCCTACTGACTAGCAGTTAGGGAACTGGAGGAAATGCCTCACACTACCAAAGGAGAACAGTAAACACTAACCCAGCTATAAACCTTTCAATCTACAATAGTGACTGTATACAAGATGTACTAGTATAATACAGTGTCACGAAGCTTATGGGACTAACCAACCAATATCTGATTGGATTTAAGGACTGCTCCATGAGATAGAACCCATATTAGAGACTGCTTGGATGACAAAGAACCTGAACAGGAAAGACAGGCTCCAGTCAGATATAGTGAAGGTAGGTAGCACTAGAGATAACCAAATGGTGGGAGGCAAGCTTAAGAACATAAGCAACAGAAACCAAGGTTACTTGGCATCATCAGAACCCATACATTCTCCTACCATAGCAAGTCCTGAATACACCATCACACTGGAAAAGCAAGATTCAGATCTAAAATCAGTTCTCATGGTGATGATAAAGGACTTTAAGAAGGACATAAATAGGCCAGGCGGTGGTGGCGCATGCCTTTAATCCCAGCACTTGGGAGGCAGAGGCAG
>NW_022196913.1:18187358-18189259 GCF_008632895.1 Mastomys coucha | reverse complement strand
AACACAAGTAAACAGCTAGAAGCCCTTAAAGAGGAAACACAAAAATCCCTTAAAGAATTATTGGAAAAACATAATCAAACAGGGGAAAGAATTGTACAAAATCATCCAGGATCAAAAAAATGGAAGTAGGGCTGGTGAGATGGCTCAGCGGGGAAGAGCACTGACTGCTCTTCAGAAGGTCATGAGTTCAAATCCCAGCAACCACATGGTGGCTCACAACCACCCATAATGAGATCTGACGCCCTCATCTGGTGTGTCTAAAGACAGCTACAGTGTACTTACATATAATAAATAAATAAAAAAAAAATGGAAGTAGAAACAATAAAGAAATCACAAAGGAAGACAATCCTGGAATTAGAAAACCTAGGAAAAAGATCAGGAATCATAGATGCAAGTACCACCAGCAGAATACAAGAGATAGAAGAGAGAATCTCAGTTGCAGAAGATACCATAGCAAACATTGACACAACAGTCAAAGAAAATGCAAAAAGCAAAAAGGTCTTAACCCAAAACATCCAGGAAATCCAGGACACAATGAGAAGACCAAACCTAAAGATAATAGGTATAGAAGAGAGTGAAGATTCCCAACTTAAAGGGCAAGTAAATAACTTCAACAAAATTATAGAAGAAAACTTCCCTAACCTAAAGAAAGAGATACCCATGAATGTATAAGAACATATATGAAGAACATATAAGTTCTACAGAACTCCAAGTAGATTGGACCAGAAAAGAAATTCCTCCCATGGCATAATAGTCAAAACACCAAATACACAAAACAAAGAAAGAATATTAAAAACAGTAAGGGAAAAAGGTCAAGTAACATATAAAAGCAGGCCTATCAGAATTACACCAGACTTCTCACCAGAGACTATGAAAGCTAGAAGACTATCTGCCAGATCCTGGGCAGATGTCATACAGAACCTAAGAGAACACAAATGCCAGCCCAGGCTACTATACCCAGCAAAACTATCAATTACCATAAATGGAGAAACCAAGATATTCCATGACAAAACCAAATTTACACAACACCTTTCCATAAGTCCAGCCCTACAAAAGATAATAGATGGAAAACACCAACATAAGGAGCAAAACTATATCCTAGAAAAAAGCAAGAAAATAATTTTTCAACAAACTCAAAAGAAGATAACCACACAAACATAATTCTACCTCTAACCAAAAATATATATATATATAAAACAGGAAGTAATGATCACTTTCTTTAATATCTCTTCTTAACATCAACGAACTCAATTCCCCAATAAAAAGAAATAGACTAACTAAGGCTGGATACATAAAAAGGATCCAACATTTTGTTGCATATAGGAAATACACCTCAGTGACAAACACAGACACTACTTCAGAGTAAAAGGCTGTAAAATAGTTTTCCAAGAAATTTGGTCCTAAGAAACAAGCTGGAGTAGCCATTCTTTTTTTTTTTTTTTTTTTTTTTTTTTTTTTTTTTTGGTTTTCGAGACAGGGTTTCTCTGTATAGCCCTGGCTGTCCTGGAGCTCACTCTGTAGACCAGGCTGGCCTCGAACTCAGAAATCCACCTGCCTCTGCTTCCCAAGTGCTGGGATTAAAGGCGTGCGCCACCACGCCCGGCTTTGGAGTAGCCATTCTAATATCAAATAAAATTGACTTTCAACCTAAAGTTATCAAAAAAGATAACTTTTCATACTCATCAAAGAAAAAAAATCTACCAAGAACTCTCAATTCTGAACATCTATCTATGCTCCAAATGCAAAGGCACCCACATTCATAAAAGAAACTTTACTAAAGCTCAAAGCACACATTGCACCACAAACAATAGTAGTGGCAGACTTCCACACCCCACTCTCAGCAATGAACAGATCATGGAAACAGAAACTAAACAGAGACACAGTGAAACTAACAGAAGTTA
>NW_022196913.1:18181934-18187234 GCF_008632895.1 Mastomys coucha | reverse complement strand
ATATATCTTCTTCTCAGCACCTCATGGTACCTTCTCCAAAATTGACCATATAATTGGTCACAAAACAGACCTCAAAAGATATAAGAAGATTGAAATAATCCCCTGCACCCTATCATATCACCACAGACTAAGGCTGGTCTTAAATACCAACAAAACAAACAGAAAGCCCACATACACATGGAAGCTGAACAACACTCTACTCAATGATAACTTGGTCAAGGAAGAAATAAAGAAAAAATAATTAAAGGCTTTTTAGGACTTAATGAAAATGAAGACATATCATACCTAAACTTATAGGACATAATGAGAGCAGTGGTAAGAGGAAAACTCATAGCTCTGAGTTCCTCCAAAAAGAAACTGGAGAGAGCATACACTAGCAGCTTGACAGCTCACCTGAAAGCTCTAGAACAAAAAGCAGCAAATACACCCAAGAGGAGTAGTTGGCAGGAAACAAACTCAGGGCTGAAATCAACCAAACAGAAACAAAAAGAACTATACAAAGAATAAACCAAACTTGGTGCTGGTTCTTTGAGAAAATCAACACGATAGATAAACCCTTAGCCAGACAAACCACAGGGCACAGAGCCAGTATCCAAGTTAATAAAAGCAGAAATGAAAAGGGAGATATAACAATGAAATATACCTTAAAATAATTATTCTGTTTGTTGAATATTAGCAGCTAAAAATATTAAAATCATGTTCTATAAAACATCATGGAAATATTATTGATAATTTTTCTCACTGAGCTTGAAATCAGCAGTTTCTTAATGTTTAACTTCAAAAAGTTTTTGCTATTTTGAAATTTTTAAAATATACTTACTGATAAAATAATTCCTCTTCTAGAAACACTGTTAATCTTTTTAAAGTAAACTTATAGTTAGACAATGTACACACATATATAATGCATTTTAAATACTCTCTCACTAGGTAAGATGGTATCATACAGGGGCTTTTGAATATATTTCTTAATGACTCATTTTTAAAATTTTATGCTCTTTTACTATGTTTAATTCCCAAAGAATATTTTGTATGTTTTGAAACAATTTAGTATTCAACATTAGATATAGGATTCTCAGTTACGGATAGCATTAAATGTTCATTAATGATATTTTTAGGGTATGAAAGGATATAAATGTAAAAACTGAGCAAATTTTTTATGTATTATTCTCAAAATACTCAATATAAAATACATTTAAATAATAAAAAATTTAAGGAAAAAGAAAAGAAAGAAAGATTGTAAGAGCCAGAGGGGATGGAGGCCAACAAGGAAAGCCGGCCTTCTACACATATGAGCTCCCAGACTGTAGCGACATGCAGCTTGGGCCTGACAGACTCCAAGTGCTGATAGTGGAAATGAGCCTAAGGCCTTATCCCAGACATTATCTCCAGTTGATAATCACTCACAAGTGGAAGAAGTCAGTTTTCTCTAGTGGAGTCTTACTGGGCATACAAACCACTCTGAAGGCTAGGCCCCATGTTCAGCAGAAAACTACCAATAGAAAACAAACCCAATGATATTTTTGGAGGTTTGTTTGTTTGGTTTTGTCTCATAATGCTTTGTCTGGGCATTTCTTTTTATCTTTTCTTACCCTACAGGTCTTTTGCATATGGTTTCCAATGTTGTATTTATGGGACTTCTGTGTTTGCCAATGTGTCTCTGCATTTATATGTTTCTTGTGCTTTCTCTCTCTCTCTCTCTCTCTCTCTCTCTCTCTCTCTCTCGCTCTCTCTCTCTCTCTCTCTCTTTCTCTCTCTCTCTGTCTCTCTCTCTCTCTCTCTGTTTCTCTCTCTCTCTCTCTCTCTCTCTCTGTCTCTGTCTGTCTCTCTCTCTCTCTCTTTCTTCCCCATCCAGGTTTGTTTGCATTTATTCTGTTATTTTTAAAAATTATTATTATTTTAGTTTTTCTTTTAGATGCCTGTTTGTTTTCTAATGAGTTAGGGCAAGAAAGGGTGTGGAATTGGGTTGTGGGGAGGGTTTGGGGGGAGGGAGCCATAATCAGAATATACTTTGTGAAAAAATATATTTTCAATTAAAAAAATAAAGAAAAAGCAACAACAACAAAAAGATCTAGAACAGGTAGTCACAGAGGTGGAAGTAAGAAAGCAAGTGACCAGTGGTATTCCAGTGAGGTAGGCAGGGAAATGGGGACATAGTGCTTAGTGACCACAACAGACTTTGAGGTCAGTGGGAAAGTTTCTGAAATAATGGGGATGGTTCCACAATGCTGCTGATGTCACTGAGCCACTGGGGTGCATACTCAGGAAAGGCTTCTAGGCAGAATCTATGCTATACACTAGACTCTTGCTGTTTCCTCAGTGCCATTGTGACTTCTAATTGAAGAACATGGTTTGGGAGATGCAGGAAACTAAGTTAAAAGAGATCCATCTTCTAAAAAAAAGACACATTTAAAAAACATTAAATTATATGTGGTTCTGTATTTATGAATGCAGTGCCTAAGGAGGTCAGAGGCACCAAATCCCCTGGAGCTGGGATTATGCCTGACATGGGTAATGGGAGCCAAACTTGGGTCCTCTAAAAGAGGGGTTCACACTTTTTTTTTCTTTTGTTTTTTTTGAGACAGAGTTTCTCTGTGTAGCCCTGACTGTCCTGGAACTCACTCTGTAGACCAGGCTAGCCTCGAACTCAGTAATCTGCCAGCCTCTGCTTTTTAAGTGCTGGGATTAAAGGCATGTGCCACCACTGCCCAGCTGTGGTTCACACTCTTAACCCCTGAATCATCTCTCCAGCCGTGAGAATCACCTCTTTTATTATGGTCCATAGCTATTTCATGGCTTAATCCTTCAAAATGAAAAGTCTACACCTGGACCTGTTGCCTTTAAGTGTGGCATCTAATTTATTAGCCAAGGCAGCTTACCTAGCATCTTGAGACAACCCAAATCCAAACCCATCTGTTTAAAACTATATGTAGCAAAGTGGGAGACCATTATTCCATACCAGATTGCTTTCCTGCAAAACTTAACACACTAACTGAAAGCTGAAAGGTTGGGTATCTTTTTTCTTATACACACACGTTCTTGGAAATTAAAAGAAGCTGGAGAACCAGCTGGCCCTGAATCTTAGAACACTGCCCCAACTTCACAAAGCCAGTCTAATAAATGGCCAGGTCATGCCCATCCATCATCATCCAAAGACATGCATTCTGATCCAGAAAGAGATTGGATAAAGACAGAGAAAACTAATTACTATATTTTCATAATTTAACTTCAATCTTATCACTGTAAAAATCACATCCCATAATAATAATTGAAAATTTTAGTTTCAAGTCTGCCTAGATGTATCCAGTGAAAGGTCAAGATTTTTTATGGGCTGCATTTTAAAACTTTGTTCCATTTGGGTACTATATAGCAATTAGGAGATCAGTATAGTTCATTGACTACAAGTGTGGATTGTCTTAAAAAGTATTCTTAAAATTACATTACTTTTATCTAATGTCTTTTCAGAGTCCTTTTGTACATTTCTCAAGAGGCCTTAAAACATTGAGAAGGCATTTTGTTCCAGTTAGAAAAATTTCTATGCAGTTCTGCTATGCTGATCACTATTCAGGGATTCCAGAATATCCCACCAGTAAGTTTTTGTGTCTGGTTCTCTTTGACTAGCTGATCCAGTAATTAACTCTTCCAAAGTGAGCTCTTGGGATCAGCTCTAGCTTTCAAATGGGGTCAAAATAAGAAAGCAGAGAGTTTTATATAAATAATCATTCTATTATCCCCCCAGTGTCTCTTGGTATGCAACCCAGTCAAGGAAAGCTGCCAGTGAGGCGGCCAGGGCAGAACTACCTCAGCAAGGCTGTCAGTCATCTGCTCCCTCGCACCACTGAGGCTGGACCCTTAGCCTTAGTCAGGAGATAAGGATGTTCTCATGGCGTTATATTTTAGGACCGGGGCTAGGACAGAAACATTTTCATACCCGAAATTTATAACATCACGGAGGCCGTTTCTTTCCTTGACTGCAAGAATGAATAACTAGCGGGCCATGGTGGGACATGCCTATATTCCCAGCACTTGGGAGGCTAGGGAAGAGGACTGCTATGATTTTGAGACTAGCCTGGGATATGTAGAGAAGTAAATAATAACAAAATAATGAATCAATATCCAATAAAAACCAGCAACAAAACCCTGAGAGATACCTATGATTTAAGCATTTTGTCATTGTCCCTGTACCCATTATCAAGCTCCCAAACTCTGGGAACCCCTGTCTTCTGAACACTCAGGCCATGGCTCCTGGTGGGGCTCCTGGTTTTGGGGTCAGAATTCGAGCGTTAGAATTCTCAGATTCTGCTTTCTGCGGGGGGAAAAAAGAAAGACTGGACATTACACTGCCACCAGCCTATATGAGCCTTCACAGAAGCCCTGCCTGACATGATTACTTCTGGGCTTGAACACATAGCCCTGTGCATCCCAAGTCTAGTCTCAAGTCCAGGAAGACAGTCCAATGCTCAGGGTCCTCTGGGGCTTGATCCTCTTTAGTTCTTCATCTGGCTGCTCACTTCTATCTTTATTCTGGATTCAGGTAGCAAGTCTAGGTTGAATGTTCCCAATGAGAAATGCTCTATGAATAGAACTTCAAGGCCAGTCTGTGTTACCTAATTTTCAAAGTTATTTAAAAAATTAATTAATTAAATACAACCTAAAAATAAAATATAAAATTAAAATGGAATAAAAATAAAATTTAAAAATCCAAATAATAGAAAAATGGAACTAAGCAGAAAACAAACAAACAAACAAACAAAAAACAAAAAAAAAAAACAGAAGCTTCCCACTAGAGATATATAAAGGTACTCAATTTTAAGATCCATACAAATAGAAATACAAACAGAAAATTCAAGAGCTTTTCAACAGCTGCAGATGCATCACATTTTAAACATAAAAACATGGGAAAACCCTACAACACCCAGAGGAAGCTCCACTCTCAGGCGCTCTGACACACCCAGGATCAGAGACCTTGGGCTCAAGCTCTGCAGCCAGTCCCACAACACCCAGAGGAATCTCCACTCCCAGGCACTCTGACACACCCAGGATCAGAGGTGAGCAGGAACCAACATCTGTCCCAACACTGGGAGTAATTGGGTCCAGTGGGACCAGGCACACAGGAACTCCGCCAGCCTAGTGACTCCAGTTCCTTTTGGTCTGTCTGGGTTAGTGTTCTGAGCAGACCTTGGGCATAAGCACTGTAGCCAGTCCCACAACTCACAGAGAAAGCCAAACTCCCAAGTGATTTAACAAGCCCAGGATCCCAGGATCCCAGAATCACAGGATCACAGAGTCAGCTTGATTCTGAG
>NW_022196913.1:18179765-18180108 GCF_008632895.1 Mastomys coucha | reverse complement strand
TATTACCAACATATCCTAATCGATTGAAATCTAATAATATGAGGATTTGGAAATTTGTTGATTGTCATTCAATGATCTCTCTAATTTGGGAATTGGAGAAATAGGTCCAACATTGTACAATCTATATACACTGTCAGCTTGTTTGTTTGTGACAGTGTCTGGCTGTGTACAACATAAGGGTCTTGAAATCTTGCTTCTCCTACCTCAGCCTCTCTATTAGTAGTATTGTTTATTTCATGATTTACACTATACTATGGTTTTCAGAACAACTTATGTATTTCAAAAATATTTATATACCCAAAAGAAACATAGATGATTAACTAGGGAGGTGGCTTGTAAGAGA
>NW_022196913.1:18155472-18179487 GCF_008632895.1 Mastomys coucha | reverse complement strand
TACACCATTTCTTAAATGAATGTAACCTGTTCTCTGTGGGCTGAGAATAAAGTCAGTCACTCAAGTCATATAGCTCTGACCATAGGAGGAAGTCTGTATCCAAAAACCGTGCCTACAATTCATTCCTTGGCGCAGCAGAACTGTCAACTCTCAGCTTAGCTAGGATGGAGGTAAAATGCTTTGGTGATGTGAGGGTCATTGAAGTACAGCCTTATTACAATGGAATCCAATGTCTAAAAATTGTTCTTATTTTGGGCTTCTACCACAGTAAGAGCCAAAATTTTAAACTCTTCTAAATACAAAACAAACAAAAAGACTTTATATATTCATATTCATTTAAGAAAATACTAGTAGAGATGTATTATTTTTAAGTATACAGCTAATATATTTGGAGTTATTTAAAATTTATATTGAGAAAAATGTATTTTCACTATTGTTATAGACGAGCATCTACATAAGACTGTTAAATTGATTGCTGTTTTATATCAAACAACTTTTATAATACTTATTTTTATTGTTACAATATTTTATAAATTTTAAGGAATATGACAAAAACGATATTGTAGGTATTGAAGGGGGGGTCTATGGGAGGAGCGATGGTACAAAAAGGGAACAAGAATGTGATTCAATTCTATTTAATTAAAATATGTTTTTAAATGTTAACAAATTCAGATAAATTGAAATCATGTAACTTTTCTCATCATAATGCAATAAAAATTAAAAAAAAAGAAATACTAATAGTGATGTATTATTTTGAAATATACAGTTAGCATGTTTGGAGTTATTTAAAATTTACATTGAGAAAAATGTATGTATTTTCAGTATTGCTGTAGGCAAGCATCTACATAAGACTGTTAAATTGATTGCTGCTTTATATCAAACAACTTTTATAATACTCATTTTTATTGTTATAATATTTTATAAATTTTAAAGAATATGACAAACCGGGCAGTGGTGGTGCACGCCTTTAATCCCAGCACTTGCGAGGCAGAGGCAGGCGGATTTCTGAGTTCGAGGCCAGCCTGGTCTACAGAGTGAGTTCCAGGACAGCCAGAGCTATACAGAGAAACCCTGTCTCAAAAAACCAAAAACCAAAAACCAAAAAAAAAAAAAACCAAACCAAACAAACAAAACAAAACAAAACCCAACAAAGAATATGACAAAAAAAGTTATTGTAGGTATTGAAGGGGGAGTCTCTGGGAGGAGTTGGGGTACAAAAGGGAAACAAGAATGTGATTTAATTCTATTTACTTAAAATATGTTTTTAAATGTTAACAAATTCAGATAAATTGAAATCATGTAACTTTTCTTATCATAATGCAATAAAACTTATAAAAAGAAAAAGAAAAAGAAAGAAAAAAGAAAAAAAAGGTCAAGGACTTTCAGATAACTAGGTAACAATAATTTGTTCAAATGTACTCAAATAAATTTTTACATCTGTCAGGAAAATAACAATTTTAACTCTTACCTAAGTTAAGAAGTCAGTTTAGGACCATATATTTTAATATACATCCAAGCACGGCCAAAGTGCTTACACTGAAGGGGGCTGAGAAAAGCTCTAGTCAGCTCTAGCTAGGAAATGGACAGCCCTAGGCTTTAGCTGGGGCCAGCTCACCTGAGTCACACACAGTAGCAATGTCACCCGACGTTTCACTGGCAGAGACAGCAGTCACGGGGCTTTTGTGTCCGGCCAAACTTTGTACATAGCATAGCCTAAAAAAAGGCATGAATTCGCATATGTAGTCATACAGAGGACTGCAGTCTTTTGTGTTTCCTATCCTCAATATGGGTAACTCTTCTAAGGTATTTGATCTCTGACTTTAAAAAGACTACAGAGCTGCTCTTACTACCTTTAAGTATGTGTTTCATGCCTAAATTGACAAAATAATGATATGATTTTAGTATATTTATTATATACTGTAAAATATGCAATGTCTTCTGTACCTGTTCAGGTCCCACACTATGCAGGTGCCATCTCTGCTCACGCTTATCATCACACTATATGGCTTGCAGACACATAAGCTGGTTATCTCTTCTGTGTGTCCATAGAGATGCATCTGACTCTCCATTTCAATTTCTGAGGGCTGGAATTTGAATATTAAGCAAAGTATGAGATAAAAACCCATACAAGATAATCCGTAGTATCTCAAAATGAAAAACAACTGTTTCTCAGCAGTTTTGTCTGATCTTATTTAACTTTTTAAAAGCATAAATTAATAAAGGATTATAATAATTTAAACTGCTCAATTTTAATAACTTGCATTTCTTTTTATTTGTATTTGTTCTTGTTCCATCTTTGTTCAAAAGGGACATGCATTTTTAGTTTGCAGTATTGCTATACAAGTACATTTCTATTTTGTATTTTGCATTTTCTATTTTTGATATTATCTTTAAATGGTGTTAATGGTATATAATACTCCATTATCACAGCTGATCTTTTGCTGATATTTAAAACTGTTTTCAAGTTATATATAGTACCGTAAAATGTTTGTTCCTCTCCTCAGTTTGACAGGTACCAATACTATGCTACTTCTCAAAGACTACAGATAGACTTTCTAAAACCAATTATGTCTGAAGGCCACATGGCTATGACTAGCTGCTTTTTTATTGCTGTGTTTACTCTCATTAGCATTTTAGATTTTCCCATGCTGTACTCTGGTACAGAAATAGGGGCTGGCTCACCTGCCCTCCCCCCACTCCCCTTGAGTAAGGAGTTCTAGGATCCCAGGATGGCTCCAAAGTGTCTAAGTGTCTCTTTCTGACCCTGCATGGACATCTTGTAGAAGGTACGTCCCCTGTCTATACCCACAGCTGGGATCCACTCAAGAGGTAGCCAAGAACACCTCTGTGTGTGGAAGTTGCACCTGAGTTGAGCTCCCTGTTGAGTTCAGCAGGTAAAGGTACTTGATGTACCAGATGATCTGAATTCAATTCCCTAAACCCACACATGACTGCCTGAAGGAAAGAACTCAATCCTGAATGATGTCCTCCGAGCTCCACATGTGCAGCATGGCATGCATACTTCACAAACACACACACACACACACACACACACACACACACACACACACACACACACACACATGAGGAGGGGGAGAGAAAAAGTAAACATAAAGAATACAGAAATATAAAAAATGCATTATAAGGAGCCCTACCCACCAGTGTAAGAAATCTTAACTTCTAATATTGTTAGTTTGATTTTAAAATAGAATCTCCCATCTACCTTCTTTTTTGTCACCCCCTGCTGAATAAGCAGCTTCAGGTTCCCAGGGTGGCTCCTAGGTGTCTCTCCTTGCCCTGGCATGAGGCACCTTGAAAAAAAAAGGCAAGTCCCCTGCCTGTACCTGGCTGGGATCCACTCAAGAGGTCACCAAACCATCCCTGTGTATAGAAGATGCCTGAGTTGAGCATCCTATAGGAATTCTGCAGACTCATCCTATCCTAGACGACCTTGTAACTTTCTCTTTCAGAGGCTCACCTAGGTCTTAGTCCTGCACTGCTCTGGATTTCCCTGATCTGGGACTCCCCTGGTGGTTAGTGTAAATTTCCATAGTGTTTTCACCTCTCCTATATCAGCTGGAGAAAGCAACCCTGGTCTAGGGGCTGCTGGAAATCTAGTGATATAAATACAGCTGCGGGCCAAGATCCTCAGGGGAAGATGGAGACTACAAAGTCCAAGCAGGACCTAGATCCCAAGGAAGAACCTCAAGGACACACTTTCATTACAGAAACCAAAGACCAGGATGAAGCCAGACATAGGTGGGGCTGCATGTTCTTCCCCATGCCGATGACTGTAGTATTGATGAGAACTTGGGAAGTTCTTGTCTTCAGGCTTCCCAGGGCCTGGCTGGATATAAAGGCATGCAAATTGTCCCTGTTCCCACAGGAACTACAGGCCACCAAGAAGGCTAAGGACACTGGTATCAAGGACTGGCTGTTACAGAAGGAAGTTGAGCATATTTTCCATTTCTTCCCCAGGACCTAGGACCTTTGACAATTGCAGATGTGGAAGTACCTCATGGCTTTGCAGACTGAACTGGCCATGATAGTGAAGGTCCTGCACAGTGTGGCTGGAAGACATCTTGGACCAACCTGTCAACCCATTTTCACAGTACCCCACATCCGTTCCAGCTCCAGGCCTGTATCCATACTCAGCACATAGCAGGCTCAAGATCCTAGAGCTACTTCTCTCCTACTGCCTGTGCCAGTAGAAGACTTCTGGCTGCCTAAAAGCTTCTGCCACCTTCAACCTCTTCTACCTGCTCACCAAGAACCTGAAGTGTGTTGTCAAGGGAGAATAGTGTATCCAACTCTAGACTCCCCTGCCAAGTCTTGAATTCTTCACTGCACTGGTACACTGATACTTTGTCTGAATTCATTGCTAGTATGTATTTATTTGTATATGCAGGTTCTAAAACTCTGAGCTAATAGAGTCTAATTTTTTTTTACTCTGTTAAAAGCAATACTATGCAGTAAGTCTCAAGAACAATTACTACATTTGGAAGACATTCTTCTATAAATCACCTGACTTAAAGATAAGCATCCTGTAAGAAGTTGTTAATTATATAGTATCTTAGAAGGCTTCACTGAGAAGGCTCAGACAATCAAGCAGTTAAGTGCCCAAAGTTAGTATGGTTCACTAGCAAAGGGAATTACTTCACAAGAACCCCTAGAAAATTCTTCCAAGAACTTTGGTGGCTCTTCTGTGGCACCATGGGGCTATGCTTAGTCTGTGTGAGATGCCCTGAAGGAACACAGAAAAGCTTTCAGAACCAGGGCCTTCATGGTGGTGGTGGGGTGCTACAGAACTGAAAGAAGTGAATGTCAGAGGCCTCCTTATTCCAGAGTCAGAGTCTGGGCTGTATCAGGGATACAGGTTGCTGACACAGTCCCTGGGATAAGACATTGGTACCAACATTTGTGAAAATCAAAGTGACCTCTCTATAAACACTGGAAGGACCACACAGCTTAGCTGCATTTCTGACACTGGGCAAGTAAGTAGGTAATAACTTCTATTCTCACAACTCAATTATCTAAAGTAGGAAAGGAAACCCTTAGCAATGAGCTGGGACATCTGCTTTCAGGAAAACTATATAAAAGGAATAATAAATAAGATGGATCTTCATCCTCCTGCTACAACTTAAAACCAAATGAACAAGTCTTGTTATATTTAAGTCACAACTGTGATTAGCTGTATTGAATGGTATTCTTTGTGTAATTACTCCTATATTGACTTCTTTTTTTTTGTTTTGTTTTTTGAGACAGAGTTTCTCTGTGTAGCCCCGGCTGTCCTGGAACTCACTCTGTAGACTAGGCTGGCCTTGAACTCAGAAATCCGCCTGCCTCTGCCTCCCAAGTGCTGGGATTAAAGGCGTGTGCCACCACCGCCCGGCCTATATTGACTTCTTAATCCTTTCCTTTTTAATGTTACTAAATATTGTGCTGGTGGATAATTAATAATACAGTAATGAGAAAAACTAAGAATGAAGCTATTCAAAATGTCAAGAATAAAACAGAGCAAAAACTAAAACAGAACAACACTCAAAAAACCCCCAAATCAAAACAAAACAAAACAAAACCCCAACCAACCAACCAACCAAACAAAAAAGATGGAGCGAGTTCTAAAATCACGGAGCAGATAGCACTCCTAGAGGCAGATTGGGACAGATTCCTAGAAGAATGGCAACAAAGTACAAACTGAGATGGCTGAAGGTACCAGAAGCCATTCATGGTAGAGGCAGATATACAGGGGAGAGGTCTTTGGGGGTAAAAATGAGAAATAAAAGACTTTCTGGATATTCTAGCACTCCAGGACTCAGGCTACTCAGTGACCATGGATGTAAAAACCCTGGGCCCCACAGACTGCTCTTGTTTTCTATTTCATCTTCACCACCGCAGTCTTAACTACACAGGAAATTATTTGCAACTTGGGAAAGTTGGTTTGCCCCTTGTGGTAATCTCCTTTCTGTACACAGTACTATCCAGTTTAAGTATAACCTTCTAGGCTCCCTAATGTCTAGCTGGCACCTCTCCTGTGGAAGTCTGTCTCCTTGTCCTATCCTTCCCTACATCTTGTTCTAGCCTCCATCTTAGCCCTCCATGTAGGGTGTTTCTTTTGCAAGCTCTACAGGTCTCTCCAAAGTGCTGACTAGGGCCCATTACTCCTGCTAAAACATTCTAATGGCTCCTTGGATAAGAGATAGAAACAATGTAACAGTTACCTCAGGGTCAGTACAGACTTTAATGAGGGATATGCCATAAGAACTTGGAAGAAATACTATGCTAGGAATAGCAGCTTTACCCAATAAAATATAATTCCAAAAACTAACAGCCCAGAGAAGCTTCCAGACTGGAAAGAAGGTTACTGCCTTAAGTTGATACATCCTGAACAAGCATGGGCCAAGCGAGGACACAGAAAACTAAGAAGAAACATGTCTTTTATTTTGGAGACTCGCTTATTATTTAGACACCTCATTCATCTTGGATGTTCAGTGGGTGGCTTAAAAATGCTTTCCAGTAAATAACAGAATTAAGATGGGTACTTAGATTTTGCTCCTAATTAATTTAGCCAGAGACTAGGAGGGTGACATTAGGGTCTCCACACTTCTGAGTATGGAGTGTACAAATCATGTTATATACATTCTTCCTAAATGTTCAAGTTGAAACTGAGAATACAGGCAATATTCAAATGTTATGGAAAAAGCTGTGTGGTGGCTCACCCCTAGAATCTCAGCACTTGGTAGCATGAGGTAGGAGGACTGCCAGAAGTCTGAGGCCAGCCTAGGCTATAAAGTAAGACCCTGTGTCTCAAAGACAGACATGAAAAAGCTCAAATGCAAAGCAGATAATAACTCAAAATATTATCTGCCTCTGAAGCAAAAATAAGACCTTTATGATTATTTTATTTATGTATTTATTTTCAAAATTCATCACTCTTAATAAACCTAAATCTAATGAGTTAGGCACATGACCTTCCATTTTCTAGGTGCTAGAAAAGGGAAGGACTAGCATATGTTTTCAGTTAGCTTTACACAAGGATGCCTCACATCATCTGGGTTTTCCTCAGTGACATCAAGGTCCTACCATGTGCTAGTGAGCCAGGACCTACCGTGCTGCTGGTGAGCCTGTTGGTATAGGCTGTGATGACACCACACTTGCTCCCGGTGAAGAGTTGACAACTGTCAGGCACCCAGGCACAACTGGTCACCTTTGAAAGGACAAATCAAAGACAAGTATGGGCTCAAAAAACAGGTAAGAGACAGTTCTCATTCCTGAGAACTTCTCACAAGAAACATGATCACAAGCTTCCAGGAAAACATTTTACTTGATATGATCAGAGCAGAAGTATATATAGCCATAGTACTTTTAACAATTTTTAGCAAAAATCTTTAAAAATTGTTTCCAGATTACAATGTTTTAAAAACAACAGTGTACAATGTTATAATTTTTCCAGTTATTTATTTGTTTATTGACTTTTAATTTCATTTGAGCTAGATTCTCCATGCAATCCCTCCTCCACTTGTCCCCAGCCACTCACTGCTGGCTCCTGGTATATGTTTGTATGTACGTGTGTTTGTCTGTCTCACAGTTTTATTTTTATTCACACTTGTGGCTTAGAAATTCAACAAAATAATACAGGATCAATCAAAGCTTGAGTGTCAATGTGTGAGGGGTTTAAACATTAATGTACTGGTCTTTTGTTCTGAAATAGGGTCTATATATGTATCCCAGGTTGTCTTGGAACTCAAGATTCTCAAATCTAAGCTTCTTAAGTGTTGGAAGCCACCAAGCTGGGCTACTAGTTTTTTACTTATGTGATAAGGGAAGATAAAGGTGAAAGATTACTCTTCTGTTACAAAATTCTTAATTCTCAAGCATGGAAGTACCATTCAAGTTTGGCTCAGTTCTCCATGTGGCCTCACAGCCTTCACTTGAAAGTAGCTGATGCCAAGCACTACATCCAAAGAACTGAACTACACCTACTCATGACTATTTACCATATTTGCAGAGGGAGGATATATTACACATCTAACTCCCCCTCTGTGTTCTTTCCCCTTGCAATTCATGACAATTTCATAAAGAAGGCAGTAAGGGACATACTTATTCTGGAGTATGTTTTTGTGTTTTCAATGATTTTGCAGACTCATTTGCAATTTAACTATACTGCCAGCTCTCTTATGATTTATCATCACCTGCTTGTGTTAGATACATATTTCTGTTTGCATAAAATCCTCCAATATGATTCAAAACTAAAAAAAAAAAAAAAAAATCTTTTTTTTTTTTTTTGGTGTTTTCGAGACAGGGTTTCTCTGTGTAGTCCTGGCTGTCCTGGAACTCACTCTGTAGACCAGGCTGGCCTCAAACTCAGAAATCCGCCTGCCTCTGCCTCCCAAGTGCTGGGACTAAAGGCGTGCGCCACCACCGCCCGGCAACTAAAAAAAATCTTATCAGCGTTTATAATAAGGTTGCTTTTCACAGTCCCTTTATCCTCTGGACAAGCTCAGTAACAAATGACTTATAAAACATGGCAAGGCCATTGTTGCTTTTGCTGCCAAGCATTCCCAGAGTAGTTCCCTAGCTTCTAGGATTCTGGGATGGGAACATGTCAGCACAATGAACAGGCAGTGGGTGTTTCACAGGCAAGGAAAGAGATGTCAGATAATGGTCAGAAAGTTCCCCACAGAAAGACAGAGACAGAAGGTGATCATGTGTTCAATTCAGGGCCAGCTTTTTGAGGCATGAACATAAACTGGATAAACTCATTTTAAAGAGGTGGAAAGACACTTTAGTTTAGACAGGCCAAGTTATCTGTCAAAGTCAGTGATTAGCTCCTGGGAGCTCTACACAGCTCCATGATATGAGGCTCAGTGTCCTCTTGCTTCATCAGCTGCTGTTCTATTTAGGAACAAACAGGTAACAAAGATGATACTATGGTTACAGAAAATGACCTAGTTGCAAAGATAAATGGACACAAGATGAAAGCAGCTCATTTGCTGAAACACTTGGCCCCAGGCAAGCTCTTCCAATGAAGAAATAGGCAAAAATCAAACTGTGGGGCCTAGTCAGATGAGCAGGGATTATGACATCTAGAAGCACTGCAAACAGCAGCTTCTGGGCTGGCATTTAAGTAGACCAATGTCAGCTAGACACCTTCCTTCCTTCCCAAGACATAGAACGTAATAGGACTGCACACAGTCCTTATACCTAAGCTTACCTGGTGCTGCTGTGAGCTCTGTATGAAGTTGACTGGTGGCTCACTCTGCTTACTTTTCAACCGTAAGATGTTGTCAGCATAGCCCCAGCTTAGGATAGCAGACCACTGAATATCTGTGCTGTTCATGCTTCTCACACCTCAACAGAAGGGAAAACCAAGTATCTAGTTGTCAGTATAGCATCATAACACCTCAGACAACACCAAGTTAAAGGCTGACATTTATAAAGCAGAATATACACTCTTTTCATGTACTATATCCTTATCTGCCTGAGAGAGAATAATCTTAGTTTTATCTCAAGGGTTTAATTATCTTCTCAGATAAAATTTTATAAAGATAACAATAATAAAGCTTACTTTATTCATGCTCTGAGATTCTTTTTCTTTAAAAGTGAAACATGACCTAATACTTGCTAGGTAACGTTCTAGATAAGTAGTGCTGAGTAGTCAGTATGAACAACTTTGGACACTGGAAGTAGACTCTGCTGGGGAGAAGCCATCCTTCCCTGAGCAATAGACTCACTGATTAGCTGTGGGATCTGGCACGGCAGAAAAGAACTGAGACTATCCTTACAAAATACAAGCTCCACGACATGTGAGCTTCTATAAGGAGCCAAATGTCATGAGTCAGAGAGCACTCAGTGTATGAAGCTGACACACTGGACCTAAGAGTGAGAATACCTTCTTTTTCACTGTGGGTGTTCTGCCTGAGACTTTCTTGACTCAGAATTAAAGATCACATATAGTTGATGATCAATTAATTGGATTTATTCTCATTTGTTGTTTTAGGGAAAGAAACTTTATCTGATAGAACAGTAGATTTTTGAGAAGGAGTTTGTGAGAAAATTACAGTTTGGATACATGTACATCTGGACTCAAGCCCTAGAAGTTTATAAGGCACTGTGAATGGAACAAAGTGTACTTGGTAGGAAAGCCTTCAGGCAGTTCTGAGGAACAGTTCCTAAGAAAGTGGACTACTGGTCTTATGATCATTATGTATACCTTGTGCAGCTGTCTACTGTGATAGATAACCACTCAGAGCCATGTTATTTACATATTAGCACTCAGCACATCCAGCTGCAATCCCAACTCTCAGCAGCACCTGCAAGGTGTAGTCAGTTGTCAACCAGTGCTCTCTGTGAGGCTTCTGTGGCACTTCCAAGTACGGTTTAGGTCAAAGCGGTGAACAGTGACAATACTTGGTCCAGGATGCTTAAAACCTAATAGATTCTTGTAAGTATTAATACTTATAATGATCCAGGCCCTGTGCTAATCATTTTCATACACTATTTTGAGTCTTTACAATAAATCACGCTGGGAGGGAAGTCATTTGGTATTCCTATTTTTTAATAGATCAAAACCAGTATCTAGAAGACCTCAAGTAATATTCTCAAGGCCACACATGTAGTAAATAGCAGAGCTTGGATACAAATAAGGAACTGTGTTTTCTAGAGGTTATAGTATAAGTACTTCTGTACACACACCTAGATTGATTAACCCCAAGCCCACTCTACTGAGAAGTTACAGAAAGAACATGGCTCTCAAGGTACATTGAGGGCCTGGGACTTGGTGATAAAATGCAATAGGTTGAGAACTGTATGAGATACATTTAAATCCTATAGTGCTGAGTGATAAGGGTGCTGACAGAGGAAGCATAAAAGAGTACCACAGACCATAGGCTAGTCTTCAGCAACCTTACATGAACAGGAGTATCCTCAGCCGTTCATTTTCATCTTAGGCCAAGCAGGAAAGCCTCTACACTAGAGAATGCTAGCCAGAAGGACAGAGGGGCTGATAAGTGGAAAACGCCCTCAGTTCTCCAGTGTCTGGGTGACAACTGAAATATGAAATGACCCATACCACATAGTCCTTTTCCACATTTCATGGCTGCTGAGCTGGATGAGGGAACCAGAAGAGCTGCTTTAGGACATGGGTTTATACTTACCACTCCTGTGTGTGTTTGAACCCACAATTGCATCTTCTAGTGTACCAGATCTGTCTGCTAAATGATCGGCCCATCTTGGGGACTGAGAGTTAGAATGTTTCTATCAGACTGACAATGCTTTCATCCTGGGAGCACAGACATTTGTTCTCAACTCCCTCAAACTCCTTTCATTTTAAATGGCACTATTGCATTTAAGTCTCACTTTTTAATATACTACAGTTTAATGCCTAGCTTGCATGAGTAACCACAATTTTGAACAGAGCTTTTCACCAAAGACTGTGCAACTTTAGAAGTCGAGTAAGGCAGCAGTCCAGGTGAGGTCGAGACAGTTAAACCTTGTAAAGGACCCCAGTCTGATCCTCACTGTGGTCCACATTACCTTGCTCTTTGCTGTAGGTCATCAGAAGACAGAAGTTCCGGGATAAACCACAGATGGCTCTGGTGGGTAGTGCCTGCAGGGAACCAAATCTTTCTCCGTGGGGCTGGCTGAAGCAGACCACAGGTACTGGAGCACTGGGGGAACCTACGTACTCCCCCCACTTCAAGCCTTTTATCCATGACAAAGGGCTCTAAAACCAAAGAAAGTCAAGAATAAAAAGATAAATCCTTATAAATAAAAGGTTATGAGATTATGAATTACAATATAAATTGTAAACAGAAAATGATTAGATTATAAACTCTTTGAAAGAATTAAGCTATGTATTTTACTTCTCCATGTTTACCATATAAAAACATTGCTTCTTATTTGATTTTTGTTCAGTGGTTATGATTTAGCTTGAATGGAATTGCCTGATATTAATTCAAATGTGAAATTCAAGTGAAGAAAACAAAGTTTAACTAGACATTTCTTTTAGGCTTGTTAAAATATCTAAAGTTGGTGACAAGCCACATATACATATAACAGAAATGAAGACATGGGCACAGAAGAGCTCACTCAGCTCTAAGTTTTGGAACCAGGGACCCTTGCTTGATGCATGTCTAGACCACAGCAGTTTCTCAGAGGATGTCCAGAGTTTATTAATGGAGTATACTGAGAAGACTAGAGCACTCCGTGCTCCAGAGATTGCTAGTAAATCCTAGAGAAGACAGGGTTGTCTAATGAGAACAAAGGAAGAGATGGGCTTGAGGAGCATCAGGCTGTGAACATGGAATGGTGAGCAAAGACTGTAGCTAGGATGGCCACACACCTGCCATGAACAGACACCAAAACCCTTCCTCCATCCAGGTAAAAACAATTGTCAAGAAGAAAATCTAGAAAGGGCAAAAAACAGCCCTCAGAGTTTTCCCCAATAACTTTATTCTCCACTATCTTTTTGAACGTTAAACTCTATTAATCTTTTCTTATTAATAAACTTTCTCTGTTTTAGACATTTAAGTTTAGTTTTCTGTTTTTAAATTACAGAGGAAATGCTACACAAATCTAATGAAGATAGCATACTAAACAAATTCCAGTTGTTTCCATAAAAACACCAAATACTTTTCACTGTACTTTGCTTATTTCATTTTCCATCTGAATGAAGAAACAGGTACCATTGACCTACATACTATTGTTTGAAATGCACGACAGTCAGTGCTTTATTTCTTCTCATTTAGACCACTTAGGGGACAGGGTAATAAGCAGTGTTAAGTGGCAAGTCAGAGAAGGCTGAGCAGCAGGACTGCTCCCGTGGGAAAAGAGAGGCTAACATAGGTATTTTGAGAACAAGTTTCTTTTTGAAAGCCAACAGCCTATGTATACTGATGCTGGACTCGAGTTATAACTGGTCATTCATAATTCCTTGCCTGAAAATTTCTCTCATATGAATTATGGAGTTTAGGCTCTTTTGAGTTATATATAATCACTGACCATTGTATAATGGCTAAGTGTTTTACTTTGTACTGTATGCATAAAAGAAGAGTGCCTTTTATAAGTGTTGCTCAGACAGACAGCTCTGACAGAAGTGCACATAAGAGCAGCTGGGCTGTGTGGAGGGCCTTCTACAGCACAGTATTGCTGATGCATGTCAGAGCTGGTGGAGCTGCCACCTGAAGGCCATGGTGTAGCACTGTGTGTGAGGTCCCACTGTGGTTCAAGCAAAGAAAAGCTGTGGCATATGCCAAGAGCCGTCAAGGAGATGCTAAAAACTAGTAGGTGATCCTCCTGAGATGGTTCCACCATGGACTGTTAACAGATCTCTGCAGAACAACAAAGATGGATGTCTTGTAGTGATGCTATCTATATAGACAGATGTTTTCTTAATTCTTAATGATGAGCCTATAAGAATTCCTAAAATTATATTAGCAATTATTAAGTTCTTTTATAATAGGAATGCTATTAAGTCCTCTCTGATAAACAAAACTGCAATGAGAACTCTAGCAAATGAGTGTTATGAGTTAACTGCTTCTGAGATATCAAGCAGGAATCTGCAACTTAGAGCACATTCCAAGAGGTTGTAAAACTATTAACCAAAGGTCATAAAAAGGAAACTAAAGATTTACTATAGGTTCAAAGACAGAAGATAAAATATTGACTGGGTTTTATCTATATGAAACATCACTAATAAAACTTAGTCATAAATATTATGGTTTTTAGTTTTCAGTGACAGAGAATGAATGTTTAGCCAGATAACCACTCTTAATGGATATGCATGTAAACATTCTCTGTTTTAAACTTCTTACTCAATTTATGATTTGAATTTATGTTTAAACGTCTAGTGAACTTTTGCAAAAAAGGAAAGCTTGGTGAAACCATGTGATCTATTCTCCTAGAACAGGTACAAAAGCCTAGAAAAGATTACATTGTCAGGCATAGCATTGGGAACATAACACTGGGAATAAAGGCATTGGGTGCAAGGACATTGTTACATCAGAGCAGGAGAGAGCAAGATTAGAAGGAGGATGCAGAGTGAAATAACTTAGAAATTATAAGGCAACTTAAAAAATTAAGAGAGCAATATGCAGAATGCAGAGGGAAAGAGAAAACAAGAAGAAGCTACAGAGAGCAGGCAAGTTTCTTCTTAGCATGGGACAGACTGTCTTTTCTCAATAGCAAGGCAGGCTTAGTCTTACTAAAGAGAACAAAGCTTTCTTCTTAGAGATTTGGGTTTAATTCATTTAGTAATAAAAGGGTAGAAGCTTTTTCTTTCTCTATGTAATGAAGACTGGAGCTCATTTTTCATTCAGAATGAGCGAGTTCTTTCTGCACTGATGATTGGTCTTTTACTCCATATACATATATGTAAGTAAGGACGTGTGTGTGTCTAAGTACATAATTATGAGACAAGTATGTAGCTGGGCTCAACTGGTTTGAACAGATACATATGAACATGTAAGCATGAATTTGTATTTGAATTTATGTGAGTTTATCCATATTTGTGTAAAAGGTTTTCCTTCTGTGAGTGTGACTGTCTTCTCCTGGTTTGATAGAAGTTTATTGCTCCCCCACCCCAGCCTGACAAGCAAGAGGCATCTGGACAAGAGGGAAAAGGCTCTAGCAATCAACCCTTTACTTAATCTCCTGTTGTTTTAGGTTGAGGTGCTAAATGCCAGAGACTGCAGTTTTTGGTCTCAGAAGAATTCAGACAGGCAGGTCAGCTACCTTAGCTAAAATAGGTTATTGATTTATTATTAAACAGCAACTCTAAATATCTCACAAGACCAAGTCTTGCCCCTGCTGACACTCTTCCCCCTCCATTACCTCAAGAGGAACCAAGAAAGAAGACCCACTGGGGCTGGCCCCCAGCAGGCATAAATGCCACTGTACATCACAGAGTAGTAAGAGCAAGTCAAATTCTACAGAAGCTGCCTGAGAAGTCACCCATTTAGTAAAATAGTGGATGCCCACTGTGTGCCAAGCATGGTCTGAGGAACTGTGAACACAGTGATGAGCAAGTCAGACAACACCCCTTCCAATGCTGTTGCATTCATGTAGGATGGAGAGACAGACAAAACAAGAAGTTACATGTATGTTGGGCAGGAAAGTGTTATAAAGCAAAACGGAGAAGAAGATTGAGAACAATGGAGATGCTGGGGTCAGGGAAGACTCTCAGAGGAGGGGTTCTCTGAACAGAGGCCTTACTGAAAGGAGAGGGCCAAATGGGATGTATGTGGGGATGAATCAGTGGAGGGTACAGTTAATGTGAAGGTCCTATAGTGGAAATAAGGCAGACTGGGACTCATTGTCAGCAGACAGACTGCCTAATGCTTTTACGTAAATTATCCTTAAACAGCCAAGTAGCACTGAGCATAGAATCTAGTACTAGGAGAAGAAGGCAACCCAGAGCACTGGAGAATCGTCAATTCTAAACTGGTCTGGGTTACACAGTAAAAGCCTGTTTCAAAAAAACCAAAATCACCCAAACAAACCCAGAAAACTAACATCTCATTCATTAATTAGCAATAAGTATAGTAGTAAATTAAATAGAATTTATTAAATTTCAGGAATATATTGTTATGTTGTTCTGAGATGTTAAAAATGTATCATAGTTAAAAATAGCAACTCTGGTAATGGCTAATATGACTCATGAGCCTTTAAAACTACAAAATAAAAATCCAGATTTCCACTATAAAATTCAACATTGGTGACTTGGTTTTAATAGAATACCACTATTAATAAATATCTTTAGGTTGACTCTATTACTTGGATAGGTTCTGTTTTCATTTAAAATGTAAAACTCACAGATGTGAGCTATATGTATGAAAAATTTACATAAATAGTTATAAGATATTTAAGCAATATCCTTACCAAAAACATTATCAAAACAAGGTCTATGAAAACTCTTTACTGACAGTGGACCACAGATTAGTGCATTTGAGGCATACTGCTTGATTCATGTGCAAGATTTCTTCCTTTCCCTTTTTATTTTCAGTGGCTCCCTTCTATAAACACTTTGCTACATTCTACAATTTAAGTTCTAGTATTTTATGCTACATTTTTTTTTGTTTTGTTTTGTTTTTTGGTTTTTTGTTTTGTTTTGTCTTTTGAGTAGCCCTGGCTGTCCTGGAACTCACTCTGTAGACCAGGCTGGTCTTAAACTCAGAAATCCACCTGTCTCTGCCTCCCAAGTGCTGGGATTAAAGGCATGCCCGCCACCCCTGGCCAGCTATTTTATGCTACTTTTATATGGTGAATGTAAGTGAAGGCTAAAATTCTTTTTCCTTTTAAGGTCTGCTTGCTTTAGTTTTCAATTGTAAAGAAAAATTATGCTCACTTTCTATTTTTAGAGACAATATTTCCCATTACTATAATCTGGGGAGGTACCTCTCGTTAGTGCTTTTGGTTGAAGATGGCCATCAGACCCAGCTGTGCCCCTTTTATTTGCACAGTCCTATTTAGGAGACTGCTTGGTGAGGCTTTCCCTGGCAATAGCCCTTCTGTGCAGTGGAGGACAGCTGCTGTCTGTCCCAGTCAATGGTTCTTTTGCCTGGACTTGCAAGGCACGCTCTCCATATCACTGATGCAGCCAGCATTCACTGTACACACAGGCCATTGCTCTAGCTTCCCCTACTTGTCTTGCACTGGCTGGTGCTTGCCCTAGTGTGGCTAGGACCACACTCTTCATGTCTGTATCCTCATAGCTATGTGAGGATCACAGCAGGAGTTCAATACCTTTTGCTTAATTTTACTGAAATCAAAATAACATACCGGATGAGTGACTTCCTTGATAGGTTCTCGGGTCTCTCTGAAAGCGAACTGTACTAACAAGCCAACAGCTGCTGGAAGCTCTCCTTCGATGTTGAGCTTGGCTCCAGGTCGGCTGGCATGGGCTGTGTGGAACAACTGACGAGGGGTCTGCCCATAAGTTTTTATCATGGTTTCTAAAGCCCGTCTCTGCACTGGATCTTCAACTGCAGAGACATCCATTCCAAAATATGTCTGTAGAGAAGACAGACCAAGAACATGACATAAGCAGTGTAATGGTAGAATTAGTCATAATGCTGAAAAGAAAACAACTTGTTTCAATTTGTAGGTAATGGGTACTCTATTTTGAATGCAAATGATTTAAAAATATATCTGATCATGTTATCTTAGCCTTACCGGTCTTATTAGGATCAGACAGTAATAACCAATATTTCTGAATGTGAAAAAATAACATATTTTGTCTGACTGACATTAATTAGGTGTATTTGTAAAACATTTCAAATTTAAGGCCTGAGAATGTCACAGAAGACGCTAGGTAGATTGCTGAAAAATCTGCCTGACGAAAGTAATACATGGAAAAAGGCAAAAGTGAAGTGTACTGCAACGTAGGTAAGTGAGTTCATCATGAAAGCCAACAGTGAGTATGAGAAAGCATCAAGGAAGGTTCCAGGGTGAGTTACTGAAATGGACTATTTCTTCTTGGCACTGTGCCTCTGGAAATCTGTCCTCTGGCCCTGTGCACTTACCTATTCTAAAGCTATTATTGTTAGTGCTGTGTATGCCCCTGTGGACTGTCCAAGTTTCAGCATTTAATCAGTTACAGCAATCTCCACATGTGTATCTAAATATAACAGTCTCTTAATTGTCAAAATAAAATTTCCATGGCACTTAAGAAGTTAAAAAACCTTCAAGGTTATTGCACTTTTAGAATACTGAAGTCTCAAAGACTTAATGAAAAATATTACAGTTAGATGAATCACCTTACAAGTTTCAGTCTCTAGATAAATTTTAAACAAAATTACTGAAAAGGTAATGTGAAATTATGTGCACAGAACAGGGTTTACTGAGGTTAATATTTAAATTTACAATTGCTCTAAATGTTTTATTTCAGGATAAAATACAAATGCAGCTCAAGAATTATGCCTAGACCTTTGCCTTTCTTTCATACTTGACGGTGCTCAGAACATGCTACTTAAAATATGATGCCTAGATATACGGAGTATTCTGAGCTGAAGAATGAATGTAAGGAAGGACTCGCTCTTCCCCTGAAGCTGTTCATAAAACCTAGGATGAGCTTTCTGACCATTTTCTGAAGCAGGTCGGTAGCACCACATGTTCTTCCATGGAGGAAAGGAGCAGCCTCACGTCTGAAGACTGACAAAGGCATATGCAGATGATGTGGGCCGAAAGGCCTCATTATTTGCTGTTCCCTGCTTGCCTCATATTGCTTTGATTTCATCACAGACTCCATACCATTCCATCAGCTTTAGCATAAAATCTCAGGTCTAAGCACTTGCTGGGGGTTTCCAGTCCCTAGGAAGGCTCTGGTGTTATGAAAGTTTGTGCTAGGTAAGTCTTCATACTGTTCTCTTATTAATCTCTGCTTTGTTGTGGAGTCCCAACAAGGAACTTAAGATGGGTAGAAGGAAATGGTATTTTTCCTCCTCAATTTACTGCATTTCTTGCAAAACTTTTTTAATTACATATTTTCTTTATTTAAATTTCAAATGATATTCCCTTTCCTGTTTTCCCCTCTGAAAAGAACCCCTATTCCCACCCGCCTCCCCCTGTTCACCAACCCACCCTCTCCCCATTTCCTGGCCCTGGCATTCACCTACACTGGGGCATAGAAACTTCACAAGACCAAGGGCCTCTCCTCCCATTGATGACCGGCTTGGCCATCCTCTGCTATACATATGCAGCTGGAGCCATTAGTCCCACCATGTGTACTCTTTGGCTGATGATTTAGTCACTGGGAGCTCTGAGGGTACTAGTTAGTTCATATTGTTGTTCCTCCTAAGGGGCTGTAAACCCTTCAGCTCCTTGGATCTTTTCTCTAGCACCTTCATTGGGGACCCTGTACTCAGTCCAATGGATGGCTGTGAGCCTCTACTTCTGTATTAGTCAGGTACTGTCAGAGCCTCTCAGAAGACAGCTGTATCAGGCTCCTGTCAGCCAGCACTTGTTGGCATCCACAATAGTATCTAGGTTTGGTGACTGTATATGGGAAGGATTCCTAGGTGGGGCAGTCTCTGGATTGTCCTTCCTTCAGTCTCTGCTCCATAGTTTGTCTCTGCAACTCCTTCCATGGTTATTTTGTTCCCCCTTCTAAGAAGGATCGAGGCCGGGCGGTGGTGGCACATGCCTTTAATCCCAGCACTTGGGAGGCAGAGGCAGGCGGATTTCTGAGTTCAAGGCCAGTCTGGTCTACAGAGTGAGTTCCAGGACAGCCAGGGCTACACAGAGA
This sequence comes from Mastomys coucha, assembly GCF_008632895.1. Lineage (NCBI taxonomy): Eukaryota > Metazoa > Chordata > Mammalia > Rodentia > Muridae > Mastomys > Mastomys coucha. The sequence continues at coordinate 18,160,244 of NW_022196913.1, read as the reverse complement.
AACCCTGTCTCGAAAAAAACCCAACCCCCCAGCCCCCTGCCCCCAAAAAAGAAGGATTGAAGTATCCACACATAGGTCTTCCTTCTTCTTGAGTTTCATGTAGTTTGTGGATTATATCTTGGGTATTCTGAGCTTCTGAGCTAATATACACTTATCAGTAAGTGCATACCATGTATGTTCTTTTGTGATTGGGTTATCTCACTCAGGATGATATTCTCCAGATCCATCCATTTGCCTAAGAATTTCATAAATTCATTGTTTTTAATAGCTGAGTAGTACTCCATTGTGTAAATGTACCACATTTTCTGTATCCATTTCTCTGTTGAGGGTCATTTGGGTTGTTTCCAGTTTCTGGCTGTTATAAATAAGGCTGATATGAACACAGTGGAGCATGTGTCCTTATTACATGTTGGAGCATCTTCTGGCTATATGCTCAGGAGTGGTGTAGCTGGGTTCTCAGGTAGAACTATGTCAAATTCCCTGAGGAACTGCCAAACTGATTTTCAGAGTGGTTGTACCAGCTTGCAATCCCACCAGCAATGAAGGAGTGTTCCTCTTTCTCTACATCCTCATCAGTATCTACTGTCACTTGAATTTTTGATCTTAGCCATTCTGAGTGGTGTGAGGTAGAATCTCAGGGTTGTTTTGATTTGCATTTCCCTGATGACTAAGGATGTTGAACATTTCTTTAGGTGCTTCTCAGCCATTCTGTATTCCTCAGTTTAGAATTCTTTGTTTAGCTCTGTACCCCTTTTTTTAACAGGATTATTTGGTTCTCTGGAGTCTAACTTCTTGAGTTCTTTGTATATATTGGATATTAGCCCTCTACCAGATATAGGATTGGTAAAGATCTTTTCCCAATTTGTTGCCATTTTGTCGTAATGACAGTGTCCTTTGCCTTCCAGAAGCTTTGCAATTTTATGAGGTTCCATTTGTTAATTTTTGATCTTAGAGCATAAGCTATTGGTATTCTGTTCAGTAAATTTTCCCCTGTGCCCATGTGCTTGAAGCTCTTCCCCACTTTTCTATTAGTTTCAGTATCTGGTTTGATGTGGAGGTCCTTGATCCACTTGGACTTGAGCTTTGTACAAGGAGATAGGAATGGACCAATTTGCATTCTTCTACATGCTAACTTCCAGTTGAGCTTGCAAAACTCTTATTTGTGAACCAAATTTCCTTAAAATAAAGTGTTCTCCTCTCCAAAGTCATCTTCTAGTAGAGCCACTATAAAATTGTTTGATTCTCCCTTCTAAGGATACCTGGAGGGATCCAAAATAATTACAGAGAACAATAGACTACAAAGAGAATTTTGTTTCTAGACTGCCCTTTGGGTATGTGTTTCTGTGGTAAACAAGCTCAGAAGCAGGATTCCTCGTAAGGGTTTGGGATGTACATATAGCTGTATTTGTTACAAATACTTTCAGATCTCTAACATCTACATAGACACCACTGCAGAGCAAGCCCATGGTCAATCAATTCACCCTTGCTAAGTGGAAATCTGGGGCAGCCACATGTCATGCAGTGGTAATAGCTGATCTGTTGGTCTGCACTGAGTAGCCAGCATGCAGAATCCAGAATACCTTTTTCCATGTGCTCTGCTTTTTTGCCTCTTATTCCTTCAGACATGTCCTTTCACCCATTCCACTGGAACTTTCCCAACACATGCAGTTAGCCCACCCAACCCACCTTCTTCCTATGCTACTCACCTTAGTTACCTCTGTGCCCAGAGAGCCTAACATAATAAATGCTTCCTAAGTCTATGCAGAAACATAAACTAATACATGTGTAAATAACAACTCTACTTCTAGGGCGTTAGAGACTATCTTGAATAGGGATAGCAGTGGCCACTGCCATCATCAATAATAACAACTTATGACTGTACTATTCTTACCGACTATATTGAAGATTGTATTATTTAGGGAGAAAAGATTTAAAAAAACAGGATTTATATTAAATTACTGGAATAACATGCAGGTATAGAAAAAGTCTTGAAGCTGGCTTTGATATTTATCTCTAGATACTGAAAGCAAAGCTTACTTCTTGTACTTATTCTTTTTGATAATTATATTTTACATATTTTCTAATAAGGCAAATGTACTATCTCTGTCATGAAGAAAAATATTGCTCTTCAAAAAACATAACAGGCACTCAGAATAGTAGGCAGAAAAGAGCTAACTCGGCCAGCTGGTCACTCTCCTTGGAGAACTCTGCTGCCTCCTTGGCTGGTGTCTGAAAGCTGAGATTTCATGGAGGAACATTTCCTAGGTGACTCTGCCTACACTATGCAAACAAAGTGGTCCATGCTCAGCACCTGCACTCCTCTGGGTCTGGAATTTCAGCACACATCAGGCAGATGGTTTCTAAGCGACCATTCCCAAAGAGATACTGAATTCTGAATCTCTAGAATCTCTAGACAGCTTTCCTGGCAGAAACCACTTGAAATGTGTCATTAAAGTCCCTGGAGGGAGCGCGTACGCTCTGCGTGGTTTAATAGAAGGAATCAGGTGTGTGCGTGCCTTGTTTCAACCCAACTTTGTCCACTGTCTATTTCCTTTGATCAGTTATGCTTAGAATCCTTTACTGCCATAAATCAGACCTACAAACTGAGTCCATACATTTGCTTACTAAATCACTAAATATGAAGTGGTCTTAGAGAATCCCCAGCTATAGCATCTAAGACATTTTTAAAGAGATGAAATATAAAACCTAAAAAATCTTATATAATAGAGTATATCTTAGTGTAACTGTCTCTTTTGATGACTTGGGTATTTTAAGGAAATACCTTAACAGCCAATCCTATATATTCAGGTTCTAACTTACACGTGTGCGCAGAGTCTTAAAAGAGTCACTTACAGCGGGATGGAAAACATTGATGGCTTGAACAGAAGCCTTTCCCTTTTGCTTGTAGCCAAATACTAAGTCAATCCAGTGACAGATGTTCTGGGACACATGGTCAGATTCTAGTGCTTGCCGGTGAATAAGGATGAACAACCGAGGATCATTGCGTGCCCAGGGAGGAAGGTTGACGTGGTTAACCCGTTCACCATTCTGACGAACACCGAAGTCAAAACCTAAGGAAGATTAAAACACAATTTTTAACTCTGCCAATGCATGCTTCTTTTAGTCCACGGTGATAAGAGCTCTGGAAAACAGGTAACTGCAATGTAACTCTTAATGGCAGCAGCAAGATGAAATGCCCAGCAGTAAGAATGAACTGTTCATCTTCTTTCTGCACCAATAGGGACAGGACAGATGCTAAGCTAATTCAGACTGGGACTTTCAACAGGAGGGAGAAAAAGCAGAAAATCCGTGCCCATGAATTTTAGTAGTATACTCACCAAACTCTTCAAATACTGTGAGTGCTTAAATATCTTTAATTATAAACTTTATTAAAATAAAATTAAAGCTTTGTATAAGAATTTCTAGATTGTTGGTATTTTCATATATTAAATACTATATATTTAATACATATTAATATTCTGTAGTTTAGAAAACCCCTTACAAAGTAGATATCACCCTAAAATGAGTTGTCATAATATATGGTTGTATATACTATATATTTGCCCATAGTTTTAAGGGCAATATATAGGTCTGCCTTGACTTCCTTTCTTCTAAGTATTCCTAGCCTACCAAAAATAACAACATATTAACTAGACAGGTTCTAGTTTTATTTCTGTTTTTTGTTTTATTTTTCAGATGGTTTCTCTGTGTAGAGGAGAGACCATGAACTCAATCATTCCAAACTTTCAGGTACCAAGGAGATATTCAGAACAATGACTAGGGAGTACCAAGAGGACTGCTGATAGGGAAAGACTTGAGGAGCATTATAGGAAGTTGCGGTTTTAGTAAGAGGCTGCAGGGACTGGAGAGGTAGCTCAACAGTTAAGAACAGTGGTTGTAAGCTGGTGGTAGTGGTGGTGCATGCCTTTAATCCTAGCACTCAGGAGGTAGAAGCAGGTAGATCTCTGAGTTGGAGGCCAGCCTGATCTATGGAGTGAGTCTCAGGATTGTAAAGACTATGCAGAGAAACCTTGTCTTGAAAAACCAAAACCAACCAAACAACAACAACAACAACGACAATGACAACAACAAAAAATACTAGTTGCTCTTCCAGAGGACTTGGATTTAATTCTCAGCACTCACATGGAGGCTCACAACTGTCTGTAACTCCAGTCTTGGGAGATTCAATGCTCTTCTGGCCTCTGCAGGTACGGCACGCATGTGGTACAGACATACATGTAGGCAGAACCCCCATACCCATAAATAAAACAATAAAAGTTGTTGTTTTATTTACTTTTAAATTTACCAGAACAATAAAGGTTATTGTTTTATATACCTTTAAATAAGAGGCTACATTATTTCTATCTATGCTTTTCTGGGTGTCTTATTTCTCCATTATCAAGTGGTAGATAGACTGTAAGTGTTCAATATGAATCTGGGTAGACAAAGGGAAGCAGGAGTGGCTATTTGCTGACAAAGCTGGGTTAGAAATGGTAATCTGTTAGTGATCCTCCTGCCTCTGCCTCCTTCAGCAAATCCTACCGGCATGCGCCACCACAACCGGCTAAAGATTTATTTTATTTATATGAGTACACTGTAGCCATACAGACGGCCGTGAGCCATCATGTGTGTGGCTGCTGTTGAACTCAGGACCTCTGCCAGCCCCACTCGCTCTAGTGTAATTCACTGTAGCTCCCTTCAAATACACCAGAAGAGGGCGTCCGATCTCATTATGGGTGGTTGTGAGCCACCATGTGGTTGCTGGGATCCGA
>NW_022196913.1:18144271-18153445 GCF_008632895.1 Mastomys coucha | reverse complement strand
GGGAAACTGGGAATGGAGAAATTCGCATGTAAATAAAGAAAATATCTAAAATTTAAAAAAAAAAGAAAGAAAGAAAGAAAGAAAGAAAAGAAATGGTAATCTAGCTTCTGGCCCTCTCTCTTTTGGAGCTCTGAGTAGCCTAATAGTGTGTGAGGAAGCCCAAATCCACCTCCTTGAAGAACACCTCTGAAAAATCACAGATCAACTCAAGGAAGGGAGCTGTGGATCTACCACTCCCTCTGTCCCATCAGCCCTATGCTCCGAATATAACCAAGGAAACTTAGTAGACTTGGACTTGCAAAAACTGTAATTAATAGCAAATTTATTGTTGCTTTGAGTCACTAGGTGTTGGAGTGACTTGTCATATAGCCATAATAGGAATGTACATGAAAGACTACAGACAAAACAGGCAATAGATTTAAATGAGCTCTAAACTGAGATCCACATGTGTTTACCCCAAGTTGCAGGTGCTGATATTTGACGTATACTTTTGTATTAGTATTGCATATTGTGTGCCATTGGAGCTCCACACTGAGGTGATTTTGGATAGCCAACATGATGAAACAGCTCCAGGGCAGCTAGTAGGTTAACTGCATTAGTAATTCACCAAATAGTCTCAGAAAATAGCAAACAATGGCATTCTAAGGTGTTCTGTCTAACAATGACTTACCTAAAGATATGTCTCAACTTCATATATTCTCAAGGGTCACATGAAAGTAAGGAAAGCAACTGAAAAGTACCCCTCCCAGCGTTGTCAGAGAACACGAAAGGGTAGCCAAGGTCCCTGGCACCACAGCAGTGGAGTTTATCCTCCAGAATGCACTCTGACTTTTGATTACTAGAGAATTCTTCTGAGAGGGGTTTTATTCTTTGCTTTTCCCCACCCATACTCTAGATTCCATTCTGCACAACCATACCTGGTTTACGTGGTACATGTTAGGCAAGCACAGCAGCAACTAACCATATCTCTAGCCCCAGAGGGTTTCATTTCTCTGATTTCCTCATAAAACCACTCAGATTTTAATTACATTTTTCAACAAATTGCTTTTTACTATTACTTTTTAGTGAGTGTAACTCTATTGCATACCCTTCAAAATATGTGAGAAATGATCTGCTGTTTACCTTCACGGTTCACTAAGAACTCAGGAAGATAGAAAAACTCTGGAATCAGCTCCTTCACGTCAGTCATGGATTCAAAGGATGAGAGACGCCAAGTTGTGTTTGTAGAATGAAATGTTCGGTCTGGAATGTCGAAACTCTGATCTAGAATGAATTTCAAATAATATAATGAAAACACACAGACCATATTCCACTTGAAGCTTCCCATAACACTTGTTGCTTCAAAAATGATAAAAGTAATGGTTCTTTGGTTTATTTAAAGGATTATTCAAATCTTTGAAATCACATTATTTTTTAACTGAATTATGCTTCCATCATACCTCTAATAGAATTTTTATCATCTACTTGCCTAAATGAGTACTGCCTTCTATTTAGTTGGAATGAAACTTTCATAAAAGCAGGAGTCTAGGTCCACCCATGCCCAGCACATAATGGACACACAATAAGGATCTCTTTATTAAATGAATGCATAATTTAAAAAGGGAAAATTGTGAGTTGAGGAGATGGCTTAGGTGGCAAAGTACCTTTTACCAAAGCACAAGGAAAAATGGCCATGCAGCTAAGCAGACATAATGAGTCCTGGATTCAATGAAAAATCCCATTTCAAAAGACAAATGGGGGAAACAGTTAAGGAGGACATCTGTTGGTGATCTGTGGTCTTCACAAGCAGACACACTCATGCGTGCAGCTGGACACCCATATCCATACACCCATAAGGGAAAAGAGATAGGGTGAGAGGGAGAATAGTAGATACCAAGAATATTTAGATATTTTTTTCTAAAGAGTAGGGCCACTGCTTTCTATAATGAAACTTTTAATGTACAAAATAATGTTTCATTATTATACTCTCATGCATTATTTCCCTGTAATTTTCTTGTATTTGTTTTTCCTATCATCCCCCCTTTCCTTCCTCATTCCCACTGCTGACCACCCTCGTGGTTTCCTGCAGATAGGCCCTCTTCGCCTTTCATGTTTTATGTGTGTGTATTGACACATTAGAGTCTGCATGGGAAAGACGACATGCTATTTATTATCTTCATTTGTTTCTCCTTCCCTTCCCTTCAGAACACTTCCCCCCCTTATTTAGTCCCCTTCTACTCCTATACCACATAAACAACATGCAATACTGACACTGCTTTTCAGATGCACCAATACTGAGCTCAACCATTAACTAAAATTTTTACCAGTATAAAACTGAGCATACTCACTTCTGTTCATTTTCTTTCCTAGTATAGACTATTAATGACGAAGAATTGAATTTTGTCCCTGTATCTTTTCTGTGAATACAATCACAGGCTTAATCATATTAAATGACATGCAAAGGCCATTGCTGAGAACAGAAGCTGTGTGTATGGTTCTGAGGGCCTTTGCTGTATTGCCTAAAGTACTTCTACACTTGCTGGAGTCTGAGCATATCCTCTGGTGTAGACACTGTCACAGACTAATCAGTGTCAAAAGAATGAGCTCATTTCTTTCTCCAAAAACACCTGCTCTGCTGAGCTACAGTTTCCATTATTTTTATCACCTTTCCATCTACTACACTGAGCCAGCTAGCACTGGCTGGCCACTAGATTAAATCTGAGGAAAAATAAAATTTATAGTTCTTTTTCCCAGAAAGTAAGAAATGTCAGGCCATCATAGAGTTAGGCATATAGAACCCAGACTAAGCAACTACATAACAAGAGTATCACACATCACACTAAGCAACTACATAACAAGAGCATCACACAAGGTTCTGTTTGGGTTGTAAGATTTTTTTTTTTTTTTTGTAGTTTCTGTTCTTAAAAAAGTCCTACTGAAAATTACTAGAATTTAGAATATGTTTATATTATATCATTGGTTCTCAATGGGTAGCATGTTTGCCCTCTACGTGTTATTTGGTAATGTCTTAAGTTATTTTTGGTTGTCACAACATGGTAGAGTTCATGTACCACTAATATTAATTGGTAGAAGCTAGGGATGCTGTTAAAATGTTCTGGAATATATAGAGCAACATTTGAGACAAAAAATTATGTAGCTTAAAGTAACTATAGTGCTAAGGTTTAGAATTCCTGAACTAACTCATTAGGTTAAGAAAAATCAAAAGCTAGCATAAAACTAATGAAATTGAAATAAATCAGAATTAAAGTAATGTTAAGATTTAAAAATAACCTACTCACAAATATTCAATGAAGACCTAGTCATGGCAGTGTACACTTATAATATCAGCACTTGGGAGGTGGAGGTCAGAAATCTAAGGCCAATTTCAGTTACACAACAAGTTTAAGGCCAACTCTGCTACAGGAGACTGGGTTTTAAAACAACAACAATGTAACTACTTGATGAATAAAAGGTAATATTGTATATGAATCTATTCATAACAGCAATATAATAAAGGTTGATGGCTGGCTGGGAATTTCATATTGATGGATTCTTGGGCTACACTGGAAGAAATGGTTTTAGTTGGAGGGATGTTAATAGCACTGCAGTGTTTTAAACTAGATTAAAATATTCTGTTTTCATTGCCATTTTAAAAAAATGACATTCCCAAATGAATGCTATTATGTCCAAAAAGATCTTCAAACAATGGTATATTTAGAAACCACAGGGAACAAGGATGGTGTGTATATGTATGTGTGTGTGTGTGTATATATACATACATACATACATACATACATACATACACAACATACATACATACATACATATATACATACATATATATCTCAGTTCTGGGTGCTCTTCCTTAACAGAGCCACTCATTTGTTTATGGAAGTTCCTTGCACCAGCTAGAATGGGGCAATACATACAGATACTCTCAATCTGAGATTAAGTTAACTAGGTATAATTGGTCAAGGGAAGAAATACTGAGAGGGAAGAAAGGGATATAACAATTGTCTCAGGAAAGCAGAGCAATGGCTCAGTGGGTAGGAGCTCTTACAGTGTAAGCACTGAAGACCTGAGTTTGGATCCCAGAACCCATGTGAAAAAGCGGGTAGTGGCCACATGTATGCTTATTACCCAGTACTATGGGGTCATGAGAGAGAAAGAAGTGTCTCTGGGATTTTTGGCTGTCAGACTAACTCTAGATTCAGCAGGAGACCCTTTCATAAAATAACAGGGTGTAGAGTAATAAAGCAGAATACATGATGTCCTACTCTGGCTTCTGCACACACATTCACACTGGCCATGCACATACAGCATTCTGCCTCTGTCTCAACAGCTGAACAGCCATCATGTGGGATTTTACTGTGAGCTTATGGGGCAAAAAATAAAAGCCCCATTTATAGACTAAGCATAGGGATATAAAGAGGTTGCTTTAAGAATAAAAGACCAAAGAAGTCTAAACATGGTAGGACAAACTGAACGCACAATGATTCCCTACAAAGAGGTCACGAGGAACAACTACAGAGCTAGTACCTCAGCTCTTACAGGATAGTGCAGCAAGTTTGTTCTCTTTGGCACCCAGTGAATTACCCCAGTCAGGTTCAGGCTGTCATGCAGAGTGCTGAGCTGGCAAGCTTTACTACAGTAATGATGCCAGTATGTTCTCTCCTAACTAGTTATTTTAAATAATAATACTTTCCCGTAACAGTTTATACAAAAAAATTACACAAGCTACAAAACCTTTGTGCTTTGAAATAATTATTGGGTTGCAAGTCTTTAAAAGAGGGTTGAGCTGGAAATGGTGGCACTTTATTTTTTTTTTTTTTCGAGACAGGGTTTCTCTGTGTAGCCCTGACTGTCCTGGAACTCACTCTGTAGACCAGGCTGGCCTCGAACTCAGAAACCTGCCTGCCTCTGCCTCCCAAGTGCTGGGATTAAAGGAGTGTGCCACTATCACCCGGCTGGTGGCAAACACTTTTAATCCTAGCACTTAGAATATAGAGGCAGGTAGAGTTCCAGGACAGTCAGGGCTACGCAAAATATTAAATGATCTGAATATAATTTAACTGACAAATTTTATAGTTTGTGAATTAGATCTTAATTTTAAAAAGTCAACTGCACTTTTATAAATGTACACACGCTCTAAAGCTAGAATCTCAGACAGGAGCAAGATTTGACTAACTATCATTTTTTAAAGGAATACTTTAGTAACTAGTTGAGTAGAATTCCTTTTTCTGGGCTTGGTTAGGGTTAATTTTCAAGAAGCTAGTCGAGGTTTTTTGTTCTAATGATATAGCATGACTTTTGGGTGGTTACAAAAGACATCCTTACCTTGATAGGCTAGAAACATTTTAGTGAAAGGTGGCATCCTGACCAGGAAGTGGAGCACAGTGCCACTGTTGGAGTAATGGGAGCCATAGTGGTAGGGCTGCACAGGAGGCATGGGGTCATCCTCTCGGGCTCCTTTGCGATACTCTTCCTCCAAGTACTGCAGGACACAGAACAAGAGGATTTTCAATTGTGTGCTCCATGTATGGCTAGTTTTCTCTTCCATTCTCCTCCACCTCTTTGACATTATTCTTGACTTCCCAACAGTGTCCAGACCCCATAGCCCCTTTGAACATCTAGGAGTCGCCTACTGACCCTAGACCAAATGAGAATCACCCAGTTCTCTCTATCTCCACTCCTATGCCATCATAAGAACACACCTGGTTTTGCATTCTCACTCCTAGCTAACAGCTCCAAATATCTAAACCGGTGCGCGCAAAACCAAGAGCTGATCTTACCAATAAAATATCTGTATTGAACAGTTTCATGATAGGCTTTGAATGCTTCTCTAGGAATGGAAATGTAATAAGATAGCATACATTACCACTATTAACACAATGGTGTATGACAGTTTTGCAGAGCATATAGGGAGTTAAAAAGAAAATGATGGTCTTTCCCACCTCACAAAGGAGGCAGCTCAGCCACACACTTCCTGTTACTATGCTCACTGTTACAGCTTTGTCTGCCTGATAACAAAGTTGGATGTAGTGAATTTTAAAATGATACCTTGGCTCTCAGACTGCCATATTTACTTTCTGCCTGCCTGCCTGCCTGCCTGCCTTCCTTCCTTTTGTCCTTCCTTCCTTCCTTCCTTCCTTCCTTCCTTCCTTCCTTCCTTTCTTCCTCTCTTCCTTCCTCTCTTCCTTTCTTTTTGGTTTTTCAAGACAGGGTTTCTCCTGTGTAGCCTTGCCCATCCTGAAACTCTGTGTAGACCAGGCTAGCCTCAAACTCACAGAGAAAGGCTGTCATATTTTCAATTGTAGAAAAATCAAATGGTGAGTTTCAGGTACTTAGAGGGACATCTCTGGAATTGGGACAAGAGTTATGTGGGAATATGAGAGAATTGGTTCTGCCACTCCTATCATTACACTATTATGAAGAATGGACTATATGGTAAGTTAGTTTTCCAAGTTTCCAATAAAATTATATTAATATTAACATTGTTGACATGGGTAACTCATTTTTATTTAATAGGAAATCTCACTTATATCTAAAATGCATATTTTTCTGAATATGTCTAGTGTTATAGTAGAAATAAATACATATATATATATATATACACACACCTTGGTAATCAGCCACAAGAGGAAGTGGTCAAATAATGGAACTTTCTCTTGGTGGCTTGCTTCAGGAATGTCATCTAAGGATTTTTAGCAAGGCAGAGGGAATAGGAAAGAAGGGTTAAGCCTGCCAGAGTCACATGCTTGAGTGAGCTAGTGTCCCTTCAGTATCAATGACCTTTATCTCCTAACAAAAAACGTGATCGTATTAATGAAAAGACACAACTATTTCTATATAATATAAATAATACTCATAGGCATAAACAGTTGCATCTCTGAAAATCTGTGATTTTTATAAGAAGTATAATTTTTATGCATCTGAAAAATAGTGGACTAATTAGCTTTTGAATTGTGCCAAAATAACAGTATACCTTCTTTCTATTCTTGGAATGTATTTTCATAGAACTAAGACAAAAACAATTTTCAGCTTTATAATTTATAGTTCTTAAAGTAAAAGAAACAAAAGACAGAAAAAACAAATACTACAGGTTTAAAAAGTGTAAATTAATAAAGCTCCATTTTTCATGTATCAAAGTATGAAGGGAAACTAAAACTACCTTGTATGTGTCAACGTAACGGTCTTCTTTCTCCTTATACTGCACGGCTATAGGCTTAGACAGGTTTCTACAAGGAAAGAAATGACAGAAAGTATGAAGTGACTTAGTGTCATCAGGATTAAGCTACTCACATCTTTACCCTGAAAATGTACAGGCCTTAACTCATATAAGAATGTTGCTTTGCAACCAACAATCACCATTCAAAATCAGGACCCCACAAACTGTTAAGGAAATGCAAGTAAAGATTTGTACCCATATGGTGAATTACTGACTCTTCTGGGTGATGCTGTCATGCAGCTGTGCACGTAGATGAACATGCTAGCAATGGAGTTCCCACTATTGATACCCCATGATGTCCTTAGAGGCCAAAGAATGCAAGGAACATGTCTTCACTTTAAAAATCTATCAGCATTACTGTATGGTGTGTAAAAGGGCAGGATAAATAGTTTTGATATGAGGGACCAGCTGTTCTGGCTAAGAGACACAGTGAAAAGACTATCTATAGTGTCAACATCTGGCACTGTACCTCAACCAACAGCAAAATCTGCTCAAAGCTCAGTAAATCTACCCTATCTGGCTTATTCAGATGTTTTTCTTTCTTTCTCTCTTTCTTCCTTTCCCTCTCTCCATCCCTCCCTCCCTCTCCTTTCTCTCTCTCTCTCTCTCTCTCTCTCTCTCTGTCTCTCTCTCTCTCTCTGTGTCTTTCTGTCTGTCTTTCTTTTTTACTTTAGACAGGGCCTTACTTTGTAGCCCAAGCTATCCTTAAACTCACTTAGCAGTTCAGGCTGGCAACAGTCCTCTTGTCTTGGTCTCCCCAGTGCTGGGATTACAAGAATGTGTTTGCACACCCTCATGACATAGCCTTTTGTCTTTTGGTAAATTACAATTTCCTAGGGTTGTGGAATTCAGTAACATTAAATGAAAATTCTGGTGACAGAAGTATAATTTTAGAGACTTCATCAAAGAGTAAAAAGGTTTTATGGAATAGATGTCAATTTTTACCCTCAAAATATGAATAAATTATCTTTAAGACCCTGGTATATTTTTTCACTCCCTAAGAATGTTATAATAAAGGGGTTGTGGATTTAGCTCAGTGGTAGAGCACTTGCCTAGCAAGCACAAGGCCCTGGGTTCAGTCCTCAGCTTTGGTGGGGGAGGGGGGGAAACAAAACAAAACAAAACAAAAAACAACAATAAATCAAGAATGTTATAATAAATCTTCTTAGATAAAATTATATTTTTATGACTGAATATTAAGAATTACAGCTGTTACCAGTTGTGGTGACATATGCCTTCAATCTTAGCACTTGGGAGGTAGAAGCAGATGGATCTTTGTGAATTCAAGGCCAGCCAGATCTACATAGCAAGTTCTACACTATCAGAGTTGCATAGTGAATCCCTGCCTCAAATAGACTAACAGACCGCCAAATAAAGAAATTACAGTTGCGTGAACCCAACTCACAAGTAAAACATTTTTAGAATGTATTTGTCAAGCTGTTTTCTGCTTATTAGTCGGGACCTATACATTTTTTAAACAAAAGAATGTCTTTCTATGCTTACATAATATATTTCTACCATACTTTCTTTCTTCCTTTCTTTCTCTCTCTCTTTCTTTCTCTCTTTCCTCCTTCCTTCCTTCCTTCCTTCCTTCCTTTCTTTCTTTCTTTCTTTCTTTCTTTCTTTCTTTCTTTCTTTCTTTCTTTCTTTCTTTCTTCCTTTCTTTCTTTTTTTGAGACAGGGTTTCTCTGTGTAGCCCTGGCTGTCCTGGAATTCACTCTGTAGACCAGGCTGGCCTCAAACTCAGAAATCCACCTGTCTCTGCCTCCCAAGTGCTGGGATTAAAGGTGTGCACCACCACCGCCTGGCCTCTACCATAATTCTTATACAGATACTTATTTTGTGTATATGTATGTGTGGGCATGCATGCTATGGGAGTTGGTTCTCTGCACCATGTGGGTTCCAAAGATCAAACTCAGATCTTCAGACTGACATGCTGAGTCATCTCACCAGCCTTACAATATTGC
>NW_022196913.1:18137338-18144237 GCF_008632895.1 Mastomys coucha | reverse complement strand
TTTAGTATCATGTGAATTACTTTAATGTTATGGAAATAGTCAAAATGGCACAAAGCTTTTCTTTTATAGTTGATGGAGTATATTTCTAGGAATGTGTGATATGTGATCTCCATTACTAATTCTCCCAAATAAGCCTCAGTTCTATGAGTCCCAGTCTCTGACCTGACAGGCAGAGGTGACAGCAGGAGCACTGCCCCCTCAATGCTCTATCCTGGCACTCCCCAGTGACCCTGTTTTGCTGTCATATGGCCCACATATGTGTTTAGTGGGTAGCTACTCGGTCTAGTCAGTTGGAAGATGAACATACAGAGTCTCTTGAGTAATATACAGAAGAGGGACCTGAAGCCCTAGACAAGTGCACGTGTAATGTAGAGAATCAGTGTGGGTGTAGTTGGGTGTAGTGAGCCTTAGATAGAGAGGAGACAAGGAAGTGGCCATCTCAACTGTGAATGACAACTTTCAAACTTTGAAAGATCCATCAACCACAAAACAGCTGGCATTAATCTTAATTATCCAGTAAAAATATCCCTTTCTTTTTGATTGAGACATACACATATTTTCTACTAGGTTTTTCTAACTTCAATTGTCTACATCATAGAAGTTTGGCTTGTGTTTAACTCACTGAAAATTCCAGAGACCCCACTTCAGCTTCTTAGCCCAGAATATCTAAACAGTTTTTGGCAGAAATTTTCTCACTTTCATGTTTGATTATTAAGTTTGATAGAAAATAAAGATATTACTGTTTTCTTTCATGCTTATCATCATTGACATTTTCTATAAAAAGAAACTTTGATCACTGTCAAAGACAAGCTTGGGCATCAGTCCCCTAGAAGAAGAGAATGTGGGTCTCTGATTCCGTTACAGGTGGAGCTGAATTTGATAGCCCTAAACTACCTGCCAATAACAGCCTTGTAGCCACAGATAATGTGACTACTGGGTGCTAAGGTTTGGAGTTAAGTGAGAAAAGGCCTACTGTGTGTTATAGTCTTCATCCTCTGCCCAGTTCTTCACAAGTTCATCCAGTGACCAATATGTGTGTCTATTGATGGCAGCCAGCCCACACATTGATGAAGGCACCACACTGTCTATTTCCAAAGCAGGCTGCTTCTAAATTTAAGTTCTAGATACTTTGAAAACATACCAGGAACACCACATTCCTGTTAAACTTTTGCATAGAATGACAGATACAAACCAAGCAAAGAGGTAGGCAAGTTTAGGTCCCAGCCCTTATAAAATGACTGCTGTTAAATTGGAAGCTTTATCTTGAACATATGTTCTTTAGCATTCCCAAGAATAATTCCTGGAAGCTAACTTGCTGAAAACAAGTATGCACATTTAGCAGGTTTTTATGAATATATACCATCAAACTGCTTTCCAGAAACATCACATATACTTATGCCGGCAATGTGTAAAATGTTGAAATGTCCAAGAACAGTGTATATAATATGTAAAAGACAGACAATATACCACTGTGAATTAACTTGAACCTGATTTCTTGAGGGCCAAATCAGGCTTATTTGGAGGTAGTTATAATTAAAATATTTAAAAACTTCCCAAGTGGAATAATTAAAGTCAATTTTTCTTTAAGTAAGAGAATTTTTTCAACTAAATAAAATATTTGCCAATGAACTTGGACTATCTGGGTTTTTTTTAAAATAACAGTTTGTCCAGGAAAGGCAGAAAAAAGCTAAATCACTTTCCTTTCTCAAACTTCAAGTTAAGAGATTAACTTGAGGTACCCAATAGGTACCCCAAGGGTACCTCAGGACCCCAAGACAAAGTTCTCAGGACAAAGGAGATTTATTTGTTTCAGAGAGACAGAAGGCATGGAATAAGAGACAAGGACAGGGCATAGAGGATGAGGGAGAAAGGGAACTGAACAAGGAAGGGGAGGAGGGGATGGCACACAAAGGACTACTTCTGGGTAAAACAGACTGCTGGGGTCCATAGGAAAATGGTGGGTTATAAAGGTAAAATGGGAAACCCCATGTTAGGATGAGGTGTTTAATTTGCATTGGCCATGTTTATTAGGTGAGCCAAAGGGGGCTTTTGATTGCTGGACTTAAATACTTTGATAGCTGGACCTTGGTAGTCAGCCTTAGGAGGAGGAAGTGGCCAAATAATGGAACAGACCTTGGTGACTTGCTTCAGGAATGTCATTTAAGGATTTTTAGCAAGGCAGAAAGAATGGGAAAGAAGGGTTAAGCCTGCCAGAGTCACATGCTTGAGTGAACTAGTGTCCCTTCAGTACCAATGACCTTTATCTCAAGTCTCCTGTGGTGGTATGAATATGCTTGGAGCAGGGAGTGGCACTATTAGGAGGTACGTCCTTGTTGGAGCAGGTGTGGCCTTATTGAAGGAAGTGTGTCACTGTGGGGGTGGGTCTTGAGACCCTACTCCTAGCTTCCTGGAAATTAGTATTTTCCTGTTTGCCTTCGGAACAAGATGTAGAACTCTCAGCTTCTTCTGCACCATGCCTGCCTGTCATTCTTCCAACCAAGATTATAGTGGACTAAACCTCTGAGCCTGTAAGCCAGCCCCAATTAAATTTTGTCCTTTATAAGAGTTGCCTTGGTCATATTGTTTCTTCATAGCAATGGAAACCTTAACTAAGACTTCACCCCCAGTGAGTGTTTAAGGGTGTAGACATGCATGTGTTTCAAATATATATATATATATATATATATATATATATATATATATATGTATATATATACACATATAATATATAATTTATATATATTAAAAATATAAATTAATATATGTGTGTGTATATATATATATATTAAGTGTAGAATGAACATTCTTAATCTAGGGAACTGAAATTCAAAATGATCTCAAATTCAAAGCTTCTTATATACCATGCATCAAAAACAATCAGATTGCCGAGTGGTGGTAGCACACGCCTTTAATCCTAGCCCTTGGGAGGCAGAGGCAGGTGGATTTCTGAGTTCAAGGCCAGCCTGGTCGTCTACAGAGTGAGTTCCAGGACAGCCAGGGCTACACAAAGAAACCCTGTCTCGAAAAACCAAAAAAAAAAAAAAAAAAAATTATGGGCTGGAAAAGTGGCTCAGTGGTTAAGAGCACTGACTGCTCTTCCAAAGGCCCTGAGTTCAATTCTCAGCAACCACATGGTGGCTCACAACCATCTGTAATGTGATCTGATGCCCTCTTCTGTGTATCTGAAGACAACTACAGTGTACTTATAAACATAAAACAAATAAATAAATCTTTAAAAAAAAAGTCAGATTTTAGAGAATTTTAAATTTCATATTTTTAGATTTGGGATATTAAACTGGTAGTCTGCAAATATTTTAAAAGTCAGAAACCTGCCGGGCAGTGGTGGCGCACGCCTTTAATCTCAACACTTGGGAGGCAGAGGCAGGTGAATTTCTGAGTTCGAGGCCAGCCTGGTCTACAGAGTGAGTCCAGGACAGCCAGGGCTACACAGAGAAACCCTGTTTCAAAAACAAACAAACAAACAAACAAACAAACAGAACCCCAAAAGTCAGAAGCCCAAAACAACAACTCTCATGATCCTAAATATTTTGGAAAAGGTACACGTAGACTATAAAATTATTAAATAACATACTTTTTTTTCATTTCAAGGGGTTTCCGTTAGTTCTTGTTGCTTTTATTCTCTTGGATCCTCTGACTCTATCTTTGGTAATGAGAGCCTACTGTTTCTATGTTGTATCCTTGATCTTTGATACAAGATATCCTAAGTTCAGGATCTATGTTTGCTTCTCATAAATTTAGAAGAAATGAAAGCATAATGTGGTGGCTAGCCTATGTCAACTTGACACAAGCCACAGTTATCCAAAAGGAGAGAGCTTCAACTGAGAAAAACACCTCCATAAGATCGGGCTGTAAGAAGGCATTGTTTTAATTAGTGATTGACAGGGAGGTACGAGCCTATTGGGGGTGTTATCCCTGGACTAGTAGTCTGGGTTCTATAAGAAAGCAGGCTGAGCAAGCCATCTTGAGCAAGCCAGTAAATGTCACCCCTCTATGGCCCCTTCTCCTGCCCCCAGGCTCCTGCCCTGTCTGAGTTCTCTTTTTTTTAAAATTTATTTTATTAAATATTTTCTTTATTTACATTTCAAATGTTATCCCCTTTCCTTGTTTCCCCTCCGAAAACCCCCATCCCATCCCCCTCCCCCTGTTTCTATAAGTGTCCCCCCACCCTCCCACCCACCAACCCACTCCCACTTCTCCACCCTTGTATTTCCCTACACTAGGGCATAGAGCTTTCACAGGACCAAGGGCCTCTCTTCCCATTGATGCCTAACAAGTCCATCCTCTGCTACATATTGGCTGAAGCCATGGGTCCCTCCATGTGTACTATTTGGTTGGTGGTTTAGTCCCTGGGTGCACTGGGGGGGGGGATCTGGTTGGTTGATATTGTTGTTCTTCCTATGGGTTGTAAACCCCTTCAGCTCCTTCTGTCCTTTCTCTAACTCCTCCATTGGGGACCCCATGCTCCTATCTGAGTTCTTGTCCTGACTTCCTTTGATGATGAACAGCAATATGGAGTGTAGGCCACATAAATCCTTTCCTCCCCAACTGCTTGGTCATGGTATTTCATCACAGCAAGAGAAAGTCCTAACTAAGACAGATAGGAAACCATTTTTATACAACTTCTGCTGAAATAATTGATTCAAGCAATAAAGTCATGGCTAAAACGATTAGATAAATGTTCAGTGTGAATCTGCACCTATGAGTCATCATGAGCATTCTCAGAGGGGGGCATCACAGTGTCCTCATGATAGGTAGTGACAGAAAGCTCACATGACCATCTATGGTGGAGTTCTCACAAAATAAAGGGTAAACTGAATACAAGTAAGCCTTCTGAGTTGATCCTTGTTCTCTGGCAAACAGAGATGACCAGAACAAATGTTACCATGCTGCAAAAAATAAATAACCATACATACAAAAACTTAAAGGCCTTTTTAGATCTATATTTCACATATCAGCAATCAAATCCAATAGCAGACCTGATTCAAAATAGCCAATTATAAAAGACATTGTTGAGATAAGCAGGAGACAGTGAGTATATTAGATATTATTGGGATTGTTAATTTTCTTAGATTTGCATAGCAGCAAAAAAGAGACATATTCTGTAGATCTTAGAGGTGACATAACTAGATGCCTCAAATAAAAAGAAAGAATATGATGCATGTTTGGTAAAGTATTTGTAATTCACAACTGTTGAATTATAAAGGCTTCATTAATCATTAAATTTTTGAAGATTTTCAAAGTAACAACTTTAATGGTATAAGTTTAATGGTAATGGTTTAATGGTATAAGTTTAATGGTATGCATATGAACCCGAGATGTGATGATGCTTTTACTTGCCTATAGATAGATGGATCACTGAGGTCAAGAGTCTCACTAACGTAATCAGAAAGGATGAAGGGGAACACCGGATACTGCATGAGATCATTGAAGGAGCGGCCCGCATGCTTGTTTAAATGAGTCAAATATTCAAAGTTGGTTATGTGTCCAGTGTACCACAGGTGTGTCAGAGCAGCGATGTTGCCATACTCCAGGAGATTTGGGAGCTTATTTGTGAGGATGCTCTGGTACACATCATCACGAACCTAGAAGGAATGAAAAAAAAAAAAGACCAGATATTTTTAGGTTTATTGATACTTCCCTAGAAAAGCAGAGCATTGTAGACATGTTATTAATCTAAAATCTTCCAAGAAATCTGCACTAAATGATAGAGAACCAAAATCTGATTTCAGTTTCCTTCCAGAGGCAGGCTCTTAGTCACTAGGCTTATTGTTAGATAAATCTGCTTATAAAGTTATCTGGCAGAAGCTTCTGCAATATCTGCTCATAATTTCCAAGGAAAAGTTACACAGAGA
Source organism: Mastomys coucha (assembly GCF_008632895.1). Classification (NCBI taxonomy): domain Eukaryota; kingdom Metazoa; phylum Chordata; class Mammalia; order Rodentia; family Muridae; genus Mastomys; species Mastomys coucha. The sequence continues at coordinate 18,138,364 of NW_022196913.1, read as the reverse complement.
AATCACTTAGACATAGATACTAAAAAAAAAAAAAATTTAAATAAATGTGCAGCATGATGTACTGACAGTCTGATTGCATCAGAATTGATCTGTTTGGTGTGTTCCTGCTAAACCCTTTATGCTGTTAGTGCATCTGTAACATGGATGTGATGCTGTTTATCTCATAAGAATTAAATACAGTATCTTATGTAATACAAACCCACTTCTGACTGAAAACATAGAGGAGCAATTTCACCAACCCTGTGTTTCTTTGGGATGGAACCCAGGGCCTTGTTCGTTCTAGGCAAACATTCTACCACTGAGCTATATCCTAGCTCCAAAGATCTTTTTTAGAGATTAAAGTTCTGTCACAGAAAAGGGGGTATTCGGAGTCTTCCAAAACAAACTAAATGGGTTTGGAAGATCCACCTAGAAGTCACTAACTAATGCAAGTGTAAGAAGAAGAGCCACTGATGTTGACAGTGAGAGGTAAGACAAAAAGGAAATGACAAGAAAGACAAACATAGTGCCAAAAAACCCAAAATGTCACCTAAATTTAAAAACTGTCAAACACTAATAGATGGGTAGCAATTTGTGAGATAGTACTGACTCTGGAAGGAATACAGCTTTCATTCATCCAGCACATAAACCACACTCATGTGCCAGCAGTGCTCTGGATGCAGGCAATGGAGCACAGGGCAAGGGCAGGTCTAGACATTCTGCAGGAACAGCACAGTACTGGGCCCTAACGAGCCTCATGGAGAAAGCAAGGTAAAGGTGGCAGGAGTGCTGGGCCCCAGTGCACTGCTTACAGAGGGGATGCCTCATGGAGAAAGCAAAGTAAAGGTGGCAGGAGTGCTGGGTACCAGTGCACTGCTTACAGAGGGGATGCCTGTGGTAGTTTGAATGGGAATGGCCCTCATAAACCCATGTTTAGGTATTTGGTCACCAGGGAGTGTAGGTATTTGAAAGGATTACAAGAATTATTAGGAGTTGTAGTCTTGTTAAAGGAATGTCACTAGGGGTGGGCTTTGAGGTTTTAAAAGC
>NW_022196913.1:18118377-18137328 GCF_008632895.1 Mastomys coucha | reverse complement strand
TATTTTAAGTGCCATGCATGTTGCCATGTTTCCTGCCATGATGATAATGAATTAAACCTCTGAAACTAAACAAGCCCCAATTAAATGCTTTCTTTCATAAGAGCTGTCTTGGTCACAGTGTCTCTCTCACAGCAATAGAAAAATGACTAAGACGCTCATATTTTATATAGTCAGGGTCAAGAGGGAAGGGATGCTGTTTGGTACAGTACAGGACTCTCTGTTGAGGAAACACTTGATCAAGGGCATGAGAGTAAGTCATTGGGAATTCTATGGAGAAAAGCATTCTGCGCAGCAGTCAAGTACAAAGGCCCTGCAGCATCAGTGTGTCTGATATATTCAGGAAGAAAACTTCCATGGATAGAGTATGAGTACAGGAGAGGAAATCAGTTAAAGTCAGGAAGTAGTGAGGTTCTTGACTACCCGGGGCTTTACTAGGCTCTTGTAAGAGCTCTGACTTTCAGTGTGTAGCAGGAAAGCAACAAGAGAGTTTTGACTAGAGTAACAAAACATACTGAGGGGATGGGGTGTGGAGACAGACGGGCAGTTAGGAGGCTGCTATCAATACTTTTGGTGAGAAATGATGGCAGCTCAGTAGCAGTTCAGTGTAGATGCAGCAGACGTGCAGGGTGAAAGGAATGGTAGAGTTTACAAGAATATTCAAGGTTTTGGGCTTGGACAACAGAGAGATGAGGTTTCATTTATGACAAAAAGGGAAGGATATTTTCAGGGTGGAGACAGCAAATCAGAGTTAAATAAATGGGTGTGGTGTGAAGGGGAGAGTCCTGAGAACTGACACAGAGCTCAAAGTTGTAGGATATAGACTGCTCTGAAAGCCACGAGATGGGTGAGAGGAGGTCTGAAGAATGAGCCTGAGCTACTCAAGGAGGATCTGCAAAGATGTTGAGTGGGAAAGCTGGCAAAGGGAAAAATGGTAACTCAGGAGCCCAGATAGGGATGGAAAGGCTAGTCAGTGTGTCAAATGCTTCTGTAGGACAGGTAAGGTGAGGAGCGCCGAGTTAGCAATAGAGGCTCTGGCAACCTGTGCAGGATGAAGAAAAGAAAGCAGAAGTGGAGCATTTCTGGAACCTAAGGGACTAAAGGTAGGAGAAGGGATGAGAAGGACAAGAGGGTGGTAGCCAGCATGTGTACCTTCTCCCAGGGCTTCCCTCCGTCCCTCCCCTCCCCCACCAAAAAAAAAGACTGTATCCTGAACGAGTGCTAACTGCTCCTTTTAGTCACTTTAGATATTTCAAAGTTAACATTTTAGAAGTCAGAGAATTTTTATAAGGTTAAGGGCTTCATTAAGATTAAGATATAAGATATATTTTATATAATCTTAGAGTACCAATTTAAGAAAATTAACCTTCACTTAATTAAACTTCATTTAACTAGTAGCATCGTTAGTCACAATATCATTTCAACAATTACATATCTAATAAGATTGGATTTACCTTGGTATTGTCAAATGCCAATAGGAGCGTTCTGCCATTTGTTAAAAAGATTTCTACAGCATTATCTCTCAGCTGCCACCAGCGCCTATGAACTTCTTTAATTTCCTCATACGTCCAGGAAAATGATGCCGGTTCTAACTCTCCTTGAAGGCTCTAAGACAAAGGAAACAGACAAAAGTATTTTAATTACCTAAAAATATTATTTTGGCTTTCAATCCCAAACCATGTCAAAACAGCACACACAATCTTTCTTCAATGCCAAAAATTAAGACTATCTGGAAACCCTCCTATGTATAACACTGCATATGTTAGAGAGAATTTAGGAATAAAAAAGGCTCTTTCTAGATCTGTTTAGGTTTGTAGAACACTGAAAGCTTCATCCTACATAATATGAGAATTCAGTCTTACCTTCATTTTTACCACAAACACTAGCATATCCAGAAGAATCTGTTATTATTACCCAACTACGTAGACATCAAAATGGCTGAGTTATTCAATTATACAAAAATTACCTTTCCTTTTAATAGCAGAAGTGCCTGGTTGTGAATTGGGAGTGGCAGGAAGCATTTATTTGTTGCTGTTGAGGACAGTGATCAGGAGGAATGACACAAAATGATAGGAGTGTGTTAGAATTTGAATCATAACTGAAATTGCTGAGGCCCAGGCCAAACGGAAGAGGCAATGACAGTCTTCCCTTAAAAAGAGCCTTTTTAAAAAGCGTTTGGAATTCATACTAGTCTACACACAGAGTGATAATGGGTGAGATCTGTCACTATATTGGATTTATGTTGTTTTAAATTTTTTCTAGGTTTAAGTAAATATAAATTTAAGTCACCACTCACCGAACTTTCAACTGTGTCAGAGGCATTGTCTTCCACAAAATACATTCCACATTTACCTGCAGGAAATAAGTGGACAGAAAGGTTTGAATATGTGTGTGTGTTATTGAATGTGGTGAAAGGCAGGAACCTCTGAAGTCTTCTGGCTTGAGTCTGAATACCAGCAGCTAGAAATGGCTCCACACACTCAGTAAAGACTTTAAAACAGTATCCATAAGATCTCAGTTGCTTAATCTTTCTGGGCCTTAGTTTTATTACTAAAAAGGGGATGTTTGAGAGCTGAATTTCCAAAATTACTGTAAAAATAAAATTAGAATATTCCAAGTCTACTAGTCACACATCAGCTGGTCATCAGGCTGACTGCTACAATATTGAACACCTTATAACAAAATTACCTTTATTTTACTTTAATAATAGTTTCTAAAAGTAAGAGCAGTAATGCTGGCAAACTACAGATGCCAAGAGAAGACATAAAATTGCACTTTAAGTAAAAAGGTGACAGAACAATAAAATATCTTGAGAGGCCTCATATTCATAGAGCTTTTATGGTAGTGGTTATTTCATTAGTTATTTTTGTTAACCTCTTTCTGTAGTTAATTTATAATTTAACTTTATTATGGCATGTACATGTGGGAAAAGGGTTCTATCTATGCATTCAAGCATCTACTTGGGTTCTATGGGTAAGTGGAGGCTGTCTCTATAATGTCAAAGCAAAGCCACCTAAGTGATATTTAAATAATTTTACCTCTTATGAAAATTGCCTAAAATTATTTAAGAATAAGGAAGGGCAAATATGAGTGAAATTCTTTGAAACCAACTTACCTAACAATAATTCCCCAGCTGTCTCTCTAGATGGTGCAACACTGATACATCTTCGATTCACTCTGTCAAAACATGTTTAAAATTGGTATGACTGAATTTTTTGCTTTTATTTTAGACTTCACGATTTTTTAATCTAGTAAAATATTAACACAAAGATGACTAGAGTTTCAGTAGTATGAGCTGTCATGCAAAAACCTGACAATGCTCCTGTGCTATTTACATAACATTCATCAGAAGGGAAATGATGGAAATCGTCAGGACAAGCTAAGGGTTTCTGTAGTTTGCATGCAGATATATGGATTTGGCTACCTAAGAATGGTTTCATAATGCAACTAGGCACTACTGTGTTAGGTTATTCATACTTCAATGTGTGAACAAAACAATATTTGTTCTTGTTTTCGTTTTTGTTTTTTTTTTTTTTTTTTTTTTTTAAACTGGGGACACTGGGATCAGAAAATTTCTGCTCTCAAGTCACTTGTTTTTTTAGGGTGTAGGTTTCTAACTATTATACAATGGATACAACAGGGGGATGGAGAAATGGCTCAGTGCTTAAGAGAAATGGCTGCTTTTCCAGAGGTCCTGTGTTCAATTCCCAGGAACTACAGGGTGGCTCACAACCATCTACAATAGGATCTGATGCCCTCTTCTGGCACGCAGGTGTACATGCAGAGCACTCATGCAAAAATATAAATATATAAAATTAAAATTTAAGAAATGTATACAATAGTCATAACCACAAGAATATGGCAACAATGTTAACAACTAATACATACTGATACATTTAAATTCAATAATACTATAAAAGCCTGTATATGATAATTTTCTCTACTTACAAAGTAAGGAAACTGAAGCAGAGAGGCTAAATAACACACCCAGGACCAGGCAGGTAGTCAGGGGAGGAACTTTAAATTCCACTCCTGTGGATCACACCAACAGCAACTCTATCTACTTTACAAAGACTAAAAAGTCAACTATAAAATTACACATATGCTAGGAAGGGGCAGAGCTAATGACTGATATCCATTAAGCCCCAATGTTAAAAATGCATTTGGACTTTGTCATTCAACTTTGTCCTGTCTCAAGCTTCTTTTAAGACTTCTCTAATACCACAGCAGCATTATCAACAATACATAAAGCCTGCAAGAAAGCTACATTTGTACACGCATGTGAGGGTGGAGGAGGGCATGGACTCCGATCTACCTGATGGATTCACTTGCAGCTTTGTCTTTGACAGTAGAAGAGAAGGAAGAATGAGTTTTATCTTCAAAAAGGTAAGAGAGTGGGGGCCTGACCACACCTGTGGAGAAAAAGAACACAGCGTTTATCTAACAACCATTGCCTGTCATGCCCGCAGGCCAAGTCCAGAGCAAGCTTCTGTTACCTTCTGACTTCTGTCTGTCCCTAAGGAGATACTTATTTGGAATAGTTAAATAGCATCTCTGCAAACGTCTCCTCTCTCGGTTTGGCCCTTCTGTTGGATCCAACTGCCATGAAGTTGGATAGTAGATTGGGTCATACCAGACTGCTCTGCAAGTTGAAATAAAACATCTTAGTGGTCATCAAAGGACTTACAACCTTAAAACCATAGAGACTGAGCAAATAAATACAACAGGCTTATTTCATTACAAAACAACAGTTTGTACATCAGAGGAAACATATATGTAGAATAAAGACTGACAAAGAAAGTGAGCTCCACCCCTGAGTCCAGTTCTCAAGATCCCTCTGGAGCAGGTGCTGCTTCCAGTTCCCTGCATCTACTAGATTTTATTTTCTTTTTCAAAATGTAAAGAAAAAACTGTGGTTATAATTACATCACCTGACTGTATCTAGTTATCTCAATTAAATATAAGGAATGATATGTTACTTTTTTTGTCACTTATAAATCATCTTTTAAAAAAGACTTATTTTTACATGTATAAGCATTTTTCCTGTGTGTATGAATGTGGACTGTATGTGTGCCTAGTGCCTGAGGAGGCTACGGGACAGTGTTAGACCTCCTGGAGCTGGAGCTACACATAGGTTGTGAATTGCCATTCAGGTGCTGAGGCACTGAAACCGGTCCTCTGCAAGAGCAGAGGCACTAACCACTGAGCCACTTCTCTAGGCCCCTCATAATGGACCTTTAAATCATATTAATAAAGTCTAAGATAGAAAAAGATCTATTTTCCAAACACACTCTTTTGACAATTTCTATATCCTTTTGAAAAAAACTATTTTAAAATTGAAATGAATTTTACTATCTGAAAGAACTAATGCCTCTATGTTTTCCTTCAAGAATTAAAAAACAAATCAAAATGAAAAAAATCCTCACGTGGTTATTCTTGAACATTGGAAAAAAATCTAGATAAAAAGTTTCATTCAATAATTCTATAAATGTGAATTCTAGAATGAAAACACTATTTAACATCACATATAAAAGCTGTGCCCAGACGTGTGTTCCCAGTACACACCGGTCATGTGTCAGCTGCTGGATCAGTTCCTGCCAATGTCTGCTGGCACTCAGGTCGACTTTGTACATTCCTCTGATGTGCTGAATCACCTTTTTTCTTTCAATTCCTTGGGAGAGAGATACAGCCTGGGTGATATCTGCAGCTATTTTAGATATATCCTTGGATTTTAAATCAAGCCTCTGGAAGAGACTAAACAAACAAGATTGGTCTAAAGTTAAGTATTCATTAAACATTAAATAATATTTTAATAGTACACCTCAGGCTGGGGTACAGCTCAGTGATATAGCATTTGACTAGCATGCTGGAGAACTGGAGTCCCATCTCCATCATACCATATATATCCACATGTGTGTGTACACACACACACACGCACACAGATTCAAACACACACATAGATACAAACACATATGCATACATAAAAGCAAAGTAACCTCACAAATTTCTAAAATCAAACTTAAAGGAAATAAAAGAGGCTAAATGTCCAGAACTGAATGGCTTGGGAAGGACAGGCCTCTGGACTGTGGTAACGCACCTCTGTTGGTTGTTGTTCACTGTTTTCTGCCATGCATCTTTACTCACACTCTCTTCACTTTCATATTTCTTTTGCTCCTAAAAGATTGAAACAGTAATATATAAAATTTACTCTCTATTTTCTTTTCTTTTCTTTTTATTTTTTGACACAGGACTTCATGTATCTCAGGAAGGGACTGAATTCCCTATATAAGCAAAGGTGGCCATAAACTCCCGATCCTCCTGTTTCACCTTCCCTAGTACTGAAATTACAGGTGTACACGATCATACCCAGGGCTTTCAGGCGAGCACTCTACAAGCTGATCTATATTCTGAGCTCCTAAGCTTGTTATTCCTCATATAATATTGACACTGACACTGAGTCTAACAAAGTAATTTCGAAACTAAGTTGGTAAGTTATTTTCAAAATACCAGCTGGTACAACCACTCTGGAAATCAGTTTGGTGGTTCCTCCGGAAATTGGACATAGTATTACCAGAGGACCCAGCTATACCACTCCTGGGCGTATACCCAGAAGATGCTCCAACATGCAATAAGGACACATGCTCCACCATGTTCATAGCAGCCTTATTTATAACAGCCAGAACCTGGAAACAACCCAGATGTCCCTCAACAGAGTGTGGTATATCTACACAATGGAGTACTACTCAGCTATTAAAAACAATGAATTTATGAAATTCTTGGGGAAATGGATGGATCTGAAGAATATCATCCTGAGTGAGGTAACCCAATCACAAAAGACCACATATGGTATGCACTCTCTGATAAGTGGATATTAGCCTAGAATACTGGAATACACAAAGTACAAACCACAAACCATAAGAAACTCAAGAAGAAAGCCCACAGTGAGGATACTTCATTCTTTCTTAAAAGGGGGAGCAAAATACCCATGGAAGGAGTTGCAGAAACTAACTATGGAGCAGAGACTGAAGGAAGGACAATCCAGAGACTGCTCCACCTAGGAATCCTTCCCATATTCAGTCATCAAATCTAGACACTATTGTGGATGCCAGCAAGTGCTGGATGACAGGAGCCTGATGTAGCTGTCTCCCAAGGCTCTGACAGTACCCGACTAATACAGAAGTAGAGGCTCACAGTCATCCATTGGACTGAGTACAGGGTCCCCAATGAAGGAGCTAGAGAAAGGACCCAAGGGGCTGAAGGATTTGCAGCCCCTTAGGAGGAACAACAATATGAACTAGCCAGTACCCTCAGAGCTCCCAGGGACTAAACCACCAGTACACACAGTGGGACTCATGGCTCCAGCAGCATATGTATAGCAGAGGATGGCCAAGTAGGTCATCAATGTGAGGAGAGGCCCTTGGCCCTGTGAAGGTTCTATGCCCCAGTGTAGGGGAATGCCAGATGCCAGGAAGCAGGAGAGGGTAGGGTGGTGAGTGGGGGTGGGGGTGAGTTGGGGGGTGGAGACAGGGTTTTTTTTTAATTTTAATTTTTATTTTTTTAATTTTTTTTTCAGAGGGGAAACTGCGAAATGAGATATCATATGACATGTAAATAAAGAAAATATCTAATAAAAACATATTTGCTTAAAAAAAACCCAAAATACCAGACTATTAAAATAAATAAGCCAATTAAACAATATTATAATTTCCTTCTTTTTTTTTTAGGTACAGTTTGAGCCATTAAAATCATAGCAAAATAATTAACTAGGTCCTCCAGTCTCCTGAATTTACATAGCTACCTGCTTATTTTACTTGCTTGCTAAAGAATCCTTAAGTGCAGGTATGTTTCAATTTGCTTGTCACTACAAAAATCATTCCTTCACGGGGACAGAGCACTTGTTGCTCTTGCCAAGGACTGGGATTCACTTCCCCGCACCCCCACGATGACTTACAACCACCTATAACTCCAATTCCTCTTCAGATCTCCAAGGTCACTGCACACGTGATAAATAGACTTATATGCAGGCAAATATCCATATACATAAAATAAATAAATCTTAAAAAGTATTCTTCCTTCATTGAAGGCTATAGATAATGGATGACAAGAACCAAAGAGAATAGAAAGCTCCCCAAAATAAGTCTATTTTTCCTTTCCTGATCAAAAACTCTATGTAGCAAAAATGAATAATTGCGAGCTATTATCAACAGAACCTAACAATGAAAACAATCTTTCAGTCACTGTGTTAACTGTACTCAACAGGATTTCCTAAAAAAACAACTCTGATTGGTAGACTCACCTCTTTGATAATCTTAATGAGCTCTGATTTGGAAGGGGCACTGGGAGGGATGCACTTGTGGCCACATAACTTTAGAGCATTCATAAGCAGTTCTGCTGTGTCCATTTCTTCTTCATTTAACTCATCCTGATGATTATGTAGCAACTCTGACAAATATAAAACCAACTTGGCTCCATGCTTTAAAAATAAGTAATAAGGTTTTAGTTATAAAGTATTTTTATTTCTTCCATTTAAATTAGTTAATAGTAAATTTAATTATATTTGTAGTTTTGATTTTAAATTATTTAATGATAACTTAAATATATTTCTAAAGTTAGTTGTTTGGGTCAGATTTAATATAACTGTAAAGATATGATACAGTAGATGAAATTTAATAATGTATTAGGTATTTGATATTACAGAATTATTCCTAATTTTATTAAATGATAAAAACGTACTTTTAAAAGCAATATAGAAAATGTCATGATTTCTACAAGTTACTTTTAAATACATTAAAAAAAGAAAAGACAGCAATGTGAGAAAGATACTGTAAAATACTAAATCTATATTTAATATAAGGGTTATGTGGTAGTTATCATATTATTCTAATTCTCTGTGTGTTTTTTAATATCTCTCTGTGTTTTTTTCATAAAAGGCTGACATGAAGCAATCTAGTTACCCAGCTTCTGGGGAGAACAAGTTAAGGAAAAATAGAAAAAAACTGGAGATAAAGAAAAAGACACAACAAGCTAGAAGAGAAACCTGTCTTTCAACTTTAGGGTAAAAGTGCATTTCCATCCGCTTTCCTCTGAGTTTCACTCAGTAGAAGATGGTGAGATGTCAACACTGAGTCTCTCAGTTCCACATGAGTGTCAAGGGGAGGGCCGGCATGGGCCAGGCTCTAAGCAGACCTAAAGACAGAGTTATTCCTGAGGTGATGACGGCTGTCTTTTGAAGTGCAAACTTAAATCAAATTTTGGTTCCTAGTTTGGTTGGGTGGGTCTTCATGTTTTGTCTATCACATCTGTTTGTCACATGTACATACATATTAGACAATAATTATGCCAACAAACTGAACACATGTCTTTTACTTTAGAAATCTTCATTGATACAAACATCACTGAATTTAGTTTTATGGCATTTTAAACCATGAATTGAATTAAATGTTAATAAATGGTTCTAGAAATGATTACATCTTAGATGAGATTTAAACTAATATGCTGAATCATATGTTGCTAAAAGGCTCAGAAGAACATACGCAGTAGTGAAGGCAGCAAAGCTTATTTCAATGCAGCATTTAAAAGTAGTCAGAAGACAGATGCTACCTGACCAAAAGAGGAAAAGCAACAGATGCTGCGAGAGTAAAAGCACTGAAAAGTTGGCAAATAAAAATGGTACATGACTGGAGTATTTTTCTACATGTCTTCAAAGTAGTGTTCGTTTTATAACATTAAAACTATTTCAGCTTAGTATTCAGTGACATTCTAAATTATCTTTTAAAAAGAAACTATCTGGAAAAAGAAAAAAGCCAAGAGCAGTGGCTCACACCTCAGCATACGCAGGCTGAGGCAGAAGGATTGCTACAGGTTTCTGGATAGTTGGGGTACAAAATGATAATAGGCAAAGAAACATTTGATTCTCTCAAACATTAAGTTTTTTCTAATAACTGATTTTAGTATCCTTTCATCAACAGTTTATTGATGAGAAAAGGTGTTAGGATTCATGTGAAAATATCTTTTTTTCAGCCCTCAAAAACTAGACACCTTGGGAGACAGAAAGATCACTTTAGCCCACAAGTTTAAGAGCTGCCTGGACAACACAGTTTTTATCTCAAAAAAAACCAAACCAAAACAAAACAAAACAAAAAACCATAATAAAACAAACTGACCTAAGAAACTGAATCTAGATGTTCCGGAGCTGATCCTGTGCCACAGCACTCCAAATCAAAATACCTCCCTGAGAGAGCTGGTCTCCCAGGAGTGCAGACCCACCTTTGAGCACAGGTAAGACCACCACTTCTATTCCAAGGGACCCACCTGGAGCCCTCAGCACACAGGAAACAAGGAGCAGCCTGGGACAGAATCCTTCCAGTTTCCATCTGTGTTGAGAGTTGATCCTGTGCCACAGTACTCCATACCCAAATACTTCCTGGAGAGAACTGGTCTACCAGGAGTACTGACACACAGGCTTGCAGGAGAGACAAGCCACAGTCAGAGACAGCAAGACCAGCTAACACCACAGATGACCAGATGGTGAGAGGCAAGGGCAAGAACATAAGCAACAGAAACCAAGGCTACTTGGCATCATCAGAACCCAGTTCTCCCACCACAGTGAGCCCTGGATACCCCAACATACCAGAAAAGCAATATTTTGATTTAAAATCACATCTCATGATGATGATAGAGGACTTTAAGAAGGAAAGAAATAACTCCCTTAAAGAAATACAGGAGAACACAGGTAAACAGCTAGAAGCCCTTAAAGAGGAAACACAAAAATCCTTTAAAGAATTACAGGAAAACACAACCAAACAGGTGAAGGAATTGAACAAAAACCATCCAGGATCTAAAAATGGAACTAGAAACAATAAAGAAATCACAAAGGGAGACAATCTTAGAGATAGAAAAGAGATCAGGAGTCATAGATGCAAGCATCACCAACAGAATACAAGAGACAGAAGAGAGAATCCCAGGGGCAGAAGATACCCTAGAAAATATTGACACAACAGTCAAAGAAAATGCAAAAAGCTCCTAACCCAAAACATCCAGGAAATCCAGGACACAATGAGAAGACCAAACCTAAGGGTAATCAGTATAGAAGAGAGTAAAGACTCCCAGGGTAATGGGCCAGTAAATATCTTCAACAAAATTATAGATGAAAACTTCCCTAACCTAAAGAAAGAGATGCCCATGAATATACAAGAAGCGTACAGAACTCCAAATAGACTGGACCAGAAAAGAAATTCCTCTCATGGCATAAAAACCAAAACATCAAATGCACAAAACAAAGAAAGAATATTAAAAGCAGTAAGAGAAAAAGGTCAAGTAACATATAAAGGCAGACCTATCAGAATTATACCAGACTTCTCACCAGAGACTATGAAAGCTAGAAGATCCTGGGCAGATGTCATACAGACCCTAAGAGAACACAAATGCCAGCCCAGGCTACTATACCCAGCAAAACTCTCAATTACCATAGATGGAGAAAACAAGATATTCCATGACAAAATCAAATTTACACAATATCTTTCCACAAATCCAGCTCTTCAAAGGATAATAGATGGAAAACTCCAAAACAAGGAGGGAAACTACACTCTAGAAAAAGCAAGAAAGTAATCTTCTTTCAACAAACCCAAAAGAAGATAGCCACACACACATAATTCCACCTCTAACAACAAAAATAACAAGAAGCAACAATCACTATTACTTAATATCTCTTAACATCAATGAACTCAATTCCACAATAAAAAGACATAGAGTAACAGACTGGATACACAAACAGGACCCAGCATTTTGCTGCATACAGGAAACCCACCTCAGTGGCAACAACAGATACTACCCCAGAGTAAAAGGCTGGAAAACAATTTTCCAAGCAAATGGTCCCAAGAAAAAAGCTGGAGTAGCCATTCTAATATTGAATAAAATCGACCTTCAACCTAAAGTTATCAAAAAAGAGAAAGAAGGAAACTTCATACTCACCAAAGGAAAAATCTACCAAGATGAACTCTCAATTCTGAACATCTATGCCCCAAATGCAAAGGCATCCACATTTATAAAAGAAACTACCAAAACTCAAAGCACACATTGCACTTCACACAATAATAGTGAAAGGCTTCAACACCCCACTCTCATCAATGAACAGATCAGGGAACCAGAAACTAAACAGACACACAGTGAAACTAACAGAAATTATGAAACAAATAACAGATATCTATAGAACATTTCATCCTGAAACAAAATAATATACCTTCTCCTCAGCACCTCATGGTACCTTATCCAAAACCAACCATATAATCTGTCACAAAACAGGCCTCAACATATACAAGAAGATTGAAATAATCTCATGTACCCTATCAGATCACCAGACTAAGGCTGGTCTTCAATAACAACAAAATCAACAGAAAGCCTACATATACATGGAAGCTGAACAACACTCTATCAATGATAACTTGGTCAAGGATGAAATAAATAAATAAATAAATAAAAGACTTTTAGCATTCAATAAAAATGAAGCCACAACATACCCAAACTTATGGGACACAATGAAAGGAGTGGTAAGAAGAAAATTCATAGCTCTGAGTGCCTCCAAAAAAAAAAAAGCTGGAGAGAGCATACACTAGCAGTTTGAAAGCACACTTGAAAGCTCTAGAATAAAAAGAAGCAAATACACTCAAGAGGAGTGGATGGCAGGAAATGCAGGTGAGGATGTGGAGAAAGAGGAACACTCCTCCATTGCTGGTGGGATTGCAAGCTGGTACAACCACTCTGGAAATCAGTCTGGCGGTTCCTCAAGAAATTGGACATAGTACTACCTGAGGATCCAGCTATACTTTTCCTGGGCATATACCCAGAAGATGCTCCAATATGTAATAAGGACACATGCTCCACTATGTTCATAGTAGCCTTATTTATAATAGCCAGAAGCTGGAAAGAACCCAGATGTCCCTCAACAGAGGAATGGATACAGAAAATGTAGCACATTACTTAGCTACTCAAATCAATAATTTCATGAAATTCTTAGTCAAATGGATGGATCTAGAAAATATCATCCTGAGTGAGGTAACTCAGTCACAAAAAAACACACACAGTATGTACTTACCGATAAGTGGATATTAGGCAAAGAGCATGGAATATCCACAATACAACTCATAGACCACATGAAGCTCAAGAGGAAGGAAAACCAAAGAGTGGATGCTTCAGTCCCACATAGAAGGAGGAACAAAATAATCAAGGGAAGTATAGGATAGGAGAAACTTGTAAGAAAGAGAGAGTGGGGAAGGGGGAAAAGAGGGGAAGAATCAGGTATTGGAGGAGATGGAGATGTACAGAGGGTCAGGAAATTGAACAGAGGTGTGCAGCAATGGAGGATGGGGATCTGGGCTTAGTAACCTGAAAATCCCAGATGCCAGGAAAGCAAGAGCCTCCCAGTACCTCACAGGGATGACATTAGCTGTAATACCTAACAAAGGGGAAGGAGAACCTGTAAAGACCATATCCAGAGGTTAGGCATGGAACCTAGGTTGAGGGATGGGGCCACCCACCAATCTCTAAAATTTTAACCCAGAATTACTCCTGTCTAAAGGAAATACAGGGACAAAGAGTGGAGCAGAGACTGAAGGAAAGGCCATCCAGAGACTGCCCCACCTGGGGATCTATCCCACATGCAGACACCAAACCCAGACACTATTATGGATGCGAAGAAGTGCTGGCTAACAGGAGCCTGATACAGCTGTCTCCTCAGAGGCTCTGCCAGATCCTGACCAATACAGATGTGGATGCTTGCAGCCAATCATTGGACTGAGTACAAGGACCCCAATGAAGGAGTTAGGGGAAGGACTGAAGGAACTGAAGGGGCCTTATCTGGCATCAATGGGAGGGGAGGCTCTTGGGCTTGTAAAGGCTTGATGCCCCAGTGTAGAGGAATGCTAGAGCAGTGAGGCTAGAGTGGGTGGGTGGGTGGGGGAACACCCTCATAAAAGCAGGGTAAGGGGGGATGGCATAGGGAGTTTGCAGAGGGGAAACTGGAAAGGGGGATAACATTTGAAATGTAAACAAATAAAATATCCAATTAAAAAAATTACTAACAAAAAAAACAAAATGAAGGGAGGGTCAGATTCTTGACTAGTTACAGGAGGAACTAGTCAAGAGCTAAGTGGTGACAAAGGAGAGGGCCCTGTTCAGGATGAGACTTGGAGGACTAAAAGAGGCTGCAAGGGGTAGCAACAAGAAACTATCTTGAAAGGAAGAGAATTCATCGCCAAGGAGCTGAATGGAGAAAGGCAGCTGTGAGCTCTCCAGCCCTAGGAAAAGGCCAACAGACCTTGTGTGCAGCTTTGAGAAGGCATGAGGAACCTCCCACAGAAGGCATGCTGTTTGGGAAAGGACAGAGAAGGGCTCTCAACAACTACAGCGGACTCAGCAGGTTGTCTATATATTTACGCGTACATTTACACATATATGAAACAATAATAACCAAAGAAAAAGAGGCTATGAAGTTGAGAGTGTGGGAGGAGGAAAACAGAGAGGGGCTGGAGGGAAAGAGCAATATAATTAGATTTTTAAAAATTTATTTAAAAAGAAAATTCTTTACAATATGGCAACAAACAACCATGTAGAACTTTTAAGAACTCAAGTATAAAATTTTTAATCTAAGCCCTGGAAAATAGTTGGGAAATGACCATGAAAAAGTCAACCAAGCCTAAAAATCATATGAAGGAAGGCCACAGGTTAAATTTGTTTGGTAAGAAAACTATACTCCTGGCAGCATGAACACAGTTTAATTTCCGTTTTTGTTTTGAAAGGCTAACTTATCAAAGGCTGAGCTACTTACTTGTGGGGAGGGGCTAAGACAGTCACGAAGTATATCCTGGTGAGCTGGTTCATGAACTATGCCAAGCATCTGCTTCCTTTCTTGTACAGTGTGGGCTGGTGACAGAATATGTGCTAGCAATCTTCCAAGCTGGACTCGGAAGGTTTCTTTACAAGAGCCCAGGATTTTAGTCCACTGCTGCTTAGAAACGCCAGGCTTACTTGATCCCTAAGTCAAAATAGGAGTGAGTTAGGATCAGACTTTTAAAAACTAAGTAGTAGTAGTAGTAGTAGTAGTAGTAGTAGTAGTAGTAGTAGTAGTAGTAGTAGTAGTAGCAGCAGCAGCAGCAGAAGTAGCTGCATTGTGTGTAGAGAGGGTGCTTGTGAGCCACAGCATGTGTGTGGAAGTCAAAGGACAACCTGAGGGGTTCATTCTCTTCTTCCATCTTTACACGGAATCTAGGAATCAAAATCAGGTGGTTAACATTTGTGTGGAGTTTCTACCTGCTGTGCAAGCCGGACAGCTCAGGATCAGACTTCTTAAGCAATCATATACTAGCTTCACAAAAACTCAAGGAAGACCATAGAACACAATTCATTCTAGATTTAATATTTAAAGTTAGAAACTCATAGATATATATCCATACAAATGAGAGTTTAAGAGACAGATGTGTGACAATATTCAGAATTTTATATATTTTTGTCACAAATCCAAAGCTAATACTATGGGTCATTTTTCAAAAACCATTAAAGGCTTACAGATTATCAACTAAAAATCAAATCAAAATAATCAGAGAATAATATATTTTACAATATAAAAGACAAGGAAAGCCGGGTAGTGGTGGCGCACGCCTTTAATCCCAGCACTTGAGAGGCAGAGGTAGATGGATTTCTGAGTTCAAGGCCAGCCTGGTCTACAGAGTGAGTTCCAGGACAGCCAGGACTACACAGAGAAATCCTGTCTCAAAAAACAAAAACAAAAACAAAGTAATAATAATAATAATAATAATAATAATAATAATAATAATGATAATGATAATAATAAAATAATAAAAGACAAAGAACTCATAATAAAAATGAGTCAATACTACCATAGTGGGTACTATAGTTATAAATGTAGCACTATATAAAAATTGATCAACAATTTTCCCTAGTTGTTTTAACTATAGCTCTACCAGTAGCCTCATCTTGACCAAATGACCTGAATTTAATACTGGAATCAGTGTATATTAGAGCTCAGACACAATTTTAGAATGGTTTTCTAATTACTCCTACTCTTAAGATCTCTGCCTGAGTGATTTTAGTCTAAGTGAAACTACAGTTTATTTAATGACCAGAGATGGACACTAAAATCCAGTTTAGATTCAGAGATTGACAGTGGTGACTCATGGTATTCTAGACTTAGATTGGCCTTTAGTACTTCTGACAGAGTGAACTGATCAATTTGTTCCCCATAATCAAGTATTAATGACCCAAAAGAACTCAAGTGAGATGATAGGAAGTGAAGCCAGACACCATCAATATACTCTATACCATTTTGAAGGCACTGGATATGCTTATAGCAAGATCTAAACTTTTCAATATTTCAGAAATGTAGTCATAAATAAAGCCTTTAAAAAACAGGCTATTTATTTACAGCCACAGCAATTATCAAAAATCCATTCTTCCCTGATACTACATGAGGTTCTTCATTTTGTAACAGGTTAGGCAAGCAAAATATACCACTCTATTATTAAAAGCCCAAGTTAGGCATAAGGGCACACACCTGCAATATCGGCATGAGTCTGAGAAGTGAGAAATACGAGTTCAAAGTCAACCTAGGCTACATAGTGAGTCCTTACTTCAAAACAAAACAATGCCCTTCTCCTAACAGAAAAACGAATTCAAATTGTTTCAGCTGCAAAGCAGAAAGAAATATGAATTTGGAAACCCAGAGTTCACATATATAGATCTCTACTCCTTTTGTGTAAACGGACATTTTCAAGTCATTAATTTACTTACAATACACACTTTGAAACCATCCAACAGATATGTGAACACTTCTTTTTGAAATGGATTGTATGCAGAAGGTTGCTCATGATGTATGTCTTCTTCAGAAATTTCAGTCTGGGAAACTGAGGTCTTGCTTTGGGATGCATTTTCTGGAGTTCTCAAAATGTCAGTAACATCTGAATTTAACTCTTTGAATTAAAAAAGAATTTAATAAAAATTAGTGAATTTATTGATAGGTATCTATTATGTATGGTAATGATGCTGGTGAAAATACTCAAGAGGTGGGATAAGTAACACTGAGGATATATGACATAGCCATGGGAAATTATTTTATATTTACCTAAAATTACGTATAACTGTATATATTTTAATGAAATTATGCTACTTATAATCTCCAAGAGCCAAAGACTAATCTAATAAAAACCTCAGTTCTAGGCATAAAAAACCTCCTTTCAAGTTGGTGGTTAGGGGAGTCCAAGAGTCTATCAAAACAATATAGGCTGTTGCTGTTGTCCTTGGTTGCCCTCTGAAGACAAGTCCCTATTGTTGAAGATACCATGCACTTTAGACACAGAGTCTGGAAGATTCTAGCTGGATCTGACCTGCAACCCTTCTTCCTGAGAGCTAGCTTTCATCATGTAGGATGATATTCAAGTTGCCAAGGAAGGAAAGCAATCAAGTTGGGATGCCTATGAACCACAATGACCAACATAGAAAGATATTCTTAAAGGTATATCTTGGCAGTAATCAACAGCTGCCTAATTGGATGTAAGGGCTGCTCAACAGGAAGGAAATCATGCCAGGTATTATTTATAAATCTAACCAACCACCAGTGGCCAGTGATGCCACAGATTTTGGATGAGAATCTATAACTACCATTTTTCTTAATCCAGTATAATTTCTGACTGTATTTTAAATACTCACAGAGAAGCAGAGTTCTCACCCCTCATCAAAGAAGCTTCCTTTTGCAGCAGATGGAGACTATTCCAGAAAGCCACAACTAACCAAAATGCACAGAAAAACTGGCCATATGGTGCCCAACCCCAAGTGACACATCCACAGCACAACTGTATACCTACAGCTTAGAAAACACTGTGGAACTTAGAGTAGAAAAACTGTAAGAGCCAGAAGATCATGAAGTCTTTGGTAAGATTTTATATTTGGATATGAAAGGGAAGCTGCACCCAAGACATTTTAACAATATGGTTACTTAAACAAGACCTGAAAAATGATCGTGTCAAAGGAGATGGGAAAAACTTCAGAGTCCCACCACTGGGTCGCAGGCAATTAACAACTGTTGAAGGAGGTAGAATTAGCCTTCCCCAAACACGAGCCCTTAAAATGGTTATCTGACACCAAGTAGTCAGTCAGAAAACATATACACACAAGCCACACTAAACAGATTCAACAAGTTGCATTTATTTATTTACTCACATACATAATTAAAGAAAAAGATGGGCATAAATCTGAAAGGGAGCATCAAGGCGAGACATGGAAAGCACTAGAGATAGAAAAGAGGGAGGAAATGATATAATTATATTTTAATTGATTTAAAAAATCCTCTGGTCAGGTATGGTGAAACATGTCTATATTCCCAGCACTCAACAGGCATATCTCTGTGAGTTTGAGGACCCTGTCTCACACAAACAAAACTTTAAAAGTCTATCTTAAATCTTCTGTATTACTAACTCAGTTATCGTAGTATAAATATGGTAAATGTATTAATTAAAGCAGATAAAATGTGACAGAAGAGGGAAACAATTTATTTAAAACAATATAGACATTTAAAATGTTTAAATTATGAAACTAAAAAGGTTAAATTTGCTAGTGAAGATGAAATGGCTAAAATTTGCTAAGACCATAGGACTCTTGTAAAAATCAACTGAAAGGCCACCTGGTCCTCTGCAAGAGCAAGTGGTCTTAACTCCTATGCCATGGCTCCAGTCCCCTGGAATAGGTTTTAGAATTCTAATATGTGCTTTAACTTTTTCAGCTTTATTGAGGCCTAACTCTAAGAAATATGTTATATATAAAGTATACAACTTGATGGTTTGATATACATATACACAGTTGAATGATAAAGTTAGGTAATGTTCCAGCTATACTACTCCTGGGCATATACCCAAAAGATACTGCAACATGTAATAAGGACACATGCTCCAC
>NW_022196913.1:18101032-18117418 GCF_008632895.1 Mastomys coucha | reverse complement strand
GGAAACTGGGAATGGAGAAATTTACATGTAAATAAAGAAAATATCTAAAATAAAAATAAAAAAAAAAGTTAGGTAATGTTCATAAATCCTGATATAGTTGTGCTTGCAGTGTGTGTGCATGTGTGTATGCACATGTACGTATATGTGAATATTATATATAGTGTGTATATGTATGTTTGAATATTAGCTATAGAATTATTTCTTCCTTTGTATACAAGCTTGCTTTGTACACAAGTCTGGCCTCAAACTTGTGACCCTATTGCCCTCGCCTTCCCAAGCGTGCACCCCTGGACACAGCTACAGTACTCGCTTTCCCAAGCGTGCACCCCTGGACACAGCTACAGTACTCGCTTTCCCAAGCGTGCACCCCTGGACACAGCTACAGTGCTTTTGTTGCTGGGGTTGATTTTTGTCTCTTAATGATTCCTCTAGGTATTAGCTTAATACTGGCTTCATGGGACAGTACATTAAAACAACAGTGAGATTCCTCCATACATCTAGCAGAATGATGAAAACACAAAATGCAGACAACTCCAGATACTGGAGAAAATGCAGTAAAACCTGAACTACTCATATATTGTGGATGTGAGGGCATATAAAACTATATAGCCACTCAGAAAAGGTTAAAACTGCCATATAGCCCAGGAAACGAGCCTTGAGTGTTTATCACAGATAATAAGGGCTTATATTCACACAAAAACCTGTACATGAAGGTTTCTAGGAAGTTTGTTTGTAATAATTCTAATTAAAACCAGCTTACATCCCCTTCAATAGATAAATGGTTTAAATAGACTCTGGCACAACCATATCACGGCACTACTGTCCCATAAAACAAACAAATCCCAACTGAATAGATTGCCGATACATTCAAAATAATCAGGACAACTCTCCAGAGAATTATACTGAATAAAAATGGCAACAGACTTAATATCAAATTTATATAAGACACTTTTTTCCCCAAGACAGGGTCTTACTATATATTTCTGACTAACCCAAAACTCACTATGTAGACCAGGCTAGCCTCAAACTCACAGAGATGTGCCTGCCTCTGCTTCCCCAGCACTGGGATTAAAGGCCTGCACCACTATATCTAGCTATTTTTTTAAATGCTATGTTGCTAGGTTAGTCTGGAATTCTTAGGCTCAGACAGCCCTCCTACCTCAGCCTCTGAGTGCCTAGATCACAGGCAAGAATCGCTTGTTCCTGGCTGTCTTGTAAAACATTTTAGAAATGACAGTAATACAGAAACAGAGGGTAAATTGGAGGTAGGTGGGGGCTGAGGAGGGAGAAAGTGGATTTGTTCATAAAAAGGCAACAGACATTTCACTATGGAAATGAAAATGTCCTCTTTGACCATATTCATGTCTCCTTCCTGAAAGTGACTCTGTATTACAGTATTGCAAGATTCCATGGGAAAAACTAGATACTAAGTTGCTGGATCTCTGTATTATTTCTAGAAACTGCTTATGAATTTATTAATTTGTCAAAAGAAAGGTTGAAAAATATTATTTTGAAATCAATGGCCAACCCAGACTAGCACTTAACACATTAAGAAGTGGAATACTAGTCTCAAACCTAAAGCTCCTTTAACTTGTGGTCATTAAGAAGAGAAAACTCAACGCTTTTCCTTAAAAAAGGAAACCTAATCATTTTCACATGACATATTTCCCTGTGATTCAGCACTGAAGGGAGGATTGGGGTCTAGGATACCTTGGTAAATGATCCTGTTCACAGCTAAGATGGTGAGCCTCCGCAGCCTCTGAGCAAGCTCTGCCTCCGAGGCCTGGCTAGGGTGCTCTTGGCTCATCTTCCTCTGCATCATAGAATGTAGCTCATCACTGGCCACCGAGCGCATCTTCATCAAGAGTGACTCTGTCTGAGCCAGAGGGAATTTGCGAAGACCTTCAAGTACATAAATTACCCAATGCCATCGTTATAATGAGCAATGAACTTATTTTCACTATAATTTTTTGCTTATTGGTCATAAAAAGAAAAACTTTTTATTACAAAATTAATTCATATTAAGGAAAAGAATATGAGAAATTAGTATTTTTTCTTTCTCCAAAGAAGTGGAACAGTGATGGATTCAAAGTCTAAAGTAACAGCAAAAAGCTAGTAACAAGAGGATGTATATCATTTATCCAAGTCTTAGTGTTCTGAAAAACCCAAAATATCAGATGGGTACTAGTGGCTTTGATATCTGATAGACTATTTTCACTGTTTCACTTCCTTGTTTTCCAAGATCATCAACAGTTTTAAAGAACAAAGATATTTTAGTAAAAGATGATAAGAAATAATGGTACTATGTCTGCATAATTACGATGGAATCTTATAGTTTGGAAAATTATACATAATGACAAATAAGAATCAGTCAGTGAGAATGAAGAGATCACACAGTAGATACAAGTCCAGCGATTTGTCAGCACAGTGATTAGGTGTGGACACATCATTTGGAAAGCATTTCCTGAGAAACAGCTCCCCAGACTGAAGGAGGAGGCAGAGTGCTTTTCCTGCACTTACTGCACCTGCTCTGGGGGGTACCGCACATGTGGTGTGTCCAGGAGAGAGCTGGGGGGAGTCTTGATCTAATGGACTGAAGAAGGGCATCGGAAGTTGACCATAGGAACCAAAGTGACGTCTTGGTGGATGAGGAGCAACAGAACCCTTCACTGGAATTGAACCTTTGTTTTGAATTATGAAAACAAACATCAATTTCCATAAATGACATTTTTATAAATTACTTGCATCTGACTAAATTATAGCAGGCTTTAATAGCTTTCTTTGGATTGTCCACTACTATGTATTTTTAATCAGTTAATAATTTTGGTGGCTAGAGTCATCTTTGAGGTAAAAAAAAACAAAAAATAATTCTTGGAGATATTAAAAATAATATTGTCAGACAATATCCCTAGCAATGAGATAGGTTCATCCTCATATGATCCACAGATTTCTTGTGCATAATCCAATTTTAACCCAGGGGTGGCAAGGTAGTAGACACTGAGTTAGGCTCATTCTATATTTGTGAATGTGGATGTGTGCTTCAGTGCTCATGCTTTCAAGCCACATGGATCAGTTACAGTCTTGCGTGCTTCTTAGTCTAAGCCCCTGTTTCCTTGTTTATAAGATATATACTAGAAAACAAAGCAGCGCTTATCTCACAGGAAGATAGTTATCATTATCTGATACTATAGTAACACATTTGTTTATATGCTTTTATGACTTCCTCCTGTTCTATGGAGATAGGTAAAACAGGAATTTATACCTGGATGGTACTCAGTAATTATTTAATGGCTGAATAAATGAATCAAGAACACTTTTATAAATTAAGGAAAATAATGAATACAAAATACAATGCCTATCTCACTCTTCAAAAGAATAAAGCATCATTCTTGTTGCTATTGTTTTATTGGTTAAATACAAATTTCATTCATGTGCTAATTATACCAATCCATCATCTACCTGTATGACACTTTACATGAATATATGTCACTTCAAATAATACCCTACTACTTCCTCTATCTTCATGCATTAAAATAACTATAGAGATTTTTTACGTGAAAAACTGCACAATAATGGCAAAAGTTAGTAAAGCAAAGCAAAAAAGCTAGGGGAAGAAGATCATAACACACAATACAGGAACTACCAACACTCTGTAAAAAGATGTCTATATGAATTTAAAAATAAAAGTCCCTTTATAAACAGTTGGTAGAGTATGATAGCATTTAGGAAAAAACATCTCTCCATCACTCTCCCCTGCTCCATGCCTCTCCCCCTCCCCCTCTTTCCTTCTCTCTCCCTCCCTCCCTCCCTTCCTCTGTCTCTCCCTCTCTGTAAGTGTATGTGTCTCAAAGTATTGAATCTGGCCCTATTCACTAGGTTGACAGGCACTGGGGACTGCCAAACAGAACGACACACATGTGAAGCTGAAGGAAGATTGATCTGGAACATAGCAGTGTCTATGTCTTCTGAGAACTTAGGAATGTAAACCTAGAAGTGATACTGCTAGAAGAAACAAGATTCCTTGTCATGGCATATAGGAAGCTACGTACCACAATTAGATCTGAAAAGGGCACATTTTACCTGGGATAGATGACAGGTACAATGGGAGAATGGTACAAGAAGAAAGACTCTGTCTAGATATTAAACAAGGAAGAATACATAGGGGTAGTAAGTTTAGTCACGTGGATGTTTTATAAGTCGCTTTAGCATAACTTAAACATATTATTACATATTTAGAAGTATTTTCCATGGATGGCTTTTTATCATATGGTTTTAAAATTTTGCATTGCTTTGAACATGCAAAAAGAAAAAAAGAAAATTAGTACAAAGAGAGAAAGGTTTGGAATTAAAAGCCTTTACAACTATGAGAATAAATATAGGAAATATACTAAGTACTCTTTTTATATATATCCAAGTGTGTGCACAACAGTTGCTACAGATAATGAGCAGTAGCTGGACTAGCATTACATTTTTACACATACATATGTATATCTACTGTATATAGACAAGAGACATATGTGAACATATTTATGTGAAAATGAACATACATCCTAGGTTTGTGGTGTTTTTATTATCTTTCTAGTTTATGTTTCTATAAAAGTATCAGCATGTTTTGTGAAAAATGTATCAGCGCTTATTATTTGATAATACATACAAATTCACAGTAAGCTCCAATACCGTATGCATTTTGTCTGTCTACAAGCTACCACAGTATACCTTGACTGTTGCCACAGCCCCCGCCCGGGTTCTGCACTTTGCTTTCTTCGAGTCCATATTCCCCACAGAAGTCAGAGTCCTCTCTGTATAATGACATCTATCTGACCCTATCATGCGTCTCCTGGAAACTTGATGGCATCCATTAGGATAAAACATGGACATGGTCTATGGCCTCTGCTGGTACAATGGTTTCTGCTGAGACAAAGACTTCCTCAGATTTTAGAATTTCATTTTTTTTAAAAAAAAAAACAAGAAATATGTTTTAATTCCTTGGTTTCTGGAGACAGGAAACTTGGTATGTTACACTTGGCTGGCCTCAAACTCCAGAAACATACTTGCCTTTGTTTCCCCAGTGCAGAGATTAAAGGCACATGCCTCCATGCTCAGCAAGAAGAAGAATATTTTCAATGGAAATGGCATCAGAATACAGGAAAGTATAGTTATCTTCAATGTATAATTATTAAAGTGCCACTTTGGTACTCACCAGCAATGCTTCTCCGCTTCGGAGGCACTGAGTGGTGGTGGGCAGAAGGTGACTGCACTGGACTTTCAGACTCATGATTGGCTGAGCTCCTTATAAATTCCAAAGCAGCCTGGAGAACTCTAAGCTGCAGGGCCAAAGCCATATCTAAAACCAAAAGAGACTAGAATGTTTTCAAGCTATCATGACTATTTAACTCTTTTAACTAAATTTATTTAATATATTATCTAACATCTAAGATATGTTATCTAATAATATCCAAATGATAATATTCAGTATCTAAACAAAAAGTCCTTAGACATAAATTAAAATTGTTTCATCAACATGGGCATTTGATGTTAGTATTTCTAACCTATGTTTAAAAATGATGTTAAAATAAATTCCCATATAATCACTACTAATTTTTTTGATATTTTTTGAGACATGTTTCCTGTAGCTCAGGCTAGCCTTTAGCCTATGTAGCTGAAGATGACCTTGAAATTCTGGTCATCCTGCCTCCACCTCTTGAATATATATCACCATATCTAGCTTCTACTATAAAAATTTGAATAGAAAAAAATGATAAATCATAAATTTATTTCATTTTAAATAATTGTTTCAAAACCAATAATTTTGTATAAAGCAAAAGCTTCAATAATCTACATGCTTTCAGGTTTCATAGTCACTTTAGTATTTTCCATTAAAGAAAATTAAAGATCATTACTCTTCAACATAAGCCTTTGCATTCTACTTGGTAAAAAAAAAAAATTACTAGTTTCTGCCGGTAATATATTGCCAGCTACTAATTACATCCAGTCATCAATCACTCTATTTTCAACAATTTAAAGGTTGCATTAAATACCAATTAATACCAACACATAATTAAGTTTAAACCTTCAGTAAAAGAGTTAAGAAAAAATTCCATAAAGATCCATTCTTACTTTGTGTCCTCTTGTTTTTGCTATTATGAAGATATCCAAGAAGTACAATAAGGTCTTCAATCACTCTAAAATACTGTGAGCCTGAGGAACTACAAGCGTGAATTGTAACTGCTATGAAAAGTTGCTGTATATCACATGCGAGCAATTTGTATTCGTTCAGAGGAATGCTAAAGTGAGTCCAAAACAAAACAGAAGATATTATAAGCAAAACAGCCATAAAATTAAGAAAAAGAACTGGTTAAATTCTATGCTACCAGCATGTATTGATTTAATAGTTGTTCATGTTTACTCTATATAACAAGGAATATACCCTGCCCACTAGCAATGTAAATAAGACACATTGACTTTTGTTGAAAATACAGTCTTGTAGAGAAAAAGGCAGGTTAAGAGAGCAACATAAACAACAGATGGAGATTAACACAAGATACTAAGAGAACACTCACACAGGTTCCTAGTCTACATGAAGGGTGAAAGATAGGGTGTAGCAACAATACTAAAGGATAGTGAATTTGAAAGAATCTACTAACCTCTCTGCAGCTCAGCTATATATATGAATGTTATTTTAGGGATTATAAGCTTGCACTTATATTGAAGTTAAATTAAGGATTAACAAATACATATTAATAACTTATAAACACACAATGAATATGAATCAGTTACTCTGACCACAAGTTTAACCTTGATGTACTCAGGTGTATGAAACCAGGTCCAAACATTTTTCTACATTTAGTTTTTTCAGATAAGTAAGGGTTAGAAATATAACTTTCATAGGGTCAATTAATACAGTACCACACAGGGTCAATCAGTATAACTTATTTTTAGGAAAAACTTCTTTCAGAATAAACCTATAGGTACCTTCCCAGTTTTACCAATTTTATGCACTGCACTGCAATCAAGTCTAAGTGTCCTGAGGAAACATAATACCTTATGTTTCTAGTTTTCGTAAGCATGAGCACATGAACCCTACAAACAATAAGTGCCCAATTAAAGCTGAACTTAGTGAGTATAAGGAGTCTATCTTTGCACTAGACAATCACTGGGTACAGATATGCTCTTGTACTCTACAAAAATATAGACAACATTTAGTGCTTTGGCATACAACAAGATGGTGCATCTTAAGATGTGAAGACACCAAAAATACAAAATCTAATAACTTTTCAAAGCTCTTAACTCACGTGGCAGGTACCCCTTTGCCAGTATACTTTTGACTATTAGAGATTAGTTTGTATTAGCAGTGCTACTATATTATCTATTGCTATAAACTGATCAAGGAGGCAGTGTTACACCAGCAAGTGTGTCCACTGAGAGGCTAGAGTCCTTTGCTGTTTCTGAGCTCCTTATACATAAGTGAGTAGCCCTATCTAATCTCTTCCTGGTGAGGATTTAACTGTAGAGACAGCTGTGGAAGCTTGAGAAATATATCAGAGAGTAGCCTCATTGTTTTCAATTCTAAGTACCCCAAAACGGGTCATATGAGCACCCTATTCCTTTTTTTTTTTTTTAAGATTTATTTTATTTATGTATATGAGTACACTGCAGCTGCACAGACGGCCGCAAGCCACCACGTGTGTGGCTGATGGGAACTGAATTCAGGACCTCTGCTGACTCTGCTCACTCTGGCGTAATTCACTGTAGCTGTTTTCAGATGCACCAGAAGAGGGCGTCAGATCTTATTACGGGTGGTTGTAAGCCACCATGTGGTTGCTGGGATCCAAACTCAGGACCTTTGGAAGAGCAGTCAGTGCTCTTATCCGCTGAGCCATCTCACCAGCCCCAAGCATCCTATTCTTAACAAAACATTATTCAAAGTGATAAAAACATGCCATCTCCAAGTTAATTTAATTTTGTGGGAAAGAAATTCTTTGAAAGCATTACAAAAAAACCCAGCTCTTTAAGGTAACCCATTAAGTATTTCCCCTTCTAATAATCTTATCAGGTGTAATTTTAATTAACAGTTTAAAACTTACTTCTTTTCTAATCCATTCAGGGCTGCTACTGTATTACATAACACATAGAGTAGACCATTGTCTAATAGCATGTCTGCTACCTTGGAGCAAGAGTTTAAAACTTGCAGAAGAAGTAAAAGAGCATTGTGCAAGAGTATATTGTCATAGAGAGAGGTCTCTATTAGTCCCAGAATTGGAATGACAGACCACTTCTGGAACAGTTCCATGTGTTTCACTTCCTCCAGATCAAATCTATAATAAGTAAGACACAGTGAAAAGTGTGTTAGGAGTAGTCAATCACAAACTGGGAATAAATGCTTAACACCACAAGCTGTTTTTAAAATCTGATATTGAAATTATCAAAAAAAGTGTTGAGAAAAATAATTCTTAATTAAAAAAAAAGATTACAGTTTACAATAAGACAAAATCTAAGATAAATGCATAAACACTCAGGTGAAATACATATACAATTTCATAACATCAGTGGACTCATTTGAATTCATCCATTGGCAATCTTGTGTCCAAAAAAAACGCCTGCTACAAGGGACTATAACAAGTATAAAGGGAAATTATTAGTTTACAAACTATCTTAGTGACAATTGAGCTGGTAAAAATAGCTATCAAAAATGAACAAACCTCTCACTCCTGACCTAAAACTACTTGCCTCTGTGGTGCAGCAGTTTAAGTGTTTTCTGGATAAATGCACACATAAGGTCCTGGATTTGATCGCCAGCAATGCACACACATTCATAAAATGACCACAGTAAATAATTTAAGCCCACCAAGGCAAGGTCTGAATTGGTCTACCACACCAAAGATGTATATATTTTTCTCTATCAAACAGAAAAAAATACTGTGCCAAATGCTTAGTTTCAGTGAACTTTTTCTTTTATCTTAGCATATATCGCTAACCCTTAAGTATTATTACAAAGTCAAATCTAAGCAACCAGCAGCACATTCAGGAAATCCAAGGGAAGGCTCTGAGGGACTGAGGAAGTCTTGTATGGGTCACAAACACCATGTCACTGAGATTACAGGGGTCACCTTTCTTCCAGGTAGCTTTCTCATGTTAGTACTACATGTCAAATCTTCTCTATCACTTTCATTTTCTACTGCAGTTATTATTTTCCAGTTTTTCATTAGTGAATAAAATATAACGGAAGAAGTAATAAGAGAAAGAAAATCATATGTAAAATAACAAATCAATTCTCCTGGGAAATAATTTATAGCAGACCTTTTCTGAGACCCAAAATAATCACTAAATTTTATACTTAAGACACAGGATCTGAATTATGGTGTAGAGAACTCACTCTTCATCCAGGCCAATTGGTCGACCAAAGAACATTTCAACAAAGCACTCCAACAACTCCTGAGTTGCCCTATGAAGATACAACTGGTTGGCTAATAAGGAGAAGCCACGGTTCTTCAGAAACTTGTCCTTTTGTTCTTTCGATGCTCTACTAAAGTATGCATGTAACAGCTAAAGGAAAAAATGAGACATTGAGAGGTTAACATTTAATAGATACAATTCAGACTGCATAGAAGTCTAATATTTGTAAACTAAGACCTATTATTCACACACACAGACACATACAGAGAAAGCTAAAAAGCATGTCACCCACAGAGAGAATTAACAGTGGTGCTAGTGGTGATTCTTTTCATTTTTTGAGGGTGTACTGAAGCTGAGCAAAGGACTTTGTAAACTGGCAGCCATGACTGAGTATAAGTAAAACGTTATGTCTAACTCAAAGGGAAAGAAACCAGTGCACTGTTTTTTTTTCCCTTTAGATCTGTGCACATGCGAGCTTGCACAGACACACAGACAGACAGACAGACAGACAGATAGACACACACACACACACACACACACAAGACCTCTTGATAGACCTTCCTGAGAGATCCTGAGCACAAGCCAAATTTCCACCATTTTTAAACTTCTTTCATTTTCCCCCTTTTCTCCTTCCTTCCTCCTTTTAAAAAACAGAAATCCCAGAAACTATTTATCTATCTATCTATCTATCTATCTATCTATCTATCTATCTATCTCTATATATGTAGTTTTTTACATTTTTTACATTTATCTATTTTGTGGTGGGGGGAAGGGAGCTGTCACAGTACACATGTGGAAGTCAGAGGACAACATGCATGAATTGGTTCACTCCTACTGTGCAGGTCCTAGGGATCAAACTCATGTTGGGCTTGACAGTAAATGTCTTTTACCTA
Organism: Mastomys coucha; assembly: GCF_008632895.1. Classification (NCBI taxonomy): domain Eukaryota; kingdom Metazoa; phylum Chordata; class Mammalia; order Rodentia; family Muridae; genus Mastomys; species Mastomys coucha. The sequence continues at coordinate 18,107,132 of NW_022196913.1, read as the reverse complement.
CTAAGCTACCTTGCTAACCCTCATTTCCTAACTTATTAATTAAATGCAACACATGTTAAACTAAACTAATTGCTTTTTTTCTAAACCTACTTTTCCCAAATTTTTAAAATTTAGATTAACTATAGAACTGTCCCTCTAGATTTCAAGACAAAACGCCCTCTTGTTTTTTTCTATTATTGATCCCCATACATAAATATGAAGGTATGTCTTCTTCAAAAGCCTCAAACCTGTGTCCTCTGGTTTGCATAAGTCCAGGTCATGAGCCTCCTGAGTTTGCGGCTGTACTGAAAGGTTAGCAATTCACTGTCACAGCTGTTTCTTTTCTGAAGGACTGTGCTGTGTGCAGTAAACCTTGCTCTTCTCCCTCCTTTTCAGTCAGTCCTCATAGTGGAGACAGAGGAGTCTCCCTACACATACATCTATTTACTGCCTTCCTTAAAGACAACTAAGTTTACAACAAACCATTACATGGTTCCTTCTTCCCTTTCTCCTAAGAAGGACTCACGTCCCTGTGCTCCCCTTCTTCATCAGCACTGCCACTACACACGGTACACTTCATCCCAGGACTCCTGACGTCATACTTAGCAGGGTCAATGACTTTCTTCTAGTACAAGTAAGTGCACTAAACGTAGGGTCTTATATTATTCTCCCTTTATATTCTCCATAGCAATTTTATAATGGAACTACAAGAAACTAAACAACACCCACTTCCAGACAAACTAAAGAAAGTAAGAAACTTTAAAAGAGCATTTCAATATTTGTTTGTTTTCTAAAGGAAGCTATTCATATTGAACATTCATTTATTTGTCAGTATACTTAGTATGTATAACATATGAACAAATATAAATAGTTATAGTTCATAATCACAGTATGATTAAGCACAAGTGTACAAATAAATTAAAAAGATAAAAAGGATGACAACATATAAATATATACATATATGGATAAATAAAGAGTATGGCTAGAGGGAAGTAATCTGACATGGTAGTCAGGGAAGGCCTCTTTAAAAAGGAGATAACTGAGCTGAGACTTAAATGTTCAAAAATTGATACTACACTGCAGGAAAGAATTCCAATAAATTACATGATTCTTATAATTTCTGTAAAATAGACTTTACTGGTAAATTGATTGATATAAATCAATATATAAGAAAGACAAGATTATATTGAATACTATACACAAAATGCCAGTATGAAATAGCAAAACTATAGAGTGTTATTTTAACTTTTATTTTATATATATGGGTGTCTTATCTGCATGTTTGTCTATAAACCATGTTCCTGGTGCCTGTAGAGGCCAGGAAAGGGTAGCAGATGCCCTAGAACTGAAATTTCAGATGATTGTGAGAAACTATATAGGTGCCAATTGAACCTGGGTCCCCAATAAGAGCAGTCTAATGCTCTTAACCACTAAGTCATCTCTCTAAGCCCAATAGTTCACTATTATTAAATATGAAATAAGCTTTAAGTCTTAATATATACTAAAGAATTTAAATTACAAACATACTCATATATTCCTGATGAAAACATCACTTATGTACTCTTTGTCCTTACTTTAATTACTCCTTGCTGGATAGCAGATGATGGGTGGTTAACAAGGACTAGAAGGATATCTGCTTGAATAATCCTGTCCATCACATCTTCAAGCATAGCATCAGGCAGGACAAGAAGAACCCCGCTTAAGAGTTCATATAATCCACAGCAGATAGGTATCAAACAGTCTTCAATGACACTGCAACAGAAACCAGAACAGTCTTATTAACACAGCATCAGAAAGAAAGCCAAATGAACAATACCCTTGGAGCCGCAATGAGTAGCAACTTTGACATGGCAAGACAGATGCTCAGAATGTTTAAAAATGTTTCCTAGTTTAAACATGATTAACAAACTTGTTTATCTTAAGATAGAGTTTTTTCCAGCAGACAGTATACTAAAATGCAGTACTCACTACCATATATGCTAATGAAACTATTTGAAGTTAACTTTCCAGGTGCTACACAACTCCAGGGTAGGTCAACAGCCCAGCATGGAGGGGGAAGAGCTTATGATTCTTCACCCCTAACTGAGCATCTATGGACAACCAATGGCTTGTGAGGGAAGGTCAGTTTTTTTAAAAGGTGTGGCCCATAGTAGGCTGACCACTTTCCAGTGGATGTCAACATACTCATGAGTATATATGAGATTGGACGTGGTGGATTATTAAAAAACAACAGAAACAGGACATGAAGTGGGGAGTAAATAAAGATGGAGAGTCCAAGTTTATCTATCTTGGAGGTATTTGCAGATGTATAAAATTCTAAAGAATTAACAAATAAAATATATTTAAAAAAAAAAAACCTGAGGCTCTCAGTTGCCCATGCTGCATTTCAAATGTCCCACAGTGAACAGTTCATTACCACAGAAAGGTTCATCACTCAGGATCCCAGACACTATCTAAAAACATCAATCTGATGACTTCTTTGAACTTAGGATTTTTCTGTCTAATAAACCACAAGAAACATTTTTCTTACAGACTTATCTGGCTTTTGGGTGAGAATAGAATTCAGTGTTATCTAACATGAAATGAACGAGAAGGAATCTTTCTGCTTGGTATTCATATAATATGATTAGAAGTGGCATAATGAAGACATTTCTGGTGCAGGGATTCTGAGGCAAGAGAACATGCATACCTGTGGGTGCTTGTGGCTTGGTTGTAGTTTGCCTCAAAAGCAGGAGAAAAGGTAAAGTTTTCCCAATCATCAGCATTCTTATCAACAAGACTTGGCCATCTGCTAGCAACTGCAGATCCATTCTGAGAGGGAAATGCAAGCCCAAGGCTTGCGATGGTGCTGTGGCTTCGCTGGAATGAGGCCAGGCCCTTGAGGTTATCAGGTCGACGAGGGTAAGACTCATCCCCAGGACTGTCATCATCTGATCTGGGCTCTGTTCCCACATCTTTGTGATCTACTCTGGCCATGGGCAACCTCAGCGATCCTCTGGAAACCCCGCTGGCAGAGGCCTGGGCTGCAAGCAGTGCCTCCATTTCACAAACAGTTTTTGCAGACTCACAGCTACTGATGAATGCTTCCTCTTTGCTTGTTTTCAGTGTGTAGGGACTCCCTAAAGGATTCTGTTTCTCTGGGTTGGCATCTGCAATATTTTGTAACTTGTCAATATGAAAGCCCAAACTTCTAGACAGTTTTTGTGTTTGTATTAGTGGTGAATAAGTAGGAAATGCTGGTAGACTTCTAGATCGAACCATCTGAGCAGCCATCCGCTGAGGAACAATATTGGAAGAACTGGTTCCTAGTAAATGTAGTCAAAAAAATAATACTTAAAAATCTACTAAAAAAAATCAACAAGATAGATAAACCCTTAACCAGATTATAACCAGACCAAACAGAGGGCACAGAGACAGTATCCAAATTAATAAAATCAGAAATGAAAAGGGAGTCATAACAATAAAGCATACCTTAAAATAACTATTCTATTTGTTGAATATCAACAGTTGAAAAATATTAAAATCATGTTCTACAAATATCATGGAAATATTATTGATAATTTTTCTCACTGTGCTTGAAATTAGCATTTTCTTAATGTTTAACTTCAAAGTTTTTGCTATTTTGAAATTTTTAAAATATACTTACTAATAAAGTAATTTCTCTCCTAGAAACATTGATAATATTTTTTAAGAAAACTGATTGTTAGACAATGTACACAGATATATAATTCATTTTAAATACTCTCTCACTATGTCAGATGGTATCATATAAGGGCTTTTGAACATATTTCTTAATGATTCATTTTAATAGTTTATGCTCTTTTACTATGCTTAACTCCCAAAGAATATTTTGTATGTTTTGAAGCAATTTAGTTTTCAACACTAGATATAGGATCCTCAGTTATGGATAGTATTAAATATTCATTAATGATATTTTTAGGGTATGAAAGGATATGAGTATAAAAGTTGAACAAATTTCTTACATATTATTCTCAAAATACTAAATATTATTAATATGTCTGATGTATAAAATGCATTTAAATAATAAAAAAATTAAGAAAAAAAATCTACTAAACAGCACCACTTCTCTTCTATAAGTCATAACCATACTCACCTTGCCTTGTACTACTTGAGAATTATAAATGATAATTTTCCTAGCCAAAAAATGCTTAAATTCATATGTGCCAAAACTATTTTTTTAACTACATTTTACTAAGCTTTCAAAGACACATCTTTTCCTGTTTCATTAACAGAATAAAGTATTGATGGCACAGCTTGAAGTCATTAGGATTAATGGTTCAGAAATTAAGTAAATTAGAGTGCAATTTAATTTCGTTAGGCCAGCAACAGGGTACAAACAAGACAAAGTGGAAATAGCTCAGGCTTTGCAAGAAGACATGACTAATTCAAATAAAAGTTCTGTTAGTTCGGAGGTCACAGGTAAACCACTGAATTATTATATAAGTGGTAGTTTCTGAAAAAGTACAATGAGAGTTCAAATATACCAACTCTGCAGGAAGTTTTTAAAGATGAAGAGAGCTCATGTGTGTGATACACCTGATATAGTGCCTGGACTATAACAGGTGCTTAATAAAAGGTGGTATTTGTCATTATTAGACAATCGGCCCTCAGACTATTTCTGCTCTTTCTCCTCTATTTCTACAGTTACTTACTAGTGAGAAATAACCATCCATCTTCTTCATAGCTCTCCAATGTAATGATGATAACACTATGCTAAGGAGACTAGAAAAATCCCTCATGAGCACAGATTGCCCAAAATTTGGCTGTGAACGAGCAACGATGGAGCATCAGCATCAGCCAATAGCTAAGAATTTACATTCTCAGGCTCTGGCCTTCACCTGCCCTTCAAGAATACAAGAAAGAGGTACTCAGGAACCTGTGTCTGTGTGAGATTATCAGGTGCTTGCATGCATGTTCAAGTTTTATAACTATGGTAAAGTAAATAGCTTCTGGAAGAACTATTTTAGAGGCAAAGCTTTGTGCTGATAAAACAGATACACAGATTAGAACTCTTTTCTAGTAATTTCTTAGTTTGGCTGGCAGGCTAAAGTTGCTAAAAGATTGTTTAAATAATCCAGAAAAAAATGGGACATGACTATATTTAAAAATATTTCAGAATGATACAATTTTTAAAAAGACATTTCCTATAAAATACTAGATGAAACTAATTAAAACATAGCCTTAAAATATTATAATAAACAACTATAAAACAAACTACACTGGATGTAGGGTTGGTAAAGTTCTTTCCCCAGTCTGTAGGCTGCCATTTTGTCCTCTTGACATTGTCTTTTGCCTTACAGAAGCTTTGTAATTTTATGAGGTCCCATTTGTCAATTGTTATCTTAGAGCCTAAGCCACTGGTGTTCTGTTCAGGAAATTTTCCCCTGTGCCAATGTGTTCAAGGCTCTTTCCCACTTTTTCTTCTATAAGATTCAGACAGAATAACTGAAATGCTTTGGAAAATGAAAACACAGTTGGAGATTAACTCCCACACATCTTGTCCTGCTTTCCTGTAGTTCTTTGCTACTTTGCCTCCAAGACTTAATAGCTGTTTACAGTAGAGTAGAAGATAAGGCTCTCCTGACAATAAAGAGGGCAGCTGCTGGGAATGAGAAACAAGTAGGGCCAGGTCATGTCCAGGAAACCCACACAGACTGTGTACTCTATTAAGAATAATTAGGAAGATAGGAAATTACAATGAGCTTAAAGACTTAAATACTCATTCTATGGAGAAAGAAAAGAGAATTAGCTCTGTGCATACAAGCAATGATGGGGCAAACATTTAAAGCAGTGAAGCTGGTTGGCTGGGAACCACTGTTAGGTTTTTCAAGTCAATAGCCACAGGCTAAGATGCTGAAGATATCATCAAGGAAACTGCTGCATTTCTGGCTAATATTGTAGTAGCACAGGGAACTGGGGCAGTGTCAGAGAAGCCACAGACAGCCGGTTAGAGTGGGTCAAAGGGATGACTGCCTCCTCTTCTAGCTACCAGAACTTCCAAGAGGATCTTCTTTCTAGAGGCAGGCTAAAATCCCTTCTCCTACATTCCCCCCTCACTCTCACTCTCATGTCCTGTATGTGTGTGTGTACACAAATTAGT
>NW_022196913.1:18086686-18101022 GCF_008632895.1 Mastomys coucha | reverse complement strand
AATTAGTTTTGACAGATAAAAAATGGATTCTTTAAATATATTTTGGGCTGGATATCGTTATGTTATACCGCTACAATATGCACAATTTAACATCTAGGAATATTTATAACTGAAATAATATGAGTAGTAGTTTAATCTTTGCTATTATTACCTTCAGGAGGAGATGCAGTAAAGGCAGATGGGCTTATTACCAGAAATCCAGGGCTGGGAAAGGCTTGCCCTCCACTGCTAGAATGCCTCAGGTACATGATTGACTGCACTCTCTCCTGAAAGATCTTGCCATCTGGAATTCAAAATGGTTTTGAGACAGCAAAACTTTTAAAATAGGGTAAAACAACAACAACAACAACGAAAGCCTTTAAAAGTAAATCACTAAACATGAATATTTACAAAAAAAAATGTTCAAAAAGAAACAAATAAGGCCTGCTCCACGCTATCAAATGTAGTATGTAAGTATTCCCTTTACAATTTCTCACTTTGGATTTTGTGACTGTTGACTATTATAGTCTGCATTAACTTCTACATTTTTAAACTCCAACTATCTTAACAATTATTTCTGTAGTTTCACATTTTACAGTTCTTCTTTACTGTGTAATTCTGATCTCTCCAAAATAGTCTGTTTACCTGTTTATTCCTTGAATAAGAACTGTGTCATATGCCTATATATTAGATTTTTAAATTTTAATTTATGTGTATGTATATTAGCTCTCACATATATACCTGGAACCTGCAAAGGTCAAAAGAAGGTATCAGATCCCTTGGAGCTAGAGTTATAGGCAGTAGTATGTAGGTGCTGGAATTTGAACTTAGGCCCTCTGCAAGAGCAGCAAGTACTCTTAGGCACTAAGTCATCTTTCTGGCCTGTGTCTTATATTTTTATGAATTATCTTCAGTATTATGATATGAATCCTAAGTAATACTTTCAGTTTAATCATCCTTTTCAGGTTCATACTGAAATTTTCCATCTTGACTTTTTAAATGTACCATCAACACACAACTGCATTATCTTTTTTGCTCTCATTCACACTTTCTGCTTATTCTCTGGATTTATCTGGTAACTCACTGCCTTTTATCCCCAACAAACAATTGGGGTCTTTTCCAGCACAGAGAGACCATTCGGTAAATATCAAAACAAATATGGATCAGCAGGAAAAAGACAGGAATAGAAATGGCTACAATCTAACAATGACCTTTACCCACCTATGTGCAAAGAGAAGTAGAAGTTTGTGGGGTTGTGACAAACATACGTATTAGTAGGAGGGTGTACTGCTAACAGGAAATTGAAGATAACTGTCAATAATTCCAAGTCTGGAGGAGAACCAAGGACTTCTGCAATGATTTTCACAAATGATCTACAAACTTCTCGGGGCATGGATGTAAGCTGCCCCTCTCTGTGTTCCTGTAAATATAAAAGCCAAAATCTTTTTAAATTTAAAGAACTGTCAGCTAATACTTTTTTATTTAAACAAGATAGTCCTTTAAAAATCATTATTATTAGTGTTGGAGGTACACATGTAGAGGTCAGAAGACACCTCTGTGGAGCTGGTTCTCTCCTACTTTAATGGAGTTTTGGGGATCAGGCCTGTATGGCAAGCATCCTATCTGCCAAGTCATTTCACTGATATTCTTAAGATAGAATATTGTTGGTTTACTACTCTAGTCTGACCATATTTAACATTAATTTGAAGTACTACTTCTCAACCCAAGTGATTTTACCATTAAAAATTAATTACAAGTGATGGCAGTTTAATTCCAGCCCTCTTAATTTAGTTAACTGAGCGAAGTTACACTGCAGAATTCATGTCCAAATGTGCAGTGTGGATCCATACTCACATTAACACTGCTATACAGTCTTTGTCTACATGAATATGCTAACACTAGTACGTATGCTCAGTTTACAAATTCAATGACACCACAGAGAAACTCTATCTTGAAAAAAGCAACAAAAAATTTTTTTCAATGATACTGAAAGAGTTAAATTTGAGACTTGTGCTGGCTAATGAAAAAATTGCAGGTTTAAAAAAAAACACAGTAGACCAAGGCTGAGCATGTCCAAATAAGCCTGGGCAGAAGCAAGCAGGCTATTAGACATCCCGAGAACTAGCAGGTCAAAAAGACATAAACTATAAAGATAAGAAAAAAACATGCAAGGACATGTCTGGGCAGACACTGAGTAGTGGGCCATCTGGTCCTCTTAGATATGGTTTAAGGTCAGATGCTCTGTTGACTTGGATTAACACCAACCTTAGGAATTTTCCACTCTGTTCTGCATATAATATAGTTGATATTTAAACTAGCCAATCATGTATAGCCACATTGATTCCTTTGTTCCCCCAGACCTTTTTCCTATATAAACCCCTAACCCCGGAGCCTCGTGGTTGATTCCTCTATCTCTTGCATGAGATATGAGTCGATCTGGAGCTCCGATATTAAACTGCCTCATGTGTTTACATCAAGATGGTCTTTCATGATTCTTTGGGTGCACGTCCTCCGGAGATTTAAGTGGGGGTCTCCCCACGGGGGTCTTTCAATACAAACTCTTAGAACAGCACCTCAGACACTAAGCCATCTTGTAATTCAAAACCCTGTAGACCAGAACAGCTTTAGATTTCATGTTTTTGGATTTGGAGGGTATTTGCACAGACTTTATAGATGAGTGTCTAAAAGCCCCAAATCAGAAATGTTCCAAACTCAAGTTTTTTTAGTGAATAAAGCCATAAAAATTTCAGTTCTTTTAATACTAGCATCACTGTTAGTACTATTATCCATGATGGCTACTAGATCTGCATGGATCTCTTGTAGTACAGCAAACAGGTTACAGCAATATCCTGTGTCCCAGCTTACAAAGTCCTTTCTCACAGTGGTTATTACAGTGGTCTTATCTTTCACTTCTAGAATATGGGCTTAAATGGTTATTTTGAGCAGTTTGAACCACACAAACAAACAAATAATTGTACAACTATAACCAAACACAGGCCCCCAATTTCGTTGTGCTGTGCTATCAAGTGTTTGGATTATAGAACTTAGTAGGATGTCATGCCTTACTAAAAATAGAGGCTGTCATAACTTGTTTACATCCTTAAAGTCCATATCCTCAAAGGCTAGTAATTAACCTCCTGATTAAGGGCACAGAATATAAAGCTGCCTGTCTCTGTCTCTTTATATCCAAATATGACACGCAGTTGTCCCTCCACGCCATTTACTGTTATGTATGGCTGAATCAGAGTGCTTAAAGGGGAGTTGTTAATTTTGAGACAATTTTGTCATCATATCACACAGACCCTTTGGGGTATTATCATAGTATTTGGATTTTAACCCACCTATACAGTAAAGGTGTCAGGCTATAGAAGCAAAAGTACTGGCCTCATGAAATAGTAAAGATCCCATAGAACGTCTGGACTTATCTCACTTGACAAGATCAACATGTTTCAAACACTAAAAACAAAAACAAAACCTTGGGAATAGTCCAATATACCAACCAAGCAGATAAAAGGACATTTGTAAAGGCAGATCACAACACAGACATAGTATGTGAGTTAGTGTCACTTTTTAACATAGTATTTTAGGTATATATCCATGTTGCTAATTAACATATAAAATAGACTATAATAAGTTTTATTTATTAAAAGCACAGATATGTGTAAGTTGTTATTTAAAGACTATATCGTGAGTTAGGGATCACTAACAGTTGATGTTCAGGAAACCACAAAATTATTATATTCCAATACAAACAAACATGCAGACATTTAGTAGCTGCTCTTTTGTAGTTTGAGTTAGAGAAGATGACAGTGTAAATTAAGATCAGGAGGCAAGAGCTGAAAGAAAATATGCTTACAGAGTAGGTAAGATAAAAGACAGAAAAAATTTCCATTGACAGGTTTGTGAAATTCTGATGTGCACAGCAGTAGGTTATTAAATAGAAGCAGCTGCAGAGGACGTCTCTGCAGAGGAGCTACATGAAAAGTACCTGTAAAACCTGACAAGTCAGTAGGAAGTGGTGAACTACGCGGGCGTTCAGCAACTGCTTAATATTAAACTGCTGCTGCTGGTGCTCTACCCGGATGAGGACTTCCAAAGCTGCTAGCAGAGTCTCCCATACACCTTGCTGAGAAAATAAACACGCACCAATTAGCACAGTTATGAAAACCTGCTGTAGGCCTCTTAGAAGACTAGAAACATAACTACCTAAAACAATGTGCATATTCTACTTCAAAGACTGAGTCTGTTGGTGTGGAGGAAAAAGCAAGTCTTAAAATTCTTCCATTGAGCTTGTCATTACCTCAGGAAGTTCAGAGCTTTACACAAGGAACACACTTCTGGATTTACATTTAAAATTAACATTACACTGAAGCAGCAAAATTATCCTTTCCTCCAGAATGATTAGTGATTGTTAAAAATATTTTTTACTGATTATTTAACACTTTCATCCATGCATCTAATTATTTTGATCATATTCACACTCCTAACTGCTAACTCCTTCTAGATGCACCTCACCTCTTCCCTATTTCATGTCCTTCAAAAATGTTTATTTAGATGATTATATTTAAATGTCCTTTGGGGAGGGGAGGGTGAGAGGCCCTGGACACCATAGCATACACCCACGCTACAATATTCCTCAACCTCAGAAGAGCAAAAAAAGTCATGAATGAATCCAGGGGGCATTATACTACTATAACCATAAAGAAACAAATATTACATGATTTCATTTATATGAGATACTTAGAGTAGTTGGCATCACAGACCCCAAAATACCATGGCAGTTGTGAGGACAGGGAGAGGAAAAGAGGCCTGGTGGGTATAGAGCTCTGCCTTTATAATATGAAAACTATGGAGGTGAGTATTGGTGATGGCTATGTAACACCTGAATGTAAGTAATGCTTCTCAATGATGTACTTAAATGATCAGGGTAAGCAAACTGAATGGTGCATGTACTTTACTACAATACACAGATGAAATAAAAGGATATATTACATGCCTCTGCCTTATTCCATATCTTCCAGTCAAGTAACAGTTCCTGCAACAGTTTAACATCTTGGATTATAGCATGAGACTCAACATCCAACTTGAACTCTCCATGCTCACTGATGAGGATAACTTCTTCACCACAGCAACCTTCAAGAAGGGTCTACAGAAAATTAGCACTACTGTAAGATGTAGTAATGACTGATTAACCAAATGCATGATGATTACCAGGATTACCAAACTTTTTATCTCAGCAGTCATACCATCAAATTCAAAGAAAAACTAGAAAGGAATTAAACATTTCTCTGTGTTATAAAACAATTCAACTTAGTTGTAAATCATACATTTTCAAACGTTTATGATTATTTTTATTTCTAACACAGGGTAAAACACCTACAACTCATGTTGATTTTTAATTTTCTGCAGTGCTCAGTATGGAATCTAAGGTATGTATATTATAGAAACTAAGCAAACCTCTAGCTCTTGATTTAACTTTCTTGTTACTCTGAGTTCACATTTCTGTATTTACTAGTGTATGACTCTCTAGCAGCTCTTTATCTCTCGATGCTTCTGTTGCTATCCCTATGTCATGGGAAGATGTAGAAAAAATATAAACTACTACATTTGGAGCTGGAAAGAATGTTTGTTTAGTTTAGACTGTTTGATCTTCCAGATAACCTTGTGATGTATAAACAACTGCGATGCTCATTCTAGAAACTGAGATGGATACAGGCAAATTTAGCCCTTGGGTTTTAAGGATTATTTATTTTTATTTAGTATGTTCTATGTGTGTAGGTGTATACATGAGTGCAGTTGCCTTAGAGACCACAAAAGGGCATGCCTATTCCATATGAGGGAAAAATCATGCTTATACTACAAATCTGTTCAAAATGCAGGAGGTTACAGATCATAGGAAGGACATCCTATTGTTTTGCTAAATAATCATGTTATCAAACTGTCTTCTAACTACTTATGCTTATACCCATAGATTTGTGTTCCTTTCAGTCTTGATCAGAGAAGGTTGTTTTTACACTGCTTAATGCAGAGACTTATAACTAGTCAAAGTGATAAGAACAAGCGAACATGAGTGTTCAACCCTGGATAGGATATCTATATCCACCTTCCTGCTCCCAAGACTCAGAGAGCATCAAAGATGGGAAGGAAAGAATATAAGACCTATTAGAATTACATCTAACTTCTCAATGGAGATTCTAAAAGTCAGAAGGGTCTGGACAGGTGTGCTGCAGACTATATGAGACCACAGATGCCAGCCCAGACTACTATACCCAGGCAAAACTTTCAATCATCATCACCATAAATGGATAGAAGAAGATATTCCATGATAAAGTCAAATTTAAACATTACCTATCTATATAGCAATACCTACAAAAGATAGTAGTAGGAAAACTCCAACCTAAGCATGTTAACTTCACACATGAAAACACAAAAAAAATCTCACATCAGCAAAATCAAAATCATATCAGTAAGTGAATATGCACATGCATGTACGCACAGATACCACCACCACCACCACCACCACCACCACTACCTTCTCCACACTGTCATCACCACCACCACCACCACCACCACCTTCTCCACACTGTCATCACCACCACCACCACCACCATCTTCTCCACACTGTCATACCACCACCACCACTAACAACAACAAAATAACATAAATCAACAATCACTGGTGATTGATAACTCTCAACATCAAGGCTTTCACTTCCCTAATCAAAAGACCAAGACTAACAAAATGGATACAAAAAACACACCTCCTAATCAAGAATAGACATTACCTCAGGGCAAAGGGTTGGAAAAATATATTCCAAATAAATGGATCTAAAAAGTAAGGTGGTTTAGCCATTTTAATATCTAACAAAACGATGTAAAACCAAAATCAATCAAAAGAGATAGGGAAAGACACTATATATTCATCAAAGGGAAGGTGACACCAAGATGACACTTCAATTTAATGTCTATGCCTGAAACACAAGAGTGTCCAAGTTTATAAAAGAAGCACTACTACATGTGAGTCATACATTGACCCTCACTCCCTGAAAACAAGAGACTTTAATATCCCACTTTCGTAAATGGACAAATCATCTAGACAAAAACTAAAGAGAGAAATACTGGAGCTAACAGATGTTATAAACCAAATATATTTATAGAACCTAAGAAATATTTATAGACCATTCTCTCCAATCACAAAGAATATACCTTCTTATTACCACCTCATGGAACTTTTTCCAAAATTTGCCATATACTCAGACACAAAGCAAGACTCAACAGATACAAGAAAATTGAAATAATACCCTGTATCATATCAGACCACTGTGTATTAAAGCCGTGCATCAACAACAGAATCAACAGAAAGCTTATAAACTCATGGAAATTGAACAACTCTCTACTGAATGAAAAATAGAACAAGATACAAATAATGAAAGAAATTAAAGACTTTCTAAAATTAAATGAAACACAGCATACCCAAATTTATGTGACAAAAAGTGGTGCTAAGAGGTAAGTTCACAGCAATAAATGCCTACATTAAAAAAAAATGGGGAGAACTTATACTAACAACTTAGCAGAACACCTGAAAACTCTAAAACAAAAAGAAGTAATAACACTCACAAGGAGTAGACAGCAAGAAATAATCAAACTGAAGGTCAAAATCAATAAAATAGAAATAAAGAAAGCAATACGAAGAATCAATAAAGAGTCAGATCCTTGAAAAAAACCAAGATAGACAAACCCTTATCCAAACTAACTAAAGGGTAAAGAGAGACTATCCAAACTATCAAAATCAGAAGCATAAGAACAGACACTGAGGAAATCTAGAGACTCCTAAGAACATAATAAGAACACAGTTTAGGCTGGGCAGTGGTGGCACATGCCTTTAATCCCAGCATTTGGGAGGCAGAGGCAGGCAGATTTCTGAGTTCGAGGCCAGCCTGGTCTACAGAGTGAGTTCCAGGATAGCCATAGTTACACAGAGAAACCCTGTCTCAAAAGAACAAAAACAAAACAAAACAAAACAAAATTTTTCTAAAAAAAGAACATAATTTAAATATCCTATATCCCACCAAATTGTAAAATCTTAAAAAAAGGATAATTTTCTCAATATACCACTTACAAATGTTAAATCAAGATAAGATAAACTATTTAAATAGACCTATAATCCCTAGTGAAATAAAAGCAGCCATCAAATGTCTCCCAACAAAAAGAGGCCAGGACTAGAAGATTTACTGCAGAATTCTATCAGACTTTCAAAGATGAGCTAACATTAATACTCCTCAAATTATTCCACCAAATAGAAACAGAAGGAACATTCTTCAAATCATTTTATGAGGCTACAGTTACCCTAATGCCCAAACCACATAAAGACTCAACAAAGAAAGAGAAATAAATACAGACCAGTTTCTCTTAAGAACATAGATACAAAAATATTCAATAAAATATTTGCAAACCGAATTCAAGAATACATCAAAAACATCATCTTCCATGATCAAATAGGCCTCATCCCAGAGATGCAGAGATGGTTCAATATACAAAAAAAATCAGTAAATATAATTCACCATATAAACACATTGAATAAAAAAACACATGATTGATCTCATAAGAGATCTCATAAGGCCTTTAACAAAATCCAACACTCTTTCCTAATAAAAGTCCTAGAGAGATCAGGGATAGAAAGGACATACCTAAATATGACAAAGGCAATATACAGCAAGCTGATAGCAACATCAAATTAAATAGAAAGAAACTCAAAGCAATTCTACTAAAATCAGTGGCAAGATAAGGGTGTCCACTTTCTCCATATCTGTTCAATATAGTACTTAATGTTTAGCTAGAGCAATATGACAACTGAAGGAGATCAAGGGAATACAAATTGGAAAAAAATAGTTAAAGTGTTGTTAATTGCAGATGATATGATAATACACTTAAGTGACCCCAAAAATTCTACCAGGAAACTCCCACAGCTGGTAAACACTTTCAGCAAAGTGACTGGATACAACATTAATTTGAAAACAAAATATCAGCAGCACTCCTATACAAATAACAAGTGGACTGAGAAAGAAATCAGGGAAATAACATCTTTCACAATTTTGTCAAATAATATAAAATATCTTGGAGTAAGTGTAACCAAGCAAGTAAAAGACTTGTATGATAAAAACTTCAAGTCTCTGAAGAAAGAAAGTTAAGAAGATATCAGAAGGTGAAAAGGTCTTTCATCCTCATGGATCAGTAGGATTAGCATAGTAAAAACGGCCATCCTACCAAAAGCAATTCAGATTCAACGAAATTGACATCAAAATTCTAATACAATTTTTCACAAATCTTGAAAGGACAATTCTCAATTTCAAATGGAAAAACAAAAGCCCCAAGAGGAGTTAAAACAATCCTGTACGATAACAGAAATGCTGGCTATCCCACCATTCCCAATTTCAAGTTCTACTACAGAGCAATAGTAATTAAAAAATTCACATGGCATTGGCAGAAAAAGAGATATGCTGGTCAATGGAATTGAACTGAAGATCCAGACATAAATCCACACACATAAGGTCATCTGATTTTTGATAAAGAATTCAGAAATGCATACAGTGAAAAAGCATCTTCAACAAATGATACTGGTCTGTATGTATTTGTTGCATAGATGTCTGCATGTAGAAAAACACAAATAGATCCAAATTTATGACCCTGCACAAAACTCAAGGCCAAGTAGATCAAAGACCTCAGCATAAAATTAGATACACTAAACCTGATAGAAGAGAAAGTGGGAAATATCCTCCTATCCAATAGAACAGGAAACTACTTCCTAGGCAGAACACCAATAGTTCAGCCACTAAGATCAACAATAAGTAGGACCTTGTAAATCTGAAAAGCTTCTGTATGGCAAAGGACACATCATTCAGACAAAGCATCAGCCTATAGATTGGGAAAAAATTTTTTTACTAACTCCATATCCAATATATATAAGAAACTCAATATCAAATTAATTAAGAATAGAGAAAATATTTAAACAGAATTCTCAATAGAGGAATCTTAAATGGCAGAAATACACTTAAAGAAATGTCCGACATCTTTAGCTATCAGTAAAATGTAAATCAAAACTACTATGAGATTCCATCTTACACCTGTCAGAATATCACAAGTGACAGTTCATGCTGGTGAGGATGTGGAGCAAGAGAAACACTCCTCCATCACTGGTGGAAGTGCAAAAAAATATGGAAAACAATATGGTAGTTACTCAGAAAGGTGTAAACCAACTTCCCTCAAGACCCAGCTATACCAGCTATACCAGCTACACCTAAAGGACACTTCACCCTACCACAGACACACTCGCTCAACTATGTGCACTTTGGCTTTATTCATAATAGCCAGAAACTGGAAACAACTTAGATGGCCCTTAACAGGAGAATGGATAAAGAAATTGTGGCACATTTACACAATGGAGTATTATTCAGCTGTCAAACAAAATTATATCCTGAAATCTGCAGGCAAATAGATAGAATTAGAAAAAAAAAATCATTCTAAGTGAGGTAAATCAGACCAAGAAAGATAAATATATGTTTTCATTTATAAGGGGATGTTAGTCATTCAGTAAATGATAACCAAATTATAATCCATAAACTTAGAGATGTTAGGTAAAGAGGAAGAGACAGGGGCGAAGGGATGCAGAAATCTCCTGAGAAAGAGGTGGAAAGAGTTAGCCAGAGGGGAATGGAGGATAGCAGGAAAATAAGGCCTTATGAATAAACCAAATAAAGTGCATATAAGCTCACAGAGACTGAAGCAGCAAGCAGAGGGCCTACACGGGTCTACACCATTTCCTCTGTGTACATATTATAGCTATTAGTTTAGTATTCTATGGGACTCCTAACTGTGAGAATGAGTATGTCTCTGTTTCTTGTGCTTGCGTCTGAGACTCTTTTCCTCCTTTTGTGTTGCCATGTGCAACTTCAATATGATAGGTTTTTGTTTTATCTTATCATATTTTACTTTGTCACGTTTGGCTGTTATCTCTTAGAAACCTGTTTCTCTTTTTCCTTATGACAGACAGAAAGGGAGTGGATCTGGAGGAGAGAGGATGAGGAGGAACAGGGAGTAGAAGGAGGAGAAACTGTGATCAGGATATATTGCATGAGAAGAGAATTTATTTCTAAAGTGAAAATATAAAAAAGAAAAAGAAAAAAAGAACAAGAGGATATGAAGTTGGGAGGCAGTCTTGTTGGGGAGGGGTCCAGGAGAGCTGGAAGGGAGAAGTGGGAAGTGGATCTGGCCAAAGTATTTTATGTACAGGTATGAAATTATCAAATAAGAAATAAAATATATAACAAGATCTCAAAGCTAGGAAATGGCTCAATTTGTAAAGCATCTGCCTCACAAGAATGAGTACTTGAGTTCAAAAACTCTCATAATAGTGAAATGTGGCTACGCACACCTGTAACAGCACCAAGGCAGGCAGAGACCTGAAAGCTTAGCCACGCTGAACCTCAGCTTCAGTATGAGAGCCCTGTCTCGGAAATTAAGTTGGAGAGCTAGAGGAAGGCACCTGGCATCCACCTCTGTCCTCTGTGAACACACACATGCACACATCCGCACAGACAAGTGCACACATGGCCTTAGGCCCCCTACATACAAACATGACAAACAACAAGAACAAGTTCTAACTGTAGCAACACAGGTTGACTTGAGTAGTACATCCTGGGGGAGGGGAGTGAACTATAACAAGTGCAAGTTCATTAGCCACAGAACAAAGGGCTTGCCATGGACTACATCTGTGTCTTTTTAGACCTAAAATTCTTGTGGTTTATTTTCTTACTTTCTAAAATAATTAGAAAAAAAGAAAAATTATTATGGAAAGAATTGAAAGAGTACCATGGTTTGACTACATATTAGTAAGTTTCCTACACTTACTAGCAACATAAAATGATTACAGAAAATTTTGATAAAAGATGTCACTGCATAGAAATGACAACAAATTTTGCGAGGTAATACCTTCAAAATGTGAAAGCCAACAATGCATTTCGGTTTGACCAACACTTGGTGAATCATAGAAAGTCCATTACAATTTTCCAATTCATGTGTTCTCTGTTGGCTATATTTAATTAAAGACAATATAACCCGTAGTGCTAATGCTTGAGTTTCTTCACAGCTACTAAGTTCAACAACCTGAAAACAAAAAGGAAATGTTTTTCTCTTAGTCTGTTAATAGTAAAAATTAAATGCATGTGATTATCTATAACAATGTCATATCAACTTTTTAGTGTTTACACTATAACTTATTTGTATTTAAATATTAATTATTAAACATTAAATATTTTAAGTTATGGATAAGCAAAACTGAAAATTATAAATTCCATTCTTTTAAATCTCTCAAATATACTGAAATGAACAAAGATAACATTGACAGCCTTAGAGACCACTAGCATCTTAGACTTAGTAACCTGAAATGGGACCACAGAATTTGAGTTTTCCATTGTCAGTCAAGAAACAGGCTCAAGTATAGGCAAGAGTCAGAGACACCCCCATTCCCATTACTGGGAGTCCCACAGGACACTAAAGTACACAACCATAAGGTATATACAGAGGACCTAGTTCAGACCCATACAGGGTCCATGTTTGTCACCGCAGTTTCTCTGAGCCCCTATGAGACCTGCTTAGTTGATTCTGTGGGCGGTGTTCTCACAGTACCATGTTCAGCTGTGATACAAGGGTTTGTGCCCAGACTTATTGTATCTGGTTAGGCCATGTTCAGTGGATATCTCTGAGAGGCCTGCTTCTTTAGGAACTGATCTAGGGGGAGAAAGGAGGAGTGGAGGGAGGGAAACTGCAGTATGAGAGAAGAATAAAAGTTTAAAAAAAAAGGTTACTATGTTGAGTTGGCATTGTACAGAAATTAACAGCCATATTGGTCTAGAAATGTTGAACTTAATTTTTTTTCCATTTGTACGGGGTAACGTACTATATTAAATATGTAAAGTCTTATCTACATGGGTTTGATTACAAAAACTAATAAAGTATTCTTTAAATAAAAAAAAAAAAAGAAGCAGACTCAACAGCATCATGTGTTCTGGGAGACATAAAGAAGCAAAGGGTACAATGTACCAGTGAGGGCTCCTGTGAAGCATAAAGATCAAGGCAAAAATAAAAACCACATGTTGTGCCTAGTAACATAGTTCAACCAATGCCTCTGACGCCTCTGATTTATAAGAACCAGGCATGATTATCACAATAAAAGACAAAAGACGAGACTTAGATATCTACTGCTCATACATTCAGGATCTTGCACAGCACCCACTTCTGACCCCTCTATTGATTTAAGGAAGGCTGCACTAAGAAGGTAGCCTGAAGAGAAAGGCAGACTTAGCCTGGATATGGGG
This sequence comes from Mastomys coucha, assembly GCF_008632895.1. NCBI lineage: Eukaryota > Metazoa > Chordata > Mammalia > Rodentia > Muridae > Mastomys > Mastomys coucha. The sequence continues at coordinate 18,087,674 of NW_022196913.1, read as the reverse complement.
AACACAGATATACGAAGATGGGCACAGAGCACATCTAGAAAGGCACAGGCTTACATTGGAACACCTAAAGGTTCACATTTCTGTTTGGCAGGAAATTAGCCTGTTTATTTTAGGCTTTTAGGAAAAATACATTTTATCTTTATAGGAAGCAGAAGAATACTGAACACATTTTAAATTTTAAATGTGAAAACATACTTTAAAAGTCTATTAGCAAGATCATAAATGTATGTACAATAGAAATTAAATGTTTTCTTCTAGGATTCAGTTATATTTACTACCTGGATAAAATAGGAAAAACCAAGGGCATACATTTTGAAATTATAATGTGAAAAGAGATTATGAAATCTATTCACCTAGATACTAGCTGTGGAAACGCAGTAGGAGGGTGAATGACAAGACAGGAAACATACTAGGGTAGATAAGATGCTAGCAAGACTTTTTTTTTTCACATGTAGAAAATATGTATAATTAATATATGCTAATGAAATATATTCGACTAGCAAGACTTTTATTAAAACTTTAACAAGAACAAATGCTGGGGCTGGAGAGATGGCTCAGTGGTTAAAAGCATTTGACTGTTCCTCCAGAGGTCCTGAGTTCAATTCCCAGCAACCACATGGTGGCTCACAAATATCTGTAATGAGATCTGGTGCCCTCTTCTGGTGTGTCTGAAGAGAACTACAATATACTCACATATGGAAAATAAATACATAAATCTTAAAACAAAAAACAAACAAACGACAGAGAAAGCCACACTCCCAGCTGATCTAACAAGCCCAGGATCCCAGGATCCCAGAATCACAGTTTCCCAGAGACAGCTTGACTCTGAGGAGTTCTGACACAACCAGGATCACAGGAAGGACAGGCTCCAGTCAGATTTAGCAAGGGTAGGTAGCACTAGAGTTAACCAGATGGCCAGCGGCAAGCGTAAGAAAATAAACAACACAAACCAAGGTCACTTGCCATCATCAGAACCCAATTCTCCTAC
>NW_022196913.1:18085861-18086195 GCF_008632895.1 Mastomys coucha | reverse complement strand
AGGGAAAAAAGGCAAGTAACATATAAAGGCAGGCCTATCAGAATTACGGCAGACTTCTCACCAGAGACCATGAAAGCTAGAAGATCCTGGGCAGATGTCATACAGACCCTACCAGAACACAAATGCCAGCCCAGACTACTATACCCAGCAAAACTCTCAATTACCATCGATGGAGAAACCAAAGCATTCCATGACAAAACCAACTTTACACAATATCTTTCCACAAATCCAGCCCTACAAAGGATAATAGATGGAAAACATCAACAAAGGAGCAAAACTACACCCTAGAAGAAGCAAGAAGGTAATCTTTCAACAAATCTACACAAACCTAATT
>NW_022196913.1:18070292-18085790 GCF_008632895.1 Mastomys coucha | reverse complement strand
CCTCCAAGCAGAACCATTGTTCATTGAATCAGTTGGCGAATGACTTTATGGATAGACCATCTTAATACTTATACCATTCCTTAAATGAATGTAATCTGTTCTCTGTGGGCTGAGAATGAAGTCACTCACTCAAGTCAAATAGCTTTGACCATAGCAGGAAGTCTGTATCCAAAAATCAAGCCTACAATTCTTGGTGCAGCAGAACTTCAACTCTCAGCTTAGCTACGATGGAGGTAAAATCCTTTGGTGATGTGAGGGTCATTGAAGTACAGCATTATTACAATAAAACCCAATGTCTAAAAATTGTTCTTATTTTGGGCTTGTACCATAGTAAGAGCCAAGATTTTAAACTCTACTAAATACAAAACAAACAAAAAGAGTTTATATATTCATGTTCATTTAAGAAAATACTAGTAGTGGTGTATTATTTTTAAGTATACAGCTAATATGTTTGGAGTTATTTAAAATGTATATTGAGAGAAATGTATTTTCACTATTGCTGTAGATGACCATCTACATAAGACTGTTAAATTGATTGTTGTTTTATATCAAACAACTTTTATAATACTTATTTTTATTGTTATAATATTTTTATAAATTTTAAGTAATATGACAAAAAAGATGTTGTAGGTATTGAAGGGGGTCTCTGGGAGGAGCAGTGGTACAAAGGGGAAACAAGCATGTGATTCAATTCTATTTAATTAAAATATGTTTTTAAATGTTAACAAATTCAGATAAATTGAAATCATGTAACTATTCTGATAATGCAATAAAAGTTTAAAAAAAACAAAAAACAAAAAACAAACAAACAAACAAACAAACAAAAAGAGAAAATGATGTGCAACCTTTGTTGCAAAATTAGATCAAAGGTGGCCTCCTTAAAGAAAGAGAGCCCCTGAAGGACATACTGTGAAAATTTAATGATGTTTTAGAAGTATACTTAGGGATAAAATAAAATGACATTCTAAGGATAAAGGAAGATCAACATTGCTTTAAATAGGGATATAGACCTGAGGAAGTAGAAATTATATATAGCAAAACAAGGTTATTTGTGTCAGAATTGTGTTTTTCAGCAAATCTTAAAATACAAAGTATTAAAATATGGATTGCTCATTCTCTATTAGGAAAGATACTCTTCCTGCCTGTGGGTAGCTAAAGAGGGAAGATAAGTAAGTGGTTTATTTTAAAATGATGCTTATAAACAAAGTTTTGTCTCTCTCTTTTTTTAAAAAAGAAAACATATCTTGAGTCTATCGAGATGACTCAATGGTTAAGGGAGCTTGCTGCTTTTCCAAAGGACTTGAGTTTGGTTCCTGGCACCCAAGTCAGGTGACACACAGCTAACCTCTACCAGTACATACACATGTTATGTGAATACACACACAAACACATATACATAATTAAAATAGATAAATCATTTAAAAAACATTTCTTTCATATCACTAGTACAGCATATATTTTCCTTTCCAAAGGCAATTTAAAATCTCATATATTTAACATTTACTTGTTCCAATTACATCTGTGGATTATAGGAAACTTCTAAAATCTTCAAAAATTAAAATAAACCCTTTTTAGCCATGGCTGAAAAGAAAGCTTGGTATCAGCTGCAATATGTGATAATTTTTTGTCTTAGTGTTTTACATAGTTGAGTATAGCTTTTTTGATATTCTATATGAAGCCTTAAAATTTATCAATAAGAGAAATGGAGCTTCTGTCCAATCAAAAGTATAATCATGATTCTTACCCTAGCAAAGAGAAAAACAAATATACCAGCCCCTCCAATCTCATGCAGAATGCCCTGGATGGTTTTACATTCCGTAGGTTGGAGGCTTTTGAGTTGGGAAGGTTCTAGCAAGATGCTCTGGGCTTCCTTGGAGCTGAAGGGTCTTTGGGAGAGCTGAGTTTTCACTTGGCCCTTGAGTCGAATCACGGGTTCATAGATAGTGTACTGAGCAGGACAATAAGTTGTATAAACAACTGAAAGACTTTCCTAAAACACAAACATTTTCATTTAGTGACAAAACAGTTTAAAATGTTACCTATCAACTAGCAAATATTTCAATATAAAAGACACTTAACTAATTTTTATTTTTTAAAAGATAGTCATAACACTTAATAAAGATAGACAGAGAGGCACAGCTGCCTCTTATAATGGAAATGACCAGCTAATCAAGCTATGACCAATAACATGAAGCACAACTGAGGATTCTGGCTTTGATACATCCAGAATAAACATTACATTAAAATATAAATACTATTAGCTACAGCTAAGCCTTTTTTGCATTACTCAGAGAATGCTTGATTTGTACTATAATCAAACTCACATAGATAAGACCTTATATAATTAATACAGGAGAGCTAAGTCTTCTGCCATGCTCAGCTTATTTTTGGCACTGTTATAAATTCTTAGAAATACAGGACTCTGGGATAACTTACCCCAAGTTTTTATTTTGGAAATGCTCATAGGCTGCCTATTTAGTTAAATGTGTCTCTGAGGGAGGAAAAGAATGTAGGAGTCAGAGGGGATTGGAGGACACGAGAGCACACATGGAGGACATGGACCACTGAATCAACTAAGCAGGGTTCATAAGGGCTCACAGAGACCAAAATAGGAAGCAAAGGGATTGCACGGGTCTGTACCCGGTCTTGTATGTATACATTAAAGCTGTCAGCTTGACATTTTTGTGGGATTCCTAATAGCAGCAGTGTTTCTGACTCTCCTGCCTGCTCCTGAGCCTCTTCTTCCTGTTGGGTTATCTTAGCCAGCCTTGAGATGAAGGCATTTGCCTTGTCTTATTATATTTTGTTTTGTCCTCTTTGCTGTTGTCTCTTTCAAGCCTACTCTTTTCTGAACAGGAACAAACAGGGAGTGGATCTGGGGGAGAGAGAAGATGGGGGAGTCATTAAGAGGAGTGGAAGGAGAGGAAACTGGTTAGGATGCATTGTATAAGAGAAGAATCTACTTTCAGTTTTAAAAAGGAATGTCTCTGAATAGATTTTTCATTCATTAGAACTAAGTTCCACATTGTCAGGATAAGTAAACAAAATTTTCCTTTCACAGATAGCAGTTTCAACCAACACTGGTCCATGTCAAGCTTCTCTGATCTACTACTCACAGAAGTCAATGAGAATCCTAGGATTTGGTCACTTACAAGAAGCCACAGAAATTTAAGTAGTCTCATTAAGCATAGTACATGTCTTATCTACAGTCCGGTATAGTTGATTGGTGCTATTTAACAAGAATCCCCACCAGCAGTTCTTGAACTGTACACTGGTAAGGCAAAATTAAAGAATAATGTGAAAAAGCAATAGGGAACAAACAGCAACACTGTGAAGGTGAAATGCCTACTTTATACTGATATTAATGAGTGAATAATATAAACCATGAATATATGTTATTAAATTTATTTTGTGTGTGTACACATATATATGTTACAACATGCATGTGGCCTTCCTTCTAGCTTTACATGGGTCCCAGGGTTCAAGATGAGTTCACACACACAAGATCAGACTTGCACAACAAACCTTTTACCCACTGAACCATCTTACGGTTTCTTAATACATGCAATTACAACTAATATTATAAGTGAATCTTTGCATTTATTTCTAAGTATGAAAAGAAATATGATATGTGATATTTTTAAAAGACTATATCAAGCTGAAAGTTCAGTATCTTCAATGTATCATAAACAAAAGATTATTAGGTATAAAATAAACTTAGCTGATAAAATTGCTATGTAAGTATAATTTCAAACAAATAAGAATACATACACTTAAAGCATGAAACAAGTCTAACAGGAGATTAAAGTGTTTCACAATTTTTTTAGGAAAAAACTCCACATTCTAAGAAAAGAACAAAATTAAAAACTTTAGGAATCTAATTCATTGCTAATTATACATTCCAATGAACATATCTACATAAACCTTCTACAATGTTAAAACTTACAATTAAGAGATCAACATCCACATCTTTCTTCATCATAAAAAGGTCTCTGATTTCATCACATCTCAAAATGTCTTTATTTATGTATTTGGAATAGTCAATCGCCGGCTTGCCATATTTACATGGCATTATGGATGTGTAGTTGGGCCCACAAGCATACAGGTAAAAGGCCTCTTGTGAGCCAATTTTAGCTCCTGGATAAACAGAAAGTAGAGCTGGTTATTTAAAGCATTCCAGGTAGAACTTTTCATAAATAGCAAGAAAACGAAGTTGTGTGTGTGTGTGTGTGTTTGACATATTCTTTCAGTTGTTTACTATATCTTACAAAACTCAAAGGCTCAGTTTCCAAATAATTGTAAAGGATACTAAACTGTATAGACTATGTTAAAGACACACAGATAGAAAGTAACCTGGGAAGCTTTTGATCTTTTTTTTTTTGTTCCTTATATGGTGAATTTTAATTTTACCACACTTAGGTTTGTTTTGCTGTTTTCTTTTTGGGATTTTTTTTTGGGGGGGGTTATTGTTGCTGTTTAAGATTGATTGATTGATTGATTGATTGATTGATTGATTTTTATGTGTATGGGCATTTTGCCTGCATGAGTGCCTGGTGCTTGTGAATTTAGAAGAAGGCACTGGATCACCTGGAACTGGAGTTGCAGATGGTTGTTAGCCACCATATGTGTGCTGGGAACTGAACCTGGTCTTTGCAAGAGCAAGGAGTGTTCCTAACCTCTGAACCATCTATCCACACTCCCCCCACCTACCCTCCACTTTGTGACAGGGTCTTGTTGTTGTTGTTTTGACTTTTTGAGACAGTGTTTTTCTGTATAGCACTGGTTGTCCTGGAACTCACTTTATAGACCAGGCTAGCCTCAAATTCAGAAACCTGCCTACCTCTGCCTCCCAGGTGCTGGGACTTAAGGCATGTGCCACCACTGCCCGGCTGCTTTGTTGGTTTTTTTTTTCTTTTTTTAATAAATGAGGACTTAAATTTTTTTTTGATGAAAACTTTTTCTTGGTACATTTCATTTTAAATGAAATTAGAATTGATGCCTTTATTTTCTCTTATCTAAACATACTTCAAATGCTACTATGTGCCAGGCTTAATACTTTTTAAATAGTATATTTCATTGCTTTTGCAAAAATTTACTATTTGGATAGAATGTACTAAAATCATGAATAAAAGAGGGACAAGAGAAGTAGCTTAATAGTTAAGAGCACTGACTGATTTTGCAGAGGGCCTGGATTTAATTCCAGCACTTACATGGGAGCTTACAACCTCCTGTGGCTCCAACGACATGGGATCTGACCCCTTCTCCCGACTTCTGTGGGCACCAGGCATATATGTGGTACACAGACACATAAGCAGGCAAAACACCCACACCCACATTAAAAGTCATAAATAAGATTTACATAAATAGGTTTCCATTTATGTCACTGTACTCCCCAAGCAATGTTGATTAAGTTTATGGGATGAAGTTAGAAACTACATCTCCACAACTGCAGAGGAAACATTCCATAATAAAATGGTAAAAATATCCTGAACGTGAATGTTAGAATCTTGGGAATGCAGTACTCATTAAACACAAGTCAAGGAGGAGAGACCAGGATTGCTCTCAGGTTAATTTTTGTAAAATGTGTTAATTTAAAGTTTGTAAGTGTTTCATGGGGGAAAATATACCATTGAAGAGAAGCAAGTTCCCAAGGTCCCATTTTCCAGCTAATTGCGGAAACTCTTCTTGGGATGTTAAGCAATGACCAATCATGCAAAACGTTTTATTGCTGTCTGATGATAAGCTTGTTTTTCTTGGAAGCACAAAGTCCAAGATGACATCAGTCTTCCTACATTAGAAACAAAAAGTTAAATTAATGATATATGGGAGTACCATGAAAGTGTAATAAGGGGGCATTCCTGAACCTCTCTAGGTCCTGAGGCAGCAGACAATACCATGTAGAACAGATGCCCAGCGATCCTACATGTTGGCCAGGGAAGAAAACACACATTTGCTCCAAGCTGTCTTTGTCACCTGGCTTCTGCACGTATGCCTCCTTGGTTCACAGAAAGAAAGTAATAACCTCTCCTTATTTTGTCAAATTCTTAGATCTTGGCAATGATTTCTCATGCTCCATGAGTGTTGGTATCAGAGTTTCCAAATGTCTCCAACTTTTTCTGTATTAAACTCTAAAATGCCAATGTTTTTGTATTTTGTTTTTTAATGCTAAAGATTACAGAAATTTTGTTTGGTCTGTTTTTCTGTAAAGGCTGGTCAAGAACTCTTACGTAAAACAGAACTGGGACAGGTAAAAGTAAGGTTTTCTCAGAGAGAAACACAAAGGCTGGCAGGATTCCATCACCTGAAGACATTGCTAAGTGCAAGACCACCCCAGTTTCAGGAATGCTTTAAACTCCATATTTAGGAAATGAGGATGACCTCTCAAGGCAAAGTCTAAACTTTAGAAAATGGAGACTTACATGGCTAACTCTAAGAAATTAAACTTTTTTAATACATTTATTTTAAAACTTTAATATTTGATTCATATTCAGTAAATAAAGCCAACTATCTTAATAGTAATATTTTTCATTTTTAAAATTAATTTTTGTATATATGTGTGTATATTTATGTATCCATATGTACACTGTTTCAATATTTGTCAATTCTCTCAATTGAGTTCCAGGAAGCAAACTCAGACTGTTAGGCTTGGTGACATGAGCCTTTTCCTGCTGAGTCATTTCATCAGCCCAAAGAGGAATACATTATAATACATTATACATACATACATATATATATGTGTATATATATATATGGATAAACAATGGATTAAACAATGGACTAAAGGAAAGAAATGAGACAATATGGCTGCCTCCTTTCTGGACTAATAAATGGCCACAATTAAAACACTACTGCCACCCTGTGGCATTATGATTTACTGTTCTTTAATACGAAAGGAAAAAAATATGGCAAGATGAATGATAAGTAAACAATAAATACTAAGCATATCTGGGTCTCACACTCTACATTTGTGTGATCTGGGTGCTAACAAGTTATTTTTCTAGTGTTGTTATCTTTTTTGTTTTTGTTTTTGTTTTTGTTTTTGTTTGTTCACTTCTCTAAGGTAGTCTCCCTCTGTAGCTAGGCTGACCTTGAACTCACAGCAATCCTCCTGTCTCAACTTCTACAATACTGGAATTACAATTGTGAGTCACCATGCTTAGCTTGCTATTTTTTATTAAAATAACTTCTTGAAATGCATTCTTTGTAGGAAAACAATACATACCTTCTAAAAAACAAAGAATCAAATTTAAATCAACAAAATAATATTGTTGACCTTTGTCACTTGCTCACTGATCTGTTAACTAATGAAATTAACTTCTACCAACTAGTAAAACAAATTTCTTCAAAGCAAAGTAAAATTAGTAAGTGGGAGAGGAAGTAGAGAGCAATGTGTGAGTCAAGAGACTGTACTAGCGAACTTCAGAACTACTCATGACAACCTCATCTCTCACTCTGAGAGTGCCTAGGAATTAGTGTCTGGTCCTGCGTCCATCAGACATCCTGAGGTAGAAAAGGGCTGAAGGAACAGTATACTACACAGCATGACCGCCATCTAGGCTCAGAACTTCAAGCATTGCCTATCCTGCTTCCACGGAGCACAGCTCTGGGCAAGCTTTCTTATTGCACTCCAGGTCTCAGTTGAGCCATGTGAAATGGTCAAGTCAATAACATACCTTCTTCATAGTGTACTGAGAGGGATAAAATGAGGCACAGTGCAAAGATGAAATATAATGACGGACAGCTGTTACTAGCTTAAGAAATGAGGAGATTGTTCAAGAAGAATGGAGCCCATCTCCAGCTCAAATAGATCCAACCCAGTGTCCTGGAAACAAATTTATATTGGGTATAGCTGCCTTTCAGGCTTAGTCATGTATGAATACTGTTTTGAACGTAGGTTTTCTTCAATAAATCAACAAAACTAAACTTGAGTTTAACTTCCTATAGCAGACATCATAGACTATCCCAAAGCCATTCTTCTTTCTCTCCCTCCGGGAATGAAAGCTTGGTTGAAAGTAACCAGTGCTTGCAGCCTCCTACAGCAGTGCCATGGCTAACACACAGTAATTCCTTGATAAACACCTGATAAAATTCACTTAATTTGTGCTAAGGATATATATGACTTCAATGAACTAATCTCTTTCGAGTAATTTTTGAGAGGATTAGGAGGTAGCATATATAAAACACCTAGCAAAGGTCTAACAAGTTTATAACATAATAAACTTTTGTGTTATATTTTTAATTTATAAAAAGTTAAATTATTAACTATCAGCTTGCCACTCACTCTTGCCAAGCTTTTTTCCATCTTTTCTACCCATTTTTCTTTCTCATGACTCAACTGAGACTCTTCCAGACACCTTTATAATTTGTGCTAGTTAGTTTTTGACAGCTTGGCAAAGTCACCCAGGAAGAAGGAATCTCAGTTGAGGAACTGCCACTATGAGACTGGCCTGGGGGCATGTATGTGGGATGTTTTCCTGATTGTTGATTGATGGAGGAGGACCTGCTGTGCTGTGATCCCTGTAGGCAGGTAGTCCTGTGCTGGATAACAGAGGTAGCCGAGCAAGCCAGGGATCAGCATGGGAGTGAACAGCATTCTGTGTTCTCTGCTTCAGTTCCTGCCTCCAGGATTCTGCCTTGCATTCCTGCCCTGGCTCTCCTAAACAATGGACTATGACCCACAAATCAAATAAATCCTTTTCTCCCTGAGTTGGTTTTGGTTAGTGTTTTATCAGAGCAATAGAAAGCAAACTAGGGCACAGTTCATTCAGGGTTAATGTTTTCATCAAGATAGTTTACAAATGTTTATTAACTTGGCTGTGAAGTCTATGTGGTAAAAGTCATGCAGTATTCTACCTGAATATGTCACATTGTATATTTTTAAGATGCAATCTAAGTCTATTACCAGATATAAATGCTTTATATTCTCTAGTCATTTAATTTCTTTCTATCCCAACTTAATTTAGGTATTACCCTTCTTATTCAATTAATTTAAAGAACTCCTAGTGGATTCATTCTTGTAATATATGTGTTTGAGGGATAATATTACAACTACAATAATTACTTACCAGGTAGATATTGCTCATAAACATATAATGCTCAGGTTTTTAGTTTGCCCCTCATACCTAAATATAGCCATCCATAGTATTTATTGGAGGTGGGTTGCAGTCACCCCACAGACACCAAAAGCTAAGAATATTCAAATCCCTTCTAGAAAATGCCATATTTACATATAACTTACACATAGCCTCTTATATAAAGTTAAACTATCTTTAAGTTGCTTGTAACACCTAAAATATGCCTTATAAGGCTTTACAACACCTTATAAATAGTTGTTATGCTCTATTTTTTAGAGAATAACAAGAAGGCAATACTATAAATGTTCATCATAGGTGGAATTCTCAAATATTTTCAGTTTGATGTTGACTGAATCCTCAAGAGCATAATTCATGGACAAATTTCAAAAGTCATGTCTATGGAAGACTTACTCTGTACTGAAGTGATAAACAGGACAAAAAAATCCAGTTTTGATACATATTTTTGTTAATACACATTAAGTTTTACCTGGTTTGCGATGCTGCAGAAATGAAGACTAACACTAAGACTGTAACTGAGAAGAGTGTATCTTCTTACCTCTGCCCAGAGACCCATATGGAGACTTCCCCATGGACATTCTTTTTCCCTTGAGGATGCTGAATATAGGTAAGGACTAAGTGTTGCCATTTGCTTGGAAAGAAAATATTCTCCTGTGATTCCACCTGTGCTAATGAAACAGCTTTCGTGTCATCATTTGAGTCCACGCACACACTGCAGAAAAAAGTCACAGATCAAAAACATGACAATTCTGGCCTTAATAGTTAACACATATGCTGCAACTGTCATGCTCAATATGTGATATTAAAAGAACTTCTACTTTAAAATAAACCAACTGAGAAAGTCAGTATGACCTTTACATTACATCTGCTTCCTCAATTTATAAACTAAAATGGATTAGATTCATTGACTGATTAATAACTTGGGTAATAATTTCTATAAGTCAGTTTGCAAAGGCAGTTTCTACTTATATACTGTCTATTTTAGAAATTATAATGTAGTATTTGGTTCACCAAGAAACTAATACATACTGTAATGAATGTATAAATGACAGAATGTATTGGATGCTCTCTTTACAAGATTACTGAAAGTATAAGGAGAAAATGTATGCAGAAAACACCTACTAACATTTATAATATCTACAAAACACAAAATCTAAATAACATACAGACTTTAATTTTGACTTTTAGAAAGATAATACATAATATACATTAAACTAGTAAATTGCTGTGTCCTGTTTGAGCTCACTGAAAAGCTGGCTCTGGAAGCAGGATAGACACCACACACCCCTATTTCAAACCCAAGCATGTTTGTGTCAAAGTGTCTTCTAAGGCTCTTGTACAGGGGCAGGCTGGCCCTCAGCCTTATGGTAGGGAAAAAGGAGAAGAACACAGAACAAGGATAAAATATTGTGTCCTTAGGGACACAAGGAGAGAGTACTATTTGTGTAAAATCAGTACACCTTTGAGAACAGCTAAATAGAGAAACACTGTCCCATAGACCTTTCTATCCTTATTGCATAGCATAAAAATGGTTGTATTGGTATAGGAAACTGGAAGCTCATCCATGAAGAGAATCTTCTCTCTGCCTACAACCCACAAAACAAAGAATGCCAGTATGACTGTTTTCAGCAAAACTTCTCCAGTCACATCTGCTGGATGTCTAGGCACCTGATTTGGCATGTTTTGCTATTTACGTACTGCTAAATAGAATCCATGTGCTGTCTGATAATTGTTCTTTTAATTTTTTTCTGTAATGATCTTTAATAACAGATTGTTCTTATAAATATTATTTGATAATTCCTTAAATAAATTATTTAAGTAATGATATATTTGCTAAGAGTTGAGAATAATCAATACCGAAAGATAAAAGTGCCACTGTGGGGATCAGCCCACACTTGGATCATCAATGCTTTGGATCCCAATGAAATCAAATGAATACAGCCATCTTCTATGAGTCTGTCACCAAGATTGATAGATTCTGTAACTTCGGGCCTATCACCTTCTGTAAGAAAAAATGTTAGAGTAATCAATAAAATATTAATAAAAACTGTATGAAGAAGTAAATTTTAAAGAATACATGTGTGTTGGTTTATTTGTAACAGATCATTTACCCCAAATGCCTAAACCTGTTTCAAACAACTATATTTTCAAAAGTTAAATGTTAACCTCAAAAGAACACAGTGGGTTAAAAAGACCAAAAACCAAAAACAAACAAAAAACCCCAGTGTTTTAAAAGTTATCAAATGCTTTAGAATGCAATGACTGAGGGCAGTTGTGGGTAGAGCTGCTAAAGGACCATCATCAGCCACACTCTATACCAAGGTTCTGCTTTTGTGGGATTGGGCCACTATACCACAACTGACCATGGCCCAGGGAGCACATGCCATCAACAAATGCCTTGCACTAACAAAATTGTTTGAAAGGCACAATCTATATTATTATTTAAACTCTTTTTAGAAAAGCTGCAGTGCTTGAATGGTCATTATTTAGGGTAGTGAACGACCTTGAAATGAAAGTGCTAAGTGATGCCAAAACCCTGAATCACAGTTTGTCTCCAGCTGAGGGAAATGCTTATTGGCTTTGGGCTAGCTGGTTATCCCTCCCAAGGCCATCTTACTACTTAAATCTTGAGTTGCCTGTGTGTTCCCATTATCTGCCCCAGCAATGGCAGGAAGAACATGTATGATAAGCTATTTGTTACTACGATGTGACTTTATGTTAAACTAAGCTAAGATGTACTAAAATACACAGTGCATGCCCAAAGGCTCAGACTTTTAAAAAAGAGGAACATTATCAGTTATTAGGTGATATAAATAATAGCCACCATTTTCAACAGGTTAAAAAAATACACACTCAGTTTTTAAGACTATTTCCTCTAGCTGCTGTATGTCCTAAGAAACTGTTGAATGCTTAAAAAAGAAGAGAAGAAAAACAAGATGCAATTTCAATACAGCCTAACAGCAGTTCGTCAGTTATGGATGAACGCTGTTCTAACTTTGGAATGTTCAGTAGAATTGATCAGGGGCAGTAACTAGAGGGGCCATTGGTGTAAAACACAGAAGGAGAACTGAAATAAAATGGCTGTGAGGAACTATCTAGAACCAGAGACCACACTAACACAGCAATGGGACTGCTAACTTCAGAAGCTATTGCAGAAACAGAGTATCCCCACTTCCCTATCTAAAGTTCAGAGACAATGAAGATTTCAAGGCTGTCTGAAAGCTCAGGCTTTGGTAATTAAGAAGTGAAGTAGGACCTTTAAGGTGAGGAACATTTAAAGACTACATTAAGACACATATGCTTAAAGCTCAGGCAAACAGCTATTTGAAGAATCTTAGTTCACAGATCAGACCCTGTCATTATACCTGCTCCTTCAAAACTGTCATCTTCTAGAGCTGATGGTTTGTTTCTTTTCTTTACTTTCTTTCCTCTTTCTGCAGCACTTTCGGATTCGTGGATATATTCCACATTAAACCACAGAGAAACACTAAATCCTTCTGACAGGTGTGGCCAGCAGTTCTGCCCCAGCAATGGCAGGTGGATTGGGGCTATGTGCCAAGAAGAAAGCAGCCTATAGGGGAAACTCTCTCTGTCAGCCTCTTTCTTGCCTCGGGAAATCCGTGCTCTTCTCAATAAGCCTAAGGCTTTACTGTTAAGAATCCCAGGAGGCTTTTGTGATGAGACACCATTGCTTAAACTCGGGGTATGCAGCAAAGGGAAGGTCAGATACTGTGAAGGGCTCATAGTAAAATCACTTTCAACAATTTTCCGAATACCAAGGAGAAGAATTTCCTAGAGAAAAAGAAAAATGAGTAGTTTACAATCTTATAACCCAGATACATAGCAATCTAAAACTTCAGGTTATCAGAAAAAATACTAACATACCTATGTATAATACATTTCATTCTTATGCAATCTCTTGATAAATTTGGTTTAGATTTTGGTATTTATGTTATAAATCTATTATTTATAAGTAGCTTTTAAATAGTATGAGTGAAATACATTAATTATATGAGGAATTATTTCTATAAAACAAGGTAATCACTTCCTGTGGTATTTCTCTCAAAACTAATTTTAAGATTTATTTTTATTTTTAAAGTATGCACATGTGAGTGTGTGCCTGCTTGCCTGCCTGCCTGCCTGCACAGGTGCCTGAAAAGGCCAGAAAATAGGATGAGATCCCTTGGAGCTGCAGTTGCAGGTGTTTGTAAGCTGCCCTGAATAGATACTGGGATCTGAACTCTGGTCTGCATGACTGAGCAGCAAGTACTCTGACGACTGAGACATCTTTCCAGTCCCATAATTCAAACATTTTTAAATGATGAATATAACCGTACAAATTCTCCAGATTCCTAAATGATATTGTACAATGACCAACTACATAAATTTGAATGTTCACATTCAATTAACAATAATAATTTTATAACTAAATATTAATAATGATAATAATAATAATAATAATAATAACTATGATTATTATTTCACTTGTTTTTTCCCTAGCCAAGGAAAATTTCTTTCATTTGGTTTTGGTGAACTAAACTAAAGTTTTAAGGTTTTACTCATCATAACTCTAAGTTTTTTGTTTAAACGGAATACAAAAAAGGTAAAAGATGTAATGTTAAAATGTACACTTAATTTAAAAAAAGAAATAATCTATCAACATATAGCCAACTCTCAAGTGATCCACACTGGTGTTTCACAGAGCTCCTATGGGGCCTGGAGACTGAAGTGGGTGGTGAGGTGGGCAGTGAAGTGGACAGAGCTATTGTTCATCCTGCTTCACACAGCCTCGATGTTTTGTGATTAATCTGTGGATTCTTCCAGTCAAGACTACATTACAAAACTCGGTTCCCTGCTAAGAGCCATTAGGCTACAGCAAGAAAAGTAGACTACTCAACTAAAGAACAGATAATGATTCTCTAGAAAAAGGGAAAATCTGGGATGGTTGTTGTGATTCATACTTAAATTCTCTTTAGTAATTAAAATCACAGCATTTCTCAAGCACAAAGGTTGGGGTTGACATGGGGCTAAAGGCATCTGGTTAGTCCAAATCAAAGCAAAATGATTAACACATAGACAGATACTATAATAGAACATGTCAAATATAAACACAGTACTGGGCTAAATAGTACTTACAATAGCAAGAGCTGATAGTTTACAAATTAGTGAAAATACATTATACTAAGGGATTAGTGAAAATATAAAAATTCTAGCATATTTACTGTACAAGGAGATTTATCCAGAAATATTCTCAGAAGAAGGGTTAAGTCTTCTGAACACGTTCTTGAACTCATCAAAGATACCAAGAGATCCACCAATACTCTCTGGCATGCTAAGTTTTAAAAAGAAGAAAAAAATTAAAGGAAGATAATCAAATTTCATTGAAAGAAGTAAAAAACTATAACCATATATTAATGATTATAAATAATCAAGTTAGTAATCACAAAAATTGCTGAAGAAATAGCAAGCTAACTAAAGGTAAATGAACTAACACTAATAAACAGCAATATTTTAGATTATAACTACTATATCTTACATGGAAATTAAATGACAGATGTAAAATAGCAAAGATTATATAAATATCACAAGCTGTTGTTTGATCATTTTCTTATATCTACTAAAGAGTTTAGCATAAAACATAATGGCACATTAATTCATAAAAATTCCATAAAGTAATAATTATTATTTATAGATCATTTTACAGTGTTCCAAGTATATTTGTACATGTACATGTATGTTTCAGCTGCTCCATACTCCAAAATAGAAAACATAAATTATTCTCTCCAGTTCAGACATAACAAAAACAATACTGCTATAAAACCTGAGACTTGAGATGTATCTTAAAAGATTGGAGGTTTAAGACTAGAAACTCCTTTTAAGTAACCTGTTTCATAAAGGCAATGAGTAGACAAGATAGTGTAAGAGAAAGCTTTTCTGAAAGGACGACTTACAAGGAGACCATAAGTTGGTATGGACTTCACCCTGCAGGTAATTAATGTAAGTCCCTTAAAGGTTTTTGATTAAAAAAGTAGCACAACCAAAATGTCCTTAGATTTTTTTTTAAAGTTCAAAATTGACAGGTTTCAGTGGGAATGTGCAAATAGACACACACACAAATAATAATTTTTAAAAACAGAAAATAATCAAGCAAAAGAACCTATAACTATAAAATAGGTATGGTGATTTCAGTGAGAATGGCTCTGGTAGAGTCATATGTTAGGTGGAACTGGTTGAGAAGGATTAGGAGGTATGGCTTTGTTGGGAGAGACATGTCACTAGGGGTGGGTTTTGAGATTTCAATATCCCATACCTTTTCCAGTTCTCTTTCTCCCTCTCTCTTCCCTCTCTCCCTCTCCTCCCTCTCTCCCTCCCTCTCTTCCTCCCCTTTCTCTTCCTCCCCCCTCCC
>NW_022196913.1:18060253-18070096 GCF_008632895.1 Mastomys coucha | reverse complement strand
TCCCTCCCCTTTCTCTTCCTCCCCCCTCCCATACCTTTCCCAGTTCTCTCTCCCTCTCTCTTCCCTCTCTCCCTCTCTCCCTCTCCTCCCTCTCTCCATCCCTCTCTTCTACTCCCCCTCTCCCTCCCCCTCCTCCATTGACTCTGGCTTATGGATCACATGAAAGCTCTTGGCTACTACTCCAGGGCCTGTCTGCCTACTGCCATGTTCCCTGTCATGATAGCCATGGTTTCACCCTTAGAAACTGTAAGCCTCCATTAAATGTTGTCTTCTATAAACTGCCTTGGTCATGGTGTTTCATCACAGCAACAGAAAAGGAACTAAGACATTGGGCAGATGCCATAATTTAAAAAAATAAATAAAATGTTGGGATATAATTGCTTTTAAAATTTTTTGACAAGCATATTTCTTTACTTTATGTATATGGGTATTTTGTATGCATGTACATCTGTTTACTAGAAGAGGATATCAGACAGTTGTGAGCTGCCATGTGGTTGCTGGGAATTGAACTCAAGACCTTCAGAAAAGAAGTGAGTGCTCTTAACCATTGAGCTCTCTCTCCAGCCCCAATGGAACAGAACTTTTAAAGTCTCCTTGAATGTAGCACAAAAGAAGAGAAGTACATGAGATAAGATACATGGTAGGATCAACCTTCAAAGCCCAATATTACAACTCATATGTAAGAAAACAAAGAGCAGAGACTATGGAGAGAAGAAAATAATTTTTAGAAATAACTGTTTGGGATCATAGATCAGTCTTTCCTAGGTTTGACATAAAAGGCGCAGCAACAAAAGCAAGGAAATACAAGAATTAATTGTAATGTATCCTGGAAGGGAAGGGAAGGGCTCTTTAGGAACAAGAAAAGGATATTAGGTAATGCCTTAGGAAAAACTGAATATGTTATGAGTGTTAGATAGTAATAATGTGCTAACAGAGGTTTGTGAACTTTAACATGTCATACCAGTGTTAAATATTTATAATAAAAAAAACTGGTATGAAAGAATGTAACATAGGTATAATATATTCATGCAAAAAGTAAGTAAATGGAGGGAAAAAAACTTTTTCCTTATAGTATAATCCCAATTCATAAATGTACAAAGAATGCCAGAAGAACAAAATCACTGTTTAGCAAATATTACAGTACTACCCTTTTCATGCATGATCACCAACACATGCTAAAAGCTGAGGGCTAAAATTTGAGAAAAGTGATATTTACATACTTTTAAGTTGCCACCCATAAGATACTTTCAAATTACAATAGAGAAAAACCTTTAGACTATCTTTACCTGAAATGCTTAACATTAACATCCCTAATAATAAGACAGAGCCATCACAAAGCCTTTGATACGTTGTCCTCTAGAGGACTTAACACTAATTAATACTGGGTGTTCCTGACAACAACGTGTAACTTGAAATTAACCTGGAGGAAGGAAGCATCACACAAACCCAAATTAATGTTTCACATAAACTAGTCTTAACCCTCAACTATAACTTGATCTACTGTGGGCAGAAATCACGTTCACTTTCATCACAAACTCTCAAATGCCTGAGCAAGAACTAAGAGGAGAGAACAGCAGATAAAGCAGCAGTCTAGTGTTTATAGCAGGTTACTGTCCTCACAAAGCTACTGAACAACTTATTGCAGGCCTTGGAATCAACATTCTGCCCCTCTACTCAATATATTTTACTGAGTGAGCATGAGCGAAAAATAGGATGACACACATAAAAACAATTTGGAAACCATGGAGCAGTGTGCTAGTGGAAGACACAATCGTTAATTCTTCACACAACAGCACAGTAATTACAAAGTTATCTCCTAAAACCAGGTTCAACTCACCTTGGAAATCAGAGTTAGTTTGTGTTAAAATATTCAAGAACCCTCCTAGAAGGATTTTCACCGTTCCCTGAAGATTAAAGAGTGAAACATACAAAATTAAAACATTTGACTTCATATAAGCATAACTGTAATGTCATAAATTATTTCATAAGAGCCTATATGTGTACATGTGCACATGTATGTGTGTGTGTGTGTGAGAGAGAGAGAGAGAGAGAGAGAGAGAGAAAGAGAGAAAGAGAGAGAGAGACAGAGAGAGGAAGAGAGAGAGACAGAGAGACAGAGAGAGAAAGAGAGAATGTTTAAATGACTGGAAAGAATACTGTTATAGGATTAAATACAAGTTTTAAGATCTGCTCTCAGGATATATTACTGTTTAGCTAATGACAATATTAATGTTATGCTACTTATTTGAGAAATATAGGATTAGATGGCTTTAGAAAATCATTGGTTAAACCTAAGAAGATGAATAATTAGAGCATGAGTGTGATAAGTACTGATTCAACATAGTACATCCTTTACCTGTTGCATGAGCAGAGAAATGTTCTTTTCCTTCTGCCTGGCAATTTTCAGAAAGCTCTCAAACACATGAGCAAGCACATCAAGCTTAGCTTTGCTAGTAGAAAGCAAATTTAATCCCAGCATGCAAATCTCAGGGTATATTATTTCCCTGTGAGTGAGGTTTTCAAGTAAGTTGTTTGGAACAATCAATCCACTGAAACCTTCTGCTTCAGGTTTTAATTCTACTCCTGACAAAGTAAAGAAAAAGAATGTTTTTATTTCCCAATATGAATATTTCAACCCTAACTTGTCACTTAGAACATTCAATTAAAACAGTCCTACTTCTACGAAAATACGCACAAAACCTTTCCTTGCAACATTAGTGCTGATTAAGGCTTGAACAATGAAGTCTTAAGGATAGTTTAATTTTGAAAGTAATTTTGCCCTTCAATGGAACCACAAATATTACCAACAGAAATATTCATAAACACCTGATACAAATTTAACATTCTTTTGGTGCAACTGGAAAATCTTATCTCAAACTTTCTTACCCCAAAATATCTGAATCAG
This sequence comes from Mastomys coucha, assembly GCF_008632895.1. Classification (NCBI taxonomy): domain Eukaryota; kingdom Metazoa; phylum Chordata; class Mammalia; order Rodentia; family Muridae; genus Mastomys; species Mastomys coucha. The sequence continues at coordinate 18,067,191 of NW_022196913.1, read as the reverse complement.
AATGAAGTTTATTTTATCTGCCCCTATTTCTGTGGTAATAGTAGGCTTGATTTGTTGAGGTCTAAACATTGCTTTACAACTGTCTTACTAACTGACCTTAAAATGATCTGCCGTACTCTTTGAAAAATGTTCATACAAGGAATGGGAGGAAAGTGCTTGCTGCACAAGCATGAGAACCCAAGTTCAGATTCTTAGCACCCATACAAAAAGCTGGGCTCTGGGCCAAGAATCAGTTAACACCAGGCCTAGGACAAGTGACTCCCTGGAGCTCACTGGCCAGCCAGCTTAACACAATCAGCAAGCTCTAGGTTCAGTAGAGACTGTCTGAAAAAATAAGATCTATGAGACAGGTGAAATGACTCATGGGTAAAGGTGCTCACCATGAAAGCCTTAGCAATAACCTGAGTTTGGACCCTGAAACCCATATAGGTGGAAGGAGAGAACTGACACCACAAAGTTGTCCTTTGCCAAACCTTCACCATGGCACAATGTGTTTGTCACCCTTATCATGTATATTGACAAAAAACTAATAATAAATAAACTAAAGCTCAAGAAAATAAGGTGAAAAGCCTGGCATAGTGGTACATGCTTCTAGTCCCAGCATTGGGGAGGCAGAATAGCAAGATCTCTGTGGGTTGGAGGCCCACTTGGTCTACACAGCGAGTTCCAGAGCTACATGGTGAGACCTTTTCTCAAAACACAAAACAAAACAAACAAAAACAAAGCACATGAAGGAAATCTTCCTTTGTAGATTATACCTAGGTTATGATAAAACTACTATTAAACCAATATCTTTTTTCAAAAAACATAGGCATATTTCAACTCTAAAATCAGTGATCATTCCCATTCTGTCCACACAAAAGAGAAAATCAAATTCTAGCAAGAATAAACTACTGTAAACTTAAATTATCAGTGCTGAGAAAGTCCAAAGGCCAGATCTGAAAAGATACTTCACCAAAACCTTGTGGCTCAAATAATCTGTCTAAGTTAGGGTTTCTATTACTGTAATAAAATACCACTATAAAGAGAAAATTGGGAAGAAAAGGGTTTATTTCATCTTATAATTCTCGGGTCATGCACTGTCACTAAGGAAGTCAAGGCCAGAACTCAAAGACAGGAACCTGGAAGCAGGAGCTGAAGCAGAGGCTATAGAGGAGTGCTGCTTACTGGCTTGCTCCCCATTAATTTCTATAGCCTGTTTTCTTATCTATCCCAGGACTACCTGCCCAAGAGTGTACCCACATTGAGCTGGCCCTCGCACTCGCATCACTAAATAAGAAAATGCACCATAGGCTTGCCCGCAGGCCAATCCGAAGGAGGCATTTCCTCAGTTCAGGTTCCCTCTTCCCAAATGACAGCTTGTGTCAAGTGGACATAAAACAAGCAGACCATTATTTACATTCTATCCAACCTATGTAGCCAGCACAAAGGGTCACATGCAACACAATTCCCTCCTAAGAACTGGCTAGGTTACAGAAAATGGCAAAGGAACCTACGGTATCATCCATGGGATTTCACTGACAGTGAGATTCCAATGTACCTATCACCTCTTCAGAGTTTCCCTGCCAAGCCAGTGACTGGTAGGCACATCACCTGCTTTTCCTTGGAGTATCTACTGAGTATCTCCTTTCTTGCTTGCATATAATAGAAAAAGTTTCTCCTTCATCCTTATTCTTGGGCATCTACTTGTTTTAGACAGGGGGTTTTGCTTTGTTTTGTTTTGTTTTCTCCTTACAGTGCAAGGGATCAGTCATACCTGGAGCTTTACCCTATCTTCCTAGTTTTGATCTCACTGTTGACATTACATATTCAATTGGCAGATTTGTTGTGATGATAATAACAAATGTGATCAAAACAAAATGATAACTCAGTGTCTTTTTGAAGCTGTAAGGCCACAATGTATGGGCAGGATGAACCATGTTGTTAATTCACAGTTTAACTGGCAATCCAATCACAAGCATCAGAGACACCTACCATCGTCTTGGGTGTCACCATCCTCAGGATTGCTTTCACTATCTGCTTCATAACCTTCTTCCTCGCCCAGAAGTTTCAAACTGCAACACTGAGAATCCTCAGTTTCTTCTGAAAAATCTCCAGGCTGGGACAACAATTCTTCCTCAGAGGGATGACTCTATAGGCCAGTGTAACTCAAAGTCAGCACTGAGTATCCTTCTCAGTTAACAGGATACTTATCACTCAAGAGTCACTTTAAGAACAGTCTCAATATTTTATTCAAAAGAAAATCTTAGTAGTCAGTAAAAACATATAAACATGACTAAGTAAAATTTCCCAAACTCTTTCAGATACCTCAGATCAAAACAATGCAGGAAAAAAAAAAAACACAATGGTCACTTTTGTTTCTCTGAAAAATAAATCTACTCAGGAACTTTCATTCTAGGTACACAACAAAGAATGACTAAAAACCATAACCAGGTAGTATTATATTATATATATACTAATCCTAGTAGTATATATTGTCTTCACATACTGTTAACAGGAACATTTTCCCAAAAGCATTTTTAAATTAAATACTTCATAGATAATTTAAAAAACTATAACAATTTTCCAAATGAAATAAAAATTTCAGAATACAACTGTCTACATATAAGCATATCAGAAATTAGAGTTGCAGCATCAACTTCTTGTCTAATTTCTATAGCAAGACCTTTTTTTCCTTATAAAAATGTTACTGGCACATCCGCCTTAGGATATATTTGAGTTTTAAAAAGCTCAGAGTACTTTATCACTGCAATAGCAATAAAAGGTAGATGATTTAATTTGTGATAATCTGTCATTTGATTCAACAAATAGAAAAATATTTCAATAAGATTTAAAGTTATGGGAAACAATATCAGACCATTATGTCAAAATACAATCAAATACCAAATATATTACTAGACCAAAACATTAAAAGTTATGTAAAGAAGAAAATTAATAATAGTTAACACAAAGTAAAAGAAGCATAACAGGAAAGATTTTAGGGAATCTAAGTTTTAGGGAAATGAGTTTCTGGGGGAAAAAAATAAAAATAGTTACTTAGAAAAAAATGTTAACAGAACTCAAAATTTCCTAATGCTGCCTTCTATATGAGTGTTAGTCATTTTTGTTGAGTGCTTTAATATTAAAGTCAGTAAAGAGTTCTGGAAATATTAGCTGTACCAATATAGGACAGACAAGCTATCTAAATATCACTATTCCTGAGTCATTATTTAATAGAGTATCAGCCTCTACAAATCAGGATTTCCTTTAAACATACTTCAGTAAAGAAAAACATAAAGAAGGGAGAGATGAAAGGAGAATATTGATACAGAGGAATCAACTATAGAAGTGACTGGCATGGGGTGGGGGTGACATATTGTTTCTGTTCAGATTTGAAATTTTCTAAACTGAAATGTTTTAGGAAAAAAAAGATTATCAGTAAAATTATCAAACCTTAATATATCTTATCTTATTGGGAACAATTATCAAAAAATTTCCAGGTTAGATTAACTGCTTTTCTTTGAAGCAGGACAATCAATGAAATATTTACTATCCCTTCCTGATGATGGAGAAATGAACCAACTGAGGAATTCACTTGATCAAAATTCATGTTTCTGTGATTTAAATCAATGCCAATCAATGCCCTGGTCCCACCCCAAATGCTCCAGTTTCTACTAATCATACCTAAGAACACAACACATGGATCCATACCTTTTCAGTCACAGCATCACCAGGATCCAAATCTGCGGAATGATTCCCCAAGGCTACTCGAAGCAGGGCATCAAAGAAAGGCTTTGCTAATTCTGTTTCTGCCACCTTTGACTGGGAAAGGTGTTCCCTCAGTTCACACAATATATTTTCCACAGACAAGCTCTAAGGTAAAATGAAACACTAAGAATATCAATAACACACTTTTAAAAGGTGACAGAAAAAATTACAACAAGCAGGAAAATAATCCATTTGTTTGTAATTAATATGAAGGTAAACTGACTACCTTCATTCAATTCAAAAAATTGAATTCTTATCCAAATAATGTACAGTTAAAATTTTGTTTAATTTTTATTTATAAATATTTGGGGTTTTAATTATAAAAAATCCACCCTTAGCCAGGTGAGGTGATGCAGGCTTTAATCCTAGCACTTGGGAGGCAAAGGCAGCTGGATCTCTGAGTTTAGGCCAGCCTGGTCTACAGAACAAGTTCCAGAAGAGCCAGCACTACACAGAGAAACCCTGTCTTGAAAAGGAATAAATCTACTTTTTGTAGACTGGGGAGATGACTCAGTGGCTAACAATCCTTGCTGAGGACCCAAATTCCATTTCCAACACCCATATGGCAGCTCACAACTGTCTGGAACTCCAGGTCCATGGAATCCAGTGCCCTTTCTTCAGATCTCTCCAGGCATTCTGCACACATAGTGTACAGATATATATCCAGGCAAAATCTCATACACATAAAATAAAACATAAATAAATCTTAAAATTTTTACAAAGTCATTCTTTGAAACTTCAGAATTTTAATTATCTCTAGAGTTTACAAATTCCTTATTCTTAAATATTCTCTAAGATTCTAAGAAGCAGCTCTAATTATTTTTTTTCTTTTGCCTTCAGTTCTGCCCTTTGAATGAAGCTATTATGCCTGCCTAGCTCTCTATAACAGTGGGGAAAAAAGAAAAAAAAAACCCTTACTTTTCTTTTAAGGAATTCCAAGTCTAAAATGTAAAACAAATAGGTACAAACCAGATGATAACCACAACAAAGCTATAAACAAAGGTCAGAAAAAATATGGGCAGAGTAACGAACAGTAACACCAAGACTGTGAACTTCTAGACTCTAAAACAAAATAACCTGAAATACTTATTTAACACTGAATTCACAAAGTATTCTAAGGGGGCTTTTGCAGAACACTAAACACTAAGCTTCTTTAGAGTAGGAATTGTGTGTCCCTTTGTGTCCTCCATACTTGGTATTCTGCTAAGCACAAAGGGCTTTCTATAAAGTATGTGGTAAATGGAAGGAGAGAGGGCCATGAGGCCCTTCCCCTCCCTATGGATTTAATAGGCAGATAAAGGTAGCAAGGGAAAAGAGCTCCTGAAGCCCCAGCCCTCTCAGAATCCATAAGGAGTTAATGGTTACCGGGGAAGGGAAAGACATTTTCTCCTGTAATATAACCACTGGCAAGGAACTCTTGCTCTGGTAAATAATTCTTCATCCAGGATTTTACAAGAAGCCCTAATAAAATGTAGTGGATTTTACACACACACACACACACACACACACACACCAAACAACAACAACAAATATGAAAATAGAAAGGGAACTAGCTGGGATGAGGAAGGGGATGAGAGGGAGGGAAGAAAGAGAAGGCAAGGAGGGTAAACTGATATAAATATACTATATACATAAAATTGTCATTATGAGTTCCAGTTTTATATATAATACTTGAAAATAAATGGCAAAATAAACTGACAATGTTAAGTTAGAACATGAATATTATATATTATTATATGTATATGCAGTACATATAACACACGTGTATATTGCATGAGATAGACTAAATACAACGTATCACCTGAGACGGTAGCTCCCATTCCACCTTCTGTTGACTGGCTCTGGCACTATGAAGACAAATGGCCAGAAGAGACTCCAAAAGTCGTATGCTCTGGAGAGAAGTCTCACTTTGTTGACTCATACATGCTTTTCCTTCCCCAGGAACAGATTCAGTAGCCACAAGCTGCTCTGCACTTGTGGGAAGCCTATGCTGTGACTCTAATTCACTCGTGCTGTCAGCACTCTTTTTCAGAAATCCCAGTTCTGGTGCTCTTGCAGATGGTCCATCTCCCTTCAGTGTCATCTCAGGTTGACATACTCTGATTAACTCTTGGTTTTCATTTACACTCATTTCTCCTTGCCTTCTTCCTTGATCCTCTGTATGACTTCTGACTAGATTTTGGATTATCATAAATATTAACTCATGGCACACCTGAAAACCACCAAGCCTGTGAAATTGTTTCTGGAAGACTGAGTTCAACATGTAGATCCAACGACACATGGACCAAATGTCTGCTGCATGGTGCAAACATTCAGGGGAAGGTAAGACAACGTTCTCAAGAGACAGACATGGCAGCATGTGACTTAATGGCTCACTGGCAGTACTGTCATAGCCAGAAGTATCTTCTGACTCATTGGCAGACTCCCTATCAGAGTCTGCTTCCTTACTGACACACAGAAAAGCCACACAGAGGAAGAGGTTTATGGTGTTTATGTGAACATCCTGGTGAACAGTCTTTCGTTTTTTTGGATCAGCCTCTCTGAGGCTGGCATAAAACTTCCTGAGACTGCAAGGAGAATCTGAAGAAGCTTGCTGTTTTTGGAGAGAAGGAGCCACACTTAAGGACGGCAACTCTTGCTGGATGTCTAAGCCATGGACATCTAGAACTGCAGCATCTTTCTGTTGCTCCCCTAGGCTGACAATCAGAGTTTCAAATGCTTTCAGGGAATGACTTCGAATCCCATCTAAATAATTTAATTCAATTATTTGGTTTACTCCATTACAACTTAAAAACAAATCTCTTATTACCCTGTGAGAGATAGGAAAAAAAGATTTTTACATGTCATAGTGAAACATTTATAAATACACACATATGCTATGTAAACATGCCATTGCTGTATGTGGTATATACACAAACACTGCCTACTCTGATTCATTATTTGAGTACTTGTAAGATACTGATCAAGATCTCAATTTACTTTCTAATAGCACTTATGTGCTCATATATAGCTCTGGAAGTATTTAAAATGAAATATTTATATATATCCCATATTAAAAGAAGTAACTTACATGCTCATATATAGCTCTGGACGTATTTAAAACGAAATATTTATATGTATCCCATATTAAAAGAAGTAACTCGCCGGGCAATAGTGGCGCTCATCTTTAATCCCAGCACTTGGGAGGCAGA
>NW_022196913.1:18054152-18060243 GCF_008632895.1 Mastomys coucha | reverse complement strand
CAGCAACCACATAGTAGCTCACAACCACCTGTAATGAGATCTGACACCAGAGCAAGCGGGGCTGGAGAAAACGGGGTGGCAGAGGTCCTGAGTCCAATTCCCAGCAGCCACACACATGATAGCTCACAGACATCTGTATAGCTACAGTGTACTCATACACATAAAATAAATAAAATAAATCTTAAAAAAAAAGAAGTAACTCAAGAAGGAATTTTGTCTTCAAATAATACATTTCATAGCAATTCTAAATATCATAATTATCACCAGGAGGGCAGGTACATATTTCCTTCACTTGCTGTCTTGTCTAACAGTCTGCTTAGGACTTCCCAACTTAACAATCTTAACTGCCCCAAAATTAACAATCATAAAATTTGGAAAAGTCGTAGATAATATAGAATTTAAACTTTCTTTTTGCTTATCTATATTTTCTACTTTGTCTGAATAATAAATATAACTATGGCATTTAAGAAATTATCTCCTTAATGCCACTGACTCAGGAACTAAATATTTCATGTATGTGCAAATTTTACATGGTCATAAATACATAAATGCTACTTTAAGCTTTACGTGTTACTCATAAAGTAATACAAGCTCTTTTCCTGTTCTAACGTGATCTTTATAAACATTTTAATGGATTTTAATATACTATCTACATTGTAAATACAAAGCAATTCATTTAAACTGGCCGTTTCTCTTAGATATCTTTGTCTCGCACATTTCTTTCCTTCAGAAATATAACCAAAAATTTATTTTCCCCCACTGAGAAGTTAAAAATCAATGTCTCTAGCTTCTCTCCTCTAACTACCTCCAGAAAAGTTAATTAAAATAATGTTTTAAAAAATGACATGCAGCCGGGTGGTGGTGGCGCACGCCTTTAATCCCAGCACTTGGGAGGCAGAGGCAGGTGGATTTCTGAGTTCGAGGCCAGCCTGGTCTACAGAGTGAGTTCCAGGACAGCCAGGACTACACAGAGAAACCCTGTCTCAAAAAAAAAAAAAAAAAGACATGCATTGGGGAAGTGGGATGGGATAGGGGGTTTGTGGAAGGGAAAACAGAAAAGGGGATAACATTTGAGATATAAATAAATAAAATATCCAATTAAAAAATAAAGACATGGGAAGGGTGCTTTTTTTGTTGGCAAACTAAAGTCCTTGACAACAACACAGTTACTATGACTATACTATGGGTGAGGCCCTGGAGGACAGAAATTTAAACACACACATTTTTATCCCATGTTCTGAAGCATCCATTGAACTGTAAAACATACGCACACATACAAACCTGGATTTAAGTAGGATAGGTAGAGTTTTTAAATAAATCTGAAGCACTTCCTGAGGCAAATATTGTTTCAGCTGGCTACACATGTGAGTCTGAGCTGAAGTAATGCTTAGCTGTTGACAATGATGTACTAGTTCAACTCCTCTCTGGAGCACAGGATTAAAGATGTAATTGTACAATTTCCACTGAACAACTACATTGCCTTTCTGGATTAAATTGCAAATGTGATTTGCAATCTGAATGTTCTGTAATCTGTCTTCTTGAAAGATGAAGTTCTGGTAAGCCTCTAAGGCATCCCACTTCCACAGCAAGTCTTCAGACCCACTGCTTGGCAGGATCCCTTGAAATTTGTAAGAAGGACTGGACAAGCTGCAAGAAGGACCAGCGCCATACAAGGTGCCCTGCAGTGTCTCTCCTAACTTAGCCAGCTGGTCAGAGTCCACAGTACAGATGTTGCAAGCTGCTTTTTTAATTCTCTGTGAAATCTCTGCTCCTCCTAACTGTTCCAAAAGAAGTTTGCTTAGGACATTCAGTATATGCTGCTGAAAAATTTTCAGTGCTGGCAACTTAAAAGCATGGAGTAAAGGGACAATCACAGACTTGGGATCCATACAACAACAGATTCCAACATTGTGTACACCCGATAGGATCTGGATACACGTGGTGCTCAGGGAAACCTGCTGTAACAAGCGCAAGCACTGGTGAGCGCACACTGCAATGCAGCAGCACCGCTCTGGATACTGCACATCTCCTTCTGCAGTCTCTTCAAAGGGGCTTTTAGAAGGCTGGTTTTTAAAAGCTGAAACCAGGAGACCTGAAAGATCTCGGTGGTGCTGCATGAAGTGGGAATACTCACAACGCCGGTGCCTTTTCCTTGTGCACATGGAATGATGAAGTTGCTCTGATTTCACTTTTTTGACGGTACTCATTATTTTTATTACACTGTTTATCAGGGCTTTCAAATGTTCTGCAGCCTCTGAAGGGACATCACCTCTCGAAAGCAGCCATTCCATCTGAAGAACTGCTGTTTCAAAGAGATTAAATCCTTGGTGCTGGATGAATTCTTGAACTAAATCCATGGCTTGACTGAAGTAAAAGGGATTTGAAGCTGCACTCTGAAGACAAGAGATGAGGAGCTGTAGAACTCCTTCCAGAAGCTCAGGTAGAAGAAGGGCTCTATGCCGATACTTGGAAAATACAAAGCCCTCCTGGACCTCCTGTAGTGTTTTCTTTTGTCTTGGTGAGAAAGGGTCAGGCTGCTTTTCTAAGCAAGCTCTAATTTTTAAAGCTGCCCTAAGCAATTCAGTCAAATTTTTCTTAAGACTTTCTGGCATCGCCTCTGCAGTGCTAATGTCTACTGACATAAGATGCAGCACAGTTCGAAAGAGCATCCGTTGAACCAAAGCTACTGGCTCTTCTGTCCAACCTGCAGAAACCAGTTGTCTCTCCAAAGTGTCACTCTGGTTACAGCAGTCCCCAAAGCCTGCAAGGAATTCAGTCAGTGTGGGTACTACACTGAGTGCTAGGGAAGAATTATGATTCAAAGCAATGTCAAACTTGCAAACTTTTTCTAATAGAGATAACAAAACATGACATAAGTCAAAAGGAGAGTTATTCATGTTACTGAGAATAGACAAGGCAGCTGGCTCACTTAATATGTCACCATTTGAATCCTGTCTCAGAATGACTTCTCTGGAGTTTTCCAAAGACATGGTATCAGAAAGGACCTGTTCTTTGGTTGCACAGGGGTCAAGTTTGGCTACGAGGTGGTCTTCCTTAGGAGACTGCGTCAGGAACCGTGGCAGCACGTGGAACCTCCTGTGTTTACTCACAACTGTACTTTTCTCATCTGAGTTGCCTTCGGAGTCAGAGGTGGAGAGCTGTGTCTTTCTTGCATCTCTTACAGAATAGCGATGGGTACTTTTACGCTGTCGCCTGATTTTTCGAAAAAGGTTTACTTTTGCAGAAACCTGACCAGATGAAGCACTTCCTTCCAAATATAATTTTCCCTGAGTTGATTTTTGCAAACTTGAGTTCTTTTCTTTGGTCAGGATTATATCATATGACAATGGCAGATTAAAATCTAATGAAATCAAGAAAGAAGACTTAGATTAGTAACTGTTAAACTCAACACATAGAGGTAATGGCTCACAACTCACATGAGTCTGGCCTGGCGCAATTTCCCTCAAAGACTGCTTTCCCTAGTTGTATCTCTGGGTCACTTCTGCCCACACATATCTTTTTAACTCTCAATACCAGGTGGCATTAGCTCAGGGGATACAAACTGATTTTGAGAATAGCAAGGAAAAGAATTAGGAAAGTAGACCTAAGTTGAACCTATATATTGCATTGTGATTTGAAACTATGAGACTCTGAATTATCAAGCTGCTGTGCATTCAGAAATCTTTAGTGATGTTATAATTAAGACACAGAGTAGTTTATAGTGTCTCAGAAGTTCAATATTCACCCATGTGAATTCAAAATCATAAGTATACAGTATTCATAAGTATTCATCAAGACTAGGATTAGCACCAGGTTAAGTACCTCCTGGACTTGCGATTTAAAGGATAAATGTAGGCTGAAGTGACAGAGATGTAACAAGGAGAATAGCCTTGTAGGAAAACCATGCCAGGCCAGACTCACAATGAGAGCTGTAGGAGTTATTTCTATAGGGCCTTGTTCCCTGAGTTAGCCGGGTATGGAGAAAACAGTAGTCCACCCTAAGCCCTCGGAGCTTGGGGCAGCAGTCAGAGATCATTTCTTAAAGAAAGGATCTAATTAAATGCATCTTTCCCTTTGCAGTAATATTTACTGCAGTCTACACAAAATTGTACAGTTATACAAAACAGAGGAATAAATAAAATTAATACAAGTTAATAGAATCTGATGCTTTATTTAGGAGAGGGATAACAAAGCAGATAAGAGCAAATGTTAAAAGGGACCAATTCCACCAAAATATAACATTCCAGCAATAAAAACAACTTCCCTAAAAATGGCATAAATCAAGTTTCTCAAGTGATTGAAAATTTTTTAATTCTGCAAATAAAAAATACAAGTTACTGGATCAATAAATAATCAGGAAAACATATTAGAAGACTTTAAATATTTTCCTTAAAAGAGCTCTATGCCTTGATTCATAAAATTGGAAATAGTTCTACCTGAAGACCCAGCTATACCATTCCTGGACATATACCCAAAAGATGTTACACCATATCACAAGGGCACATGCTCAGTTAAGTTCATAGCAGCCTTACTTGTAATAGCAAGAAGCTGGAAACAACCCAGGTGTCCCTCAACTGAAGAATGAATACAGAAAATGAGGTTCATTTACACAATGGAATACTACTCAGCTATTAAATACAATGAATTTTGTAGGCAAATGGACAGAACTAGAAAATATCCTGAATGAGGTAACCCAGACCCAAAAGGACATGCATGGTATATACTCACTTATAAGTGGTTATTAGCCAAAAAGTTCAGAATACCCATGATACAACTCACAGATCATATAAAGTTTAACAAGAAGGAAGGCCCAAGTGTGGATGCTTCAATCCCACAGGAGGCAGAGGGAGGGAAGGACTTGGGTAGAAGAGGGGAAGGGGAGGAAAAAAAGGGGGGCAGGATCAGGTAAGGGGGAAATAGGAGAGAAGCCCAGAGGGCCAGGAGAATGAATAGAAATATGCAGCAGTGTAGGGTAAGGTATGGGGGGAACCTCTAGAAAGTCCCAGACACCAGAGATATGAGAGGCCCAATGGGGATGACCTCAGCCAAAATCCCTAAAAGTGGGGAGATGGAACCTGAAGAGACCACCTCCTGTAGATAGGCATGGGCTCAGTTGAGGGATGGGACCATGCACCCGTCTCAAAATTTTTGACCCAGAATTGTTCCTGACCAAAGGAAATGCAGGAACAAAAATGGAGCAGAGACTGAAGAAAAGGCCATCCAGAGACCACCCCAAACTTGGAATCCAATCCATGTGCAGGCACCAAACCCCAACACTATTGCTGATGCCATGTTGTGCTTGCAGACAGAAGTCTGGCATGGCTGTTCTCTGAGAGGCTCTACCAGCACCTGACTGAGACAGATGCAGATACTTACAGTCAACCATTGGACTGAGCTCAGGGATCCCAATGGAAGAGTTAATTGAAAGCCTGAAGGAGCTGAAGGGGATTGCAACCCCAAAGGATGAACAACAAAATCAAGTAACTAGACCCCTCAGAGCTCCCAGGGACTAAGCCACCAACCAAAGAGCATATATGGGCCGGTCCATATGACTGCCTTGTCTGTCCTCAGTAGGGGGGATGTGCTTGGTCCTGGGAAAGCTTGATGCCCCAGAGAAAGGGCATGTTAGAAGGGTGAGATGGGAGTGGATGGGTGGGTGCAAGAGCACCCTCTTAGAGGTGATGGGAAGTGGGGATGGTGGGGGGGACTGTGAAGGGGGTACTGTAAAGGGAGATAACATTTGAAATATAAATAAATAAAATAATTAATAAAAAAGAGCTCTATGTCAGATATGCATTAAAGTATATACAAGAAAAATATAACACAGAAAAACAATTTTTAACCCAGGAGAGTCTGAGTTTCAGGGGAAAATCAGGGAGGAACCTGTTTATATTTCCACTGAAGTACTTAAAGGTTCATGTGCTTATATATGCATAGTTATTAAAATCAGAAATTAAAACTGAACAATGGTGGCGCACGCCTTTAATGCCAGCACTTAGAGGCAGAGGCAGGTGGATCTCTGAGTTCAAGGCCAGCCTAGTCTATAGAGAAAGTTCCAGGACAGCCAGGGCTACAGGGAGAAAACATGCAT
>NW_022196913.1:18024413-18054140 GCF_008632895.1 Mastomys coucha | reverse complement strand
AAAAAAAAAAAACTAAAAACAAAACAAAACAAAACAAAACACCCCAAATTAAAATTACCTACTGATCTCATAATTCTATTTAGCCTTGAAACAATATATGACTTCAAATTTATCCTCCAAAAGCAAAATTAGAAAGACTGAACTAAAGAAAATACTATAGAAGTCACTTTTAGAGCACTGGTGACAGCAGTCTTTAAGAGCTGCAATTTGTTTCTTCAAAGTCTTCAGCACCCATCTTCCTAATGCTGCAGTGTGCCTAGTAACTTCTTTCAGTAAATACTCTGCTTCTTCATATATTTTGCATTTGTCATGTCTGTAAGCCTCTAAGAAGCGCCACGGTTTTTATATTGCCGGAAGAAATAAAAATGTGCTTGCCTAGTGAATTTTTCATACCAGGTATACAATAAAAATATCACCACAGTATCTACTGCTCTGCATCTGAAGCTGCAGTAAATAATCAGGCAAAAGTAGCTTTGCAAACAAACTTCTTTTCCCAATGGGACTTGATAATGCAAGTGACATATGAAGAAGGACATACCTGTTGCCTGCTGTTCCTGGACAGGTATCTTCCACACCAAAGGAAGGAGTGACAGAAGAAGAGTCAGGAGTTCTTCTCTGCATGTCAGGGCCTGTGTCAGAAAGACAAGTCTTTCATGTTCTAAGGCCCCAAGACACATTAATTCCTAACATCCTACATTTAACTGAAACAAAACCAAAGCTTTTCCTTTAAAAAAAAAAGGTTACATTTGAACTGAGGATCAAATTAACCTATTTTAAGTCCAAGTCAAACTGTGGACCCTTTTCAATTTATAAGCATTTCCAACCACAGAAGAATGTAAGATTATGCGATGGTATTTAGCACATTCTCACTAACACTTCAAGAAGAGCTGTTACTGACACCATGCACATTGCAAGAATTCCTCACCTATAAAAAAAGAGACTTTTAAGTAAAAATAAAAAATTAAAGCCTATAAGCTATTAATTATAACAAAGTTACTACAAAACATAAGTCTTCATGTAGTTAAATATAAAAAATAAAAAACAATTTATAAAAGAGAAAGCAACATTAGTAATATATATGAAAAGATTTATCAGTGAAGATAATTAAATATATTAATTGCACACTCTATTATTCTTTTTGAAGTAAATGGTCCATGTTGGAAAAGGTCTCTTTATTTGGACCATAAAATACATACACACAGACAGAATAGAAGGCATACAATATCTCCCTAGTACTAAACTAAATTCTAGTACAGAACTGGTATTCAGTTTAGGAGTTCAGAAAACAAGAACAATCATCAGAAGTGTTGAAGTAAAACTGTAACTAAGCAGCTACACCTGGGATACCTGAGACATGAGTGGTCCAGTATTCAATGAACAGTTAAGCCAGGAGTTATTCCTTCTCATACCATTCTTTGGGGAGGGAAACAAGATGAGACAAGGTTTTCTAGGCAAAACTGGGGTAAGTAGGAACAGCCAATGTTAGCAGCAGGATCACAATGATTACTAAGTGACTCCACAACAAACAGACACAGAGGCATATGAGAAACTATATGGTAGAACTGAAATGGCTTACAGTTAATTTTCAATGATGTACAAGTGGGGAAAAAACTCCTCACAGGTTTCTGGCTTAGGTAACCAGGTGCTGAAAATATTTCCACCAAGAAAGAAAATCTCAGAAAGATACTAAATTAGGCTAAAGGTGACGGATTGACTTAATTTTTTAAATTATATGTACAATGTATGTACTGTTAGGTTTAGTAGCGAATGCCTTTAACTACTGAGCCATCTTACTGGCCCAGATGCATTTTTTAGACATATACAGTCTGAGACATTAATGTGTCTAAATGGAGATGTCATTATTATATTATACATAATTATTTAATTATAATTATAATATGTACATGTATATATAATAATTATAACATATAATTATAGCCAGGAGTTATTATAACTTATATAATTATAATATATATACATGTATATATTATAATTATAATTATATATACCATATATAATTGTTATGATATATATATGTATGTGTATATATATATATATATATATATATATATATATATATATATATATGCGCACCATAACACAACTCATTATTGAGGTAGCTCTCCCTAATATAATATGTCTACTTAAGCTATAAAAGCACTTGGGTGGATGCCTAAGACATAGGTAAGGGTTTCCAGAGAGCAAACCAAGTGATGAAAGAACTGATGACAATGGGATTCAGAGCTCCAAGAGTCTTCAAGGAAGTAAGGGTGGGGAGTGCTGAAGGAAGCCTGTTGAGCAGATTGACAAACAGAATGTTACAGAGATGTGAAGTCAGAGACACCACAGAAGAGAGCAGTGGAAGTAAGGATGCAAGCTGGCCTTTCTGAGCTGTGTAAGATAGCTGGAAAGCCTTAAGCAGGTGGAGGGAACTGGTAACAAGCACAATTACAGCTTTAAGGAGTGAAATGTAATGATGGGAGTCTGAGGACCTGTTTCAGCAGGCTGAAGGAGTCAAAGGAGTTAAAGAAAGATTCCTAGTCTTAAAATAAATCACTTTTTAGCTCATTAATCCTTCAGAGTGGTCCAAATCTGAGTCTTTAGTGGATGGCCTAACAACATTCTAAAGGAACAAACTGTCCTGGTGAGTGAATTCTTGCTCTATAACAGTACACTGGCAAACCATCACTGCTATGTGAACAGACATCCCTGCCCTGCCTGCTGCTCAACATGGTCTGGAACCACCATGCAAAGCCCAGCTCCAGCAATATCTGTTCTGGGAGGCTCCTGTTTCCCTCAGTTCACCATACAGACTTATAGACCACAAACCCTTGAAAATGAGACAGGAGCAAGTACAGATCTTTGCAGTTTGACCCTGCTATGCTAGAGCAGTCCCAGGTGGAAAGAAGGGACACACTGGCAGCTGAATGCAACAATTTTTCATTTCATACAACTACTGTATTTCTAAAACAACTCATTATTGGGGTAGCTCTCCCTGATAATAATAATGTTATTTTTGTATGTTTTTCTGTGTGCAGATACCACAGTGTATGTCTAGATGTGTGGAGTTGTTTCTCTCCTTCCACCTTTACATGAATAAGTTCTGGAGATCAACACTAGCACACACTTCTCTTGTAATCAACTTTACCCACTGAGCCACTGAGCCATCTCACTAGCCCTGATTCTATTACTTTTGAAAGTACCATATATTCTTACTTTGTTTTTTTGTTTTTTGTTTGGTTTTTATCTATCTCATTACCCCTGATTCTATTACTTTTTAAAGTGCCATATATTCTTACTTTGGCTTTTTTTTTTTTTTTTTTTTTTTTTTTTTTTTTTTTTTTTTGCTTGTTTGTTTGGTTTTTTTATCCTTTCTGGCCTTAAGAGAAACTCCACATGTAATTCTGTTCTTTGAAATCCATAAATATTTTTCTTGTATTTGATGGTACACTGGAAAAGTAGGCTTAAAGTTTCAATTTCAAATGAAAGCCTAATTCTATCTCCCCAAATCCTAAGTATGCACAATAGCTATAGTATCTAGAAATAAAGGATGCTCCTTAATACCAGATCCACACATGCCACACCCACATACACCATGCACAGAGACATTCCAAGGCTTTTCCATGACCTAACATATAGAAATGAGTTTATATCACACCTTCCCCTAACACACTTAGAGCATGCCTTTACATTTTTCCCCTAAGCAACAATAAATAATGAAATCATTCTCACTGAGGTGTCCCTTTCTGAATTCAGTTGAAGAAGTATGTTACAAGTACTTGCCAGGTACCAGGCACAGCTGTTTCCATCCAGTAGCCATGGTGACAGGAGAAGGAGGAAGGGCAAGCGAGTCAGGGAAAGGCTGAGATCCCAGCCCAGACACATATATCTAGGAGGCTCAAAGGTAGGCATCAGTGGAGACTTTGTCATGAAATGTCTGACACAGCAAGGAATATGAATGGCAGCCAGAAAGTAATGCAAAATTACTGCAGTTATTCAATGGTGTTAAAAATAAGTATCTTGGCATACAAATTAAACTTAACTTTCCAATGTTAAAACATAACATCCTAACAGCATAACACATTGCTGTTCTTCATTGATTCTCTAAGAATTTTATTCTAATATATATGTATATATATCATATTATTCTAATATATATATATGTATTGTACACATAGAAAATGTTTCTTCATTAGGATTATCAAATCTTTTTTCCATTCCCTAACTGTATAGCTATTGAGCTAATGGAAACTTAACAAGTCTGTACTGTTTTGTTTTGTTTAGTTTTTTTTTTTAGCTTTGCTAAAAAGATTTCCTAATGGTTGTTTTCATTTCTGAACACATCACTTTGAAAAACAATATTTTTCCTTCCCTGTTTGTTATTATGTTTGTTTGCTTGTCTGTTGTAGACAGGGCTTTACTATACAGCCAGATTTGATGTCAAACTCACTATGATGGCCTTGAACTCACAGTGAGCCTCCTATATTTGTGTTCCATGTGCTAAAATAATAGATAGTGCCATCATATTCACTGCTATTATTATACTTTAAAAATCCACTTGACTATTGCATTTCTTTAAAAAAAGGTATTGCTAGGCATGGTGACATATGACTTTAATCCCAGCACTTGGGAGGCAGAGGCAAGGGATCTCTGAATTCAAGGTCAGCCTGGTCTATATACCAAGTCTCAGGACAGCTAGGACTACATAAAGAAACCCTATTTCAAGGGAAAAAAAAAACAATAATAAACAAGGTATCAAGTAGAAATAGTAATAAAGAGTTCTACTTGTAGTGGTCCAGTGTAGATCACACTAAAAATATTATGGTTTCTTCTACTCTTTTATATAAATAAAAACTTTTATTCTTAATTGGCTTTTAGAACTTTTGTAAAGAGGTTTTCGAGTTGAGTAGTTCTGCAAATTCCAAAGGTCTGGTACTTGTAAGCCTGCACTCTCCCTCTGAGCTCCGATTCAGCCTTCGTCAAATATTTAACATCTCAGAGTAGTTGGATACTTGTCTCCACTGATGCCAGACGTTATATTGCTAGTTCTTGAATTGACCAGGAAGTGAAAACGTATTTTGTATGTGATCAGATAGTAAATATTTCAGGCTTTGTGCATCATATAAGAGCTCTGTTACATATTTTTCTCTTTCTTTTAATAACTCTTTTTAAAATATCATAAGTAGTCTTAGTCATGAGCTATATCAAAATAGTTCAACGACAGAAGACTTGACATTCGATCTGCAGTTGTTCCCAGACAGTCCCTGTTCTCTCTCCACTACTCTCCCTCAGCAGAGAATGGTTGTTAAATGTCCACAACATTCTTTGTTAAAGCTTCAAGAAGATTTTAGGTAGGTAATACCAAGTACTATCATCTAGACAAGATTACTCCTAAGAATCATTTAGAAATTTTCCAACAGGCTTTATAATAGTTACAGACATAGCTTTAGTGATACTGAGGTAATTCCAGAAAGATTCATAAGAAACCCATATTTCAAAGAAACTTGTACTATTAAGAAACACTGTAGGAGGAGAGAAAACAGAAGGGAAGAGGAAATATGGGGGTATATGTTCAACATACAATATAGACTTGTATGAAACTCTTTTTTAGAAAATGAGATTCTACCAGATTCACCTAAAAGTATGAAGGAGAAAAGTCCTTGTCCCCACCCCCAGTTAAAAAAAAAAAGCAATCTATCATTATATGAAGTCAAGGGTCCCAGAGACCAGGAATTAGCAAATTACTCACGTAGAATAAAAACATTTCAGGCCCTCAGAGTAGGTGGAAACCTACAAACCCAATTAGGTCCTCCTACCTTGTATGTACATACATATCTATGTATGTATGCATGTATGTATGTATTATATATATATATGAATATAAACTTAAAATCTGTCATCATTAACCATTAAAAAGATCTTTTGCCATTTAAAATGAATAGCTTATTTAATAGATTAAAATGATTATGCATAATAAATCATTAACAAATGGGGCTTATCATAGAAATCCAAACATAGTTCAACAGTAAACCATCTGTGTACTTCACCCACACTAAAGAATTAAAAGGAAAAATAATGATAATCTCAACAGATGTAGAAAGGCATTTTCTATAACTCAGCATCCATTAAGGCTATAAACTCTCAGGGAACTGAGAACAGGAGAAAGTGTCCTCACTCTGATCGAAGGCAACTAAGAAGCTCGACTCAGTCAATGAAAGCATTCATACTTCCCCTCGGGTTACACCCAAGGCTAGAAGTCCACCCGTACCCACCATTTCCATCTGCCTCTATGTAGAAGACAGTCCAGGAAATTCTTAAGGTATAAAAACTGGAAAAGAACTAAACTGTCATTACTTACAAATGGTTGCTAACACAAAAAGTCCTTAGGAGTTTACAGAAAAATGTGGAGAGCTAATAAATGAATTTAACAAAGGCACAGGATATGGCATCAAATTTCAAGAAAATCAACTCTATTTCTATAAGCAACAAACAGGAAAATTACATTTTAGATAACATTTGCAATAATATCAAAAGGGAATAAAATACTTAAATCAATTTAATAAAAAGTGTACATGATCTCTATATTGAAATCATAATACTTCAGAGGAATCAGAAAAGTCCCAAATTAATAGATTTACATCATCTTCATGGGCTGGAAGAAGTCAATAGTGCCAATGCTTTCCAAGTCAGTTTACAGATTCAACACCTTCCCAAGTGAAAGCACACTGATATTGTTACAGAAATGACAAACTGAATTTATATGGAAACCCAAAGGACGCAGAATGGGCATTGCTGAGAAGACAGAATAAAACTGGAGAACTTACATGACCTGATTTCTGAATTAACTTTTAAAAAAGCATTTATTTATTTATTTATTTTACCTATTTATTTGAGTAGTAGTACTTATGCTCTGGCACATGTGTGAAGATAACTTGCAGAGCCAGTTCTATTCTTCCACCATGTGTGTGCTAAGGGTTGAATTCAGGTCATTAGACTTGGTGGTAAGGACCTTGACCCACCAAACCATCTTTCTGGCCCTCTGGATTTACTTTTATTAAAAATCACAGTAATCAAGTCAGTGGGTGTTGGGGAGAGAACAGACAACAGAGTAGTGAACATAACAGAAAGTGCAGGTAGAAACCACTAAACACATAGTTAATTTGGAAAGCAGTTACTCTACTGAGTTCTCCCAGTCCATGAACATAGTATACTTGGGTCTTTGACTCCTCTGTAGCATTATGTTTCCAACATCACCAGTACTTTCAGCTAGGAAAGAAAAGGCTCTGAAGAAGACACTGTAACATTTGAGTATGTGTGCAAGAAAAGTGTAAGGACTGTACCGCCTACCTAATGCTCTACCCAAATAGTAATTCTAAGTAGTTCACAGATATAAGGTAAAAACAAGACTAAACGGTTAGGAAGGCTGAGAATACTGCTCTCTAGGTAGAATGCTTATCTTGTATTCATAAGACTCTGGCTTTAAGCCCCAGTACTACATTAAAATTAAATAAACACATGAATTAAAATACCTTTTAAAGTAGGAGAATATATTACAACTTTGGGGTTGTAAGACTTAAAATTTTAGAACAGAAAGTACCACTGCAAGAGAGAACTCTATTTTCTGAAGACACGGTTAAGGCTAGGGGTATAGCTCAGTGGTTTAGTGCTTGCCTAACATTCAAGAGGCCCTGGGTTTGATCCCTAGCACTTAGGAACAACAGGAAAACACTTAAAAAAAATGAAAAGGCAGCCAGGTACAATGCACATACCTCTGTAACTCTAGTACTGGATAAGGCTAAAAAGGAGAATGGAGAATTAGAGGCAAGTATAGACTGCCTATTGAAACCCTACCTTAAAAAAAAAAAAGAAAGAAAAGAAAAGAAAGAAGGAAGGAAGGAAAGAAGGAAGGAAGGAAGGAAGGAAGGAAGGAAGGAAAGACAGCAAGAGAAGAGAATACAAGAAGAGAGGAAAGGGTAGTGGGGTGAATGGGGACTATTACAAAGAAAATATTTGCATGCTAACAAAGACTTCTATCTCTAATACATGAAGAACTGTACTGGATGACAAAAAATGGGTCTTCAAAATGGAATAAACTTAGACGTTCATAAAACAAGATACAAGAGTTCCCCCTTTTCCAGTTTCACTTTCTGTGGTTTTGGTTACCCACAGTTAGTTACTACAGTAAAAGAAATTCAAGAAATAACTCATAAAATTTAAATAACTTTTATTAAAGCACATTGCCACAATCGTTTATCTTTTGTGTTTAGTTTACAAATTGTACATCATCATAGATATCTACACGTAGTACAGGAAATATATATATGTATATTTAAACTATATACATGTGTGTGTATAGTTTAATATTATACATATTATATAGTTATATATATATACACATATGTATATAGTTTAGTTCTAACTACCACATCCAGTGTCATAGCACATATCTCTTGAAGAAAAGAGCAGTCATTACATACACACACACACACACACACACACATATTACACTAAAAATATTCAACATCCTTAGTTGTCAGGAATAAAATTAGATAAGTTTTCATGCTCACTTAAAAATGGCTAATATTAGAAGAATGGTGGCATACATCTTAGAGAAGCTGTACATAGAACAGCTAGAATTCTCATACAAAGCTAATGAACATTTTTTTAAAAAAATGGCTCAACCACTGAAAACAACTTGCAGGTTCTTACAAAGTTACACAAATAACTATCCTTTTACCTGTAATTTGCATGCTCAATGAAAGATATAAACACAGAAAGACTTATAAGAGTGTTCATAGCAGTTTTAGTCATAATAACCAAATGCATACAATCTAAATAGCTAAGCAACAGGTGAATAGTTAAACTGTGGTACAACAAAACACTAATCAGAAACAAACAAACAGGCAGGGTAGTGTGGCGCATGCCTTTAATCCCAGCACTTGGGAGGCAAAGGCAGGTGGATTTCTGAGTTTGAGGCCAGCCTGGTCTACAGAGTGAGTTCCAGGAGAGCCAGGGCTACACAGAGAAATCCTGTCTCAAAAAAAAAACAAAAAAGAAAGAAAGAAAAGAAAAGAAAAGAAAAGAAAAGAAAAGAAAGAGACAAACAAACAAATATGAATGACTGATAAAAAAGGGCATGGATTCAACAGGCTCAGTCACAAGAGGGCACACTGTGATCACAGAATCCCACTCAGATGGCAGCAATCAACAGAGCAGTTACCTCCCAGGGGGAAGCTGGCAGAGGCGTCTGAAGAGGGCATGATGGAGCACTGAGTGTGACAGTGCTTGCACAAAGACAATAAACCCTTGTTAAAATTCATCCAACTATAGAGTTTACATATGCACATTTATTTGTTGATTCTATCTCAATAAAGAGTCTACTTAATTCTTTATAATAAATATTGGTAAAGCAAAATGCGTCTATAGTAGACGAAGAAGGGTGTAAATCACCCCTTCCACCAAGTACTCAAAAAATGCCCCTGCTCATATAAAAGCTGAAGTCTGCTCTACAATGTGCAGTTTGTGTTTAGTGTGATTCCACCTTAAAAGAGACATCTTGTTCAACTAATTTCCCTTACGGACTCAAATGGTCATGAGACAATCAAATAAACTGAAACAATCAAATAAAGATAAATTCTATTTTTAAAATGGCTATCTGCATTCCAAAGAGAGCATCTATTGCACCTACTATTATTGCTTTAAATATTCTAAAAAGTGACCAAATAGGAAGAAGGGATAAAAAATTATTATATATGAAAAATATTATTGCAGTTAAGGTTGAGTAATTTTAGTCATTTAGCTACAAATCAAAGGTTACTTCACAAAGGGATCTATCATATTTATAATCTAACACAGTTCATAATAACTGTTATGCTGGATAATAAACAGATAGTCTGGCCTTAAAAGGACATATAACTTGAACAGACTCACAAAAAAAGGATGCTTTTGAGCTTGTAAGAAAAAAAAAGCTCAGCATATTTAGTTGTTGGTGAAATATAAATAAAATTATAAGCTATGGGACTAGAAGGATGGCTCAACAGTTAAAAAGCACTAGCTACTCTTCCAAAGAATCTAGGTTCAATTTCCATTATCCACATGACTGCTCACAACCATCTGTTACTACAGTGTCAGGTGACCTGATGCCCTCTTCTGGCCTCTGTCAATACAAGGCACATACATAGTACATAGATATGCATGTAGGCAAAACATAAAATAATTTAAACAAAGTATAATGTTACCATTTCAAATTCATCTAGATGTCTAATCCTAAAACATGACCAAACACTACTAGAAAAACAATTGTTGCTGTTATGACTTAGATGATTTTAGGCATTTTAATAATACATTAAAGGATATTTTGTGGATTATAAGGGAAAGTAAAATCTACAGCCATGAAAAGCAGATTAGTGGTAGCTTAGGGCTAGGAGGAGGGTGGAAAAGGATGGCTAGACTACAGGTTTCTTTTTGAGATAATGAGAGTGTTCTAAAATTGGCTCTGGTGATGGTCCACATATTTCTGAGTGTCCAAAACACAACTGAATTTTGCATATGGAATGGATAAAAACTGTAATATATAAACTACATCTCCATGACAGTATTAGTTGAAAAGCTAGAGATTTTGATTGGGACTATATTGGAAGGTATAGGCCAATTTAGAGAAAACATGTACCTTTACAGTATGATTATTTGAACACATGGAAATTGAATCAATTTATACTTAATTAAATATCCCATGGTTTCTTATAATAATGTTTTATAGAATTCTATGCAAAAGTATATATTTTTATTAGATTTATTGATGAGTATATTATATTTCTGGTGCTATTTATATAGTATCTTTAAAAAGAGAAGCTAGATATGGCATCTATACCTATACTCCTATACTCCTGGGGAACTGAGGAAGGAAGATCAAGAGTTCTAGGCTGGCCTGGGTTATATTGTGAGTTCTAAAACCTTGTCTCTAATAACTTGGGAGCTGGGGAGAGAAGGAGGAAAAGGATTGAGTGAAGAAAAAATAAACAGAAAAATGTATCTAATTCACATTAAGCTTCTAAAACTACATTCTAATCTTTACTGAATAAATAAACTCCTCTTCTGAATTATAATCCTATGTTTCTATGAATAAACATGGTAATCTCATGCTATTAAAGTCAAAAGCTATGGCAATGCATTATTAAGAAAATGTTTCTTCATCCTTAGTCATCAGGAAAATGCAAATCAAAACAACTCTGAAATTCCACCTCACACCAGTCAGATTGGCTAAGATAAAAAACTCAGGTGACAGCAGATGCTGGAGAGGTTGTGGAGAAAGTGGAACACTCCTTCATTGCTAGTGGGATTGCAAGCTGGTACATCCATTCTGGAAATCAGTTTGGCAGTTCCTCAGGAAATTGGACATAGTTCTACTGGAGGACTCAACTATACCACTCCTGGGCATATACCCAGAAGATGCTCCAACATGTAATAGGGACACATGCTACACCATGTTCATAGCAGCCTTATTATAATAGCTAGAAACTGGAAACAACCCAGATGTCCCTCAACAGAGGAATGGATACAGAAAATGTGGTACATCTACACAATGGAGTACTACTCAGCTATTAAAAACAATAAATTTATTAAATTCTTAGGAAAATGGATGGATCTAGAGAATATCATACTGAGTGAGGTAACCCAATCACAAAAGAACATACATGGTATGCACTCTCTGATAAGTGGTTGTTAGCCCAGAAGTTCGGAATACTCGAAGTACAATCCACAAACCACAAGAACTCAAGAAGAAGGAAGACCAAAATGTGGAGATTTCATTCCTTCTTAAAAGGGGGAACAAAATACCCACAGAAGAAGTTGCAGAGACTAACTATGGAGCAGAGACTGAAGGAAGGGTACTACAGCCTGATATAGCTGTCTCCTGAGAGGCTCTGACAGTCCCTGACTAATACAGAAGTAGAGGCTCACAGCCATCCATTGGACTGAGTACAGGGTCCCCAATGAAGGAGTTGGAGAAAGGACCCAAGGAGCTGAAGGATTTGCAGCCCCTTAGGACGAACAACAATATGAACTAACTAGTACCCTCAGAGCTCCCAGGGAATCAAGCACCAACCAAGGAGTATACATGGTGGGAATGATTGTTCTGGCAGCATGTGTATAGTAGAGGTTTGCAAAGTCGATCATTAATGGGAGGAGAGGCCCTTGGCCCTGTGAAGGTTCTGTGCCCCAGTGTAGGGGAATGCCAGGGCCAATAATTGGGAGAGGGTAGGGTGGCAAGCAGGGGGAGGGGGGAGGCAACAGGGGTTTGTTCTTGTTTTTTGTTTTGTTTTGTTTTTTGGAGGGGAAACTGGGAAAGGAGAAATCATATGACATGTAAATAAAGAAAATATCTAATAAAAAAAGAAAATGTTTCTTATATTTTATGACTAGATTTTTTTTTTTTTTTTGCTGAACCTCACAGCTAGAGTTAATAATATACCTTGAAGTCACCTAAGACTTAAGACTGGACCAGGATGTAGTGGTACATATCTTTAATCTTAGCACTTGGGAGGCAGAGGAGGACAAGTATCTATGGCTTTGAGGCTTGCCTGGTCTATACAGTGAGTTCTAAGAAAGCCAGGGCTACATAGGGAAATCCTGTCTCAAAACAAAACAAAACAAAACAAAGACTTAAAACTTTTATTCTACTCTGGTGGTTTGAACAGATATGGCCCCCATAGATTCCTATGTTTAAATGCATGGTCCATTGGGATGGGCACAATTAGGAGGTATGACCTTGTTGGAGTAGGTGTGGGAATGGGCTTTGTGGTCTTCTACGATCAAGCTACATCCAGTGTGTTATGAAGTCTCCTTCTGCTACATGTAGATCAAGATGTAGAATTCTCAGCTCTTTCTCCACCACCATGTCTGCCTGGTTAGTGTCATATTTTACCCCATGATGATAATGGACCAAGCCTCTGACACCGTAAGCCAGCACCAGCTAAATGCTGTCCTTTATAAGAGTTGACTTGGTCATGGTGTCTCTTCACAGCAATGGAAACCATCACTAAGACATACCATATACTCAACCTGTTTGTTTTCTGCCTTTAAGAAAATGATTTAACAATCAACTTTACTTGCTTGGATTTCTCATAAAGTTGACTTTTATAGTGCATGTAAGCTAATGCATAGTTGTAATCTTAAAATGTGTACTCTTCCATGCCCCTGATTCAAAACAATGTGTACATGCTCTAATAATCACTTGCTGAAAGCAGCAAATATAGAGGTTGAAAGCAATCTTTTGTTTTGGTTTGGTTTTTTGTTTTTGTTTGGTTTGTTTTTGTTGTTTTGGAGGGTTTTTGTTTGTTTGTTGTTGTTGTTGTTTCTGAGACAGGATTTCTCTGTGTAACAGCCCTGGCTGTCCAAGAATTTACTAGGTAGATCAGGCTGGCCTCAAACTCAGAGATCTGCCTACCTCTGACTCCTGAGAACTAGGATTAAAGGCATGTACCACCACACCCAACTTGAAGACAAACTTACAAAATGAATAACCACCATAAATGCTGAACACAACATTGGGGCATTGTCTAATAAACAATGATGTTTGTAGTACTGTTTGTTTGTTATCTGGGTCAGTTGGGGTCAATTAGAGTCTATACTTAAACCCTTATAAAACCCTGTTCAAGATTTCAGTAAAGTATTCCTCATTCCTTCCCCATGTCATGCCTTTTGTGATGTTCAGTGAAGACAGAACAAAACTCTTTGTTAGGGACAGGCACACAGACACACAGACAGATTCACAGGACAAATTTAGGTAGTCACAGACTCAGACTCATGCAACATACAGAGAAAGGGTGGAAGACATAGAGAGTACATCTCTGTAGAGAAGCCAAACCTGACCTTGATTTTGGTTAAATGACACCACAGGGAAGTGCTTCTATTTATTTCCTTAATGTAATAACAATGTATTATTGGTGACTTGTAGTTTATGACTGATGAATTCAAATCAACTACAAAAAGCCTATATACAAAACCTGTTTAGAAAAATGAGCACTTGAAATTCTAAAATGTTTCAGTTTTAAAAGTATCCAAATAGGATATTCACAAATAGGGCTATTTTTTTGTTGGAGGAATATGAAAGATACACAATGTGTCAATCTCTTTAACACAAGAGATTCTTAGGAAGTATGAAATCTGTAAGTTACTAATTGATGACCAAGAGTAGCATACTGATGAACAATTGTTTGCTATGACGTTACCTGATCAATAATAGAATTCAGTTTGGTAAGTAACAGAAATCCTCGTCCATGGACAAGGTATTGTCCAAGAGTTGCCATGTGTGTCTCCTCTTCTTCTTCTTCCCTGGCTTCTGCCCTCTGGACCACTGCATTGCAAAGCTGGTTGACATCAATCAGAAATTCACGTGCCAATGAGTTGCTGTCGGTGCTCATGACAGAGCTATAAAATGAATAGGATATAAGAGATTTTTTTTAAATAAATGTAAATTTACCTTTAAATATATGTGATTTCTGTAGAATGACTTAAAACTGCTAGATTTCAGTTCCTAGCTCTCTACTATTCTCAGGCATAGTTCTGACCTTAGGTAGTTCCTAAGACAGTGCTAGTACCAGGTTTGAAACACCTAAACAGTCGGCAGACATAAATGACACTGTTGGGAGAAGACACTAGTGAACAGTGGCAGTTCAGGGAGGGTCTGACTTCCTCTCTTACATAGAATAAAAATAAACCATTACTTAGGAAATGGTTCTTGCTTTACATGGTTAAAACAGATAAATGGGTCTTTTAAAAATATAAACAGGAGGTTGCAGAAATGGCTTAGCGGTCAAGAACCGTTGCTGCTCCTGCAGAGGACCTAGATTCAACTCATATATATTATATGCATATATATGCACATATATATATATGCATGCAGAAAAGACACTCATGCACATAAAATGGAAATAAATAAATATTAAGCTATAGAATAACTACTGTAATATAGTATAACACATGGCTTTCCTCTTGATATAATGCAGTCACTGGTCTACCCTCCAAAAACCACTTAGTCAGTGCTGGAAGTGGTGGTTCCTGACAGGTGAGTGAGAACTAAAGAAATTCAGCTGCTGAGCTTTTATGCCACTTTTAGCCAAATAAAAGGCAATATGGCATTTTAAGATTAAGGAAAACAGCAAGGTAAAACATACAGGAATGAATATAGAGAGAAAATGTATAAACCTTCAGAAATAAAAAAATCACAAAAAAACTACTATTCAAAGAATTTCAGAATAATTTTATCTATGGTAAGGCTAGAGAGGGCTTAGTACTTAAGAAGAGTTGCTGCACATGGAGGGACCAATGGCTCTGGCCATGTATGTGGCAGAGGATAGCCTTGTTGGACATCGGTGGGAAGAGCAGCCCTTGGTCCTGTGGGGGTTCAATGCCCCAGTGTAGGGGAATGTCAGGGCAGGAAGGCGGGACTGGGTGGGTGGGTCAGGAGCACCTTCATAGAGGCAGAGGAGGGGAGATGGGATGGGGGTTTCCAGAGGGGGGACCTGGAAAGGGGGAATCATTTGAAATGTAAATAAAGAAAATAGCCAATAAAAGAAAAAAAAAAAGGATAGTTGCTGCTCTTGCAGAGGACCTAGATTTAGTTCCCAGAATCCACATGGCAGCTAACAACCTTCTGTAATTGCAGTCCCAGGGGATCTGACACCCATTCTGGACGCTGCAGGCAGCAGGCATGCACATGGTGCATATACATAAATACAAGAAAAACATTCATACATGTAACAGCTGTTTTTCATATTAGCTCTCTTGCTCTTTATTTTTTTTAACTGACAAAATTTTATTTATTGCATGCAACATAATATTTTAAATACACATATATCTACTTACTCATACTCTGGAATGGTTAAATCAAGTTAATTAATGAATTTAATTATGTTACACTTATGAGAACACTAAGGCCCATGGTTTTACATTTTTAAACAATATAATATATCATCACTGACTATAATTGCTATGCTGGGTAACAAATTACCACTATCTACAAAGTGTCAAGGTTCTGAAATTCTATGCAATATTCTTACAGAAGTTCCATCCTAGTTACATTAACATAAACAGAACACAACACTAATATATCACTAGAGGTATTTCTATTTCTATGTTGTACATTGTGTTCATTACTTCCTAGAATAAATGTTCAATATACTTGAATATTTTCCATCCATTCTGAGAATCAACTGAAAAGACAGGCATATATTTTCCTTAAATTTTCCCAATATTTCACATATTCAGAAAAGTATACAGAAATATAATGTGAGCACAAACACAAAAAATACATGTAAACTACACACAAGCATTTTTTTTAAATATATATAACATGAGATTATAGCCAACACTCAGAATTTGTAAGTGATGCTGAGGGGAGTTTGTGACTATCATATGTGTGTGCAAAGGAAACAAGACTACACCACAGGAAAGCTACATCCACACCAGCGGAGACTTACCATCACCATCCATGTTTTTATAGTTTATACATGTTTATAACTATAAAAATATTTACTATATAAAATTTATATAGAAAGTGTGTCATAGTACTTATAAGCACTTTTCCTTTTAATATTATTTTCTTTCCTTCAAACCAGTGGTTCTCAACCTTCCTAAAACTGCAACCCACTATTAACAGCTCCTAACTATAAAATGATTTTCATTGCTACTTCATAACTATAATTTTGTTTCCATTATGAATTGTAAATATAAATATCTGATATGCAGGATATGTGATATGTAGCTCCTAGAAAGGGTCATTCAACCCCAAAGGGGTTGTGACTCAAAGATTGAGAACCGCTGTTTTAAATCACCTAGCAATATGGGCTATAATAAACCACAACAATCTATATATACACTTTCCTAGAAATAATCTGTTTACTTTAACTAGATAGCTCCACAATATTACCTTGAACCAAGTCTTCTAACTGTTACTATTTATTATGTTACTCACCAGTCTTTCAACACTTCTGAAACATTCAGCTTGTATATAATTTTGGTTCATGAACTAGATAAAACTGTCTCAGCATAAGGTTTCACCTATAAGAAGAAGATACAAATACATTAGTGGCAATAATAATCAAATAATGTTAATAAAGTTCTGACAAAAAATTAGTAGCCTATTTTTGTATGTAATATATGTAACAGGCAATAAATTATTTGTAATCCCAAAACCACAAAAATCCTAGCCCGCTAAGGACCTCTTAGAACCACCTCACAGGTAGCTCTGCCTACCCACTCACCTGCTGACCCCTAATAACCTGCCACCTGGAAAAAGGGCAGAGCCCCACACTTTATACAGGTAGTACTACCCAGTGGGCAACCCCAGTCCCCACCACCCAAGCTGAGAATGGGGCAAAGCTACATATCTAGCACAGACAGCACCAACTCCTAAACCTTTACTGTTACTATACAATAAATGAGTACATCTCTCAGCTGGGATCAGAGAAGCTTGTAGTAGACAGTAATTTAACATAGAGACCCGTAACTGGTCAATATGCAGAGGATAAGAGACTGTGGAATGTTCAGCCACAAATGGAACATCTGTATCACACCCTTCCTCCCAAGGATTCAGGAAGAGGAGATAGAAAGACTGTAAGAACCAAAAGCAACAGATGACTATAGTGAAACAGCGTTTTCCATAATACCACAGGAAAGCTTCACAGGGAAATTGACAGTGGATGTGACTTAATGCTCAAGACCGGCTGTAGTGACTATTCCTGGTTGTCAACTTGACTGTATCTGAAATGAACTTCAATCCAGAATTGGAGGGCTCACCTGGCTCTAATCTGGAGGCTGAGAGATAACAAGTTTCCGACCTGAATCTTGGCATGGAGATCTTGAGGTGTAGTAGCTACGAATCCCAGAGGATTGAGATAGAAAGATCTACTAGTTCAATCGGGGTCACCTGGGGTTAAGGGTGTGGTAACACCTTTAACCTGGGCCACACCTTTTGCTGGAGACCTATATAAGGAAGAAGGAAAGTTCGCTTTTTTTCTTCAATTGCTTGCCTTGTGGGACTGAGCAACTGCTGGATCATCGGACTTCTATTCATAGCTGCTGCCGACCATTGTTGGGAGTGGATTGTTGGGAGCTGGACCACAGACTAAGTCTGCAATAAATTCCTTACTACATCGAGACTATCATAACTTCTGTGACTCTAAAGAACCCTGACTAATACACCGGCACAAGATCAATCCAGGCAAAACCCCAGAATGAAGAGAGGAAGTGGTAAGGAAGTTCCACCCCTGAAGAGTTACAGGCAACTGATGACTGCTAGGAAGCTCAGCTACCTTTCTTCAGGGATATAGCACCTGAGAGGCTTCCTATGCTCCAGTAGATGGCTCCACATCTACACACACTGACAACACTAAGTGGACTCTGGGTTTTAAAAAAGAGAGAAAAACAGAACATCTGAAAACAAAACATAAGGAATAGCAGTGGTGGGGATAAGGGAGGAGTTGGAAAGGAGGGAATAGGGTGTGGAATTGATCAAAACAATATATGCATACATGAAATTCTTAATTAACAAAATATTTAAAATAAAGAATAAATGCCTAGCTCCAAGAACTGAATCTTCAGGAAGGAAATCCTGGAATATAGAGCTATAAATTTCATCACAGCACTCTTCCTTTTCCAACTCCTACTTCCAGATAAGATACAAATTAACCACAAAGGAGAATGAGACAAGTATCAGTCTTCTAAACAGGGAAATCTAGGGAATGGTAGAATATCACCCATATATAACTCAGTGTTCTTACAGACAGCCAATTCATTGCTCTCCTATCAGGGTGAATGGTATTTGAAGATATATGAGAATTCAAAATACCAAAACCAAACAATGATAAATTCCCACCAAAATTCATATTCTTAAATTCCTTGTTTTGTTTGAATTCTTTAAATGAAACTGAAAATTTTCTGTGTTTAATACAATGAAAGCTACTTCAGAATGCTAAGGGAAATTTTGTGCCTCTGTTTAGCTATCTGTATAGTTTAGCTCTATGGTTTTTACCTAGAAGACATGAGGAAATGTTTCTTTATTAGCTATGGGGTTTATTTTTAATAATAAGGATTAAAAAAGTGATATCCAACTATTTCAAAATACTTAAAATCCAAAGACCTGCCTGGAGTATCTTGGCACAGTCTTGATCACACATTATTATAGGCTCTGGGAAATAAAGCAGACAGGAAATGGAACAAGGAGATATACAAGAGTACACGGAGCTTTGTGAGGATTAGAGAGTAGGTGCAGTCCACACCACTAGTGAGCAACAGCTCAGTTAACTTCCCACAGAAATCTAGATACACTACAGCTGTAGCTATACCTGCCTTCAAAGGGGCAGGATGAGCTATATTATCTGAAATAAATTCTTCTTAGAGAACTGATACAAATTACTGCTCTCCTTTCCTGTGTATAGATATCTGCCAATATTTTAAGATCATGTCTAGAATTTTGTGAGAATAATGTCAAGTTCACTAAAATCTATGGAATCTGCATTCTCTTAAATTTTGGAACACTGCACTTCCACAGCTTCTTACAAGTTTTCATGTTTATTACAATTTCTCAAAGATTACCAGTTTAGCAAAAACATTAACAACTCTTTGTGGAATCTAACCCTGAGGTGTGAATTCATTTAGACTAGCCAGAGGTCCTAGATCTTCCTCTCTCGCCTTGGGCTTCAATTTTCTCTTATGTTTCTCACTTTCATCTTCATTAGTCTGCTGTAGATCATTCTCTCCTAATCAAAGAAAAACAAAGAATGGAAGCTGAGAACTGCTTACTCTTTGAATCCAATTACAGGGTCAGTTTGTTAACAATTTGTTTGTGGAATGTGTTTTTCTTTTGTGTCTTGTGTATGCGTATTATTTGGTTTCATATCCTTATTCCTTCTGCACATGCTATTTCAAAGTCAGTCCATTTGCCTAATTTATTTTCCTATCTCTTTGTCCTTCATATATTTCCAGTTGTTCCATTAAAAACACTATGACTACTATATGACCACTTTTGTTTCCAGAGTCTATATCCATGGCACCTTATTTACATTTTCTTTAAACCTTACAAACTTATTTTTTATTTTAATTTTATTATTGTATATGAGCATATGCCTTTGTTATTTTTCTATTATTGCTAAGTGACACTATGACCAAGGCAACTTACAGAAGAGTTTCTTGGGGCTTACAGTTTCGAAGGGGAGCCCATGGCCATCATGATTAGGAGAATGGCAGTAGGCAGGCAGGCATGGCCCTGGAACAGAATCTATCAGCTTACATCTGACCCACAGGCAGGAGACAGAAAGAGTGCTAACTAGGAATGGGATGGTCTTCTCCAACTTCAAAGCTCACCTTCCTCCTCCCACCCCAGTGACATATCTTCTCTCTCAAGTCCATACTACTTCTTTCCAAAAGTTTCATCAATCAAGAACCACGTATTCAAGCATGAGCCTATGGTGAACATTCTCATTCGAGCCATGTATAAGCACACATCCCATGGTGTACATGTAGAAGTCAGAGGACAACTTTGTAGAGTCAGTTCTCTTTCTACCTTTACAAGCATTCTAGGGATTGAACTCAGGTCATCCGGCTCATGCTTCTACCTGCTGAGTCTTTTCTCCAGTGCCTGAACCTCATACCTTAATTTGCTGTAACCCAGCTGTGGTGGTTAATCTTGTCAATTTTATTGAACTGTGAGACCAGTACCTCTGAGTGTATCTGAGGATTTTTTTTTCAGAGAGAATTGGATCTGGAGGGTTCTGACCCAATCACTGGTTTAATCCACTGACACAGTCAAGATTCAGTGACAATCAGGAGGTAAAAAATTTGTGGACGGCAGAGCTAGCTGGAGGAAGTGGGTTGCTGAGGATATGCCCTGAAGTGGGTAATTTGGCACTGACCCCTTCCTGTTACCTCTACTTTCTAGTTACCACAAAGTAAGTATCCTTTCTCTAATATGATCCTACAGGCACGATTTTCTGCCTTACCTCAGGAACAAAGCAATGAAACCAGATAACCATCAGGTGAGACCTAAGACGCCACAAATACAAATAAATCTTACTCCTTTAAATTATTTCTCTCATTTGTCAGTGACAAGAACTAATTTAACACGCCAGCCTGATTCCATGTTCTTCCTGTTTATAATTACAGAATATCTAGTTGGTACTGGATTAATAATATAAAACACTGGGTCAGCAAAATGGCTCAATAGGTAAAGGTGCTTGCCACCAAACTTGATGACCTAAGTTTGATTCCAGGAACTCACAAGGTGGAAGGAAGGAATTGACTACAGCAAGTTGTCCCCTGATTTGTATGCATGTGTCATAGGATGCACATCAACAACATATACAAATAAATAAACATAATTTTAAAAAAACATGTAAAAAGGAATACAAAACACACATGCACAAAAATCTTAGTCTCTACCACAAGAAGCTCATGATACAGTGACAAAGGAAAGCCAGAATTGAGGATCTTTTAAACTGTTAAGGGCACCTGACCCAAATTCGAGTCCAGGAAGCTTCCTGAAAGAGGTAACCTTTAGGCTAAAGGATCTTTAAGTAGAAGACGGACAAATGATGGGAGAAAGTGAGGGGAAAAAGTATTACAAACAGAAAGCAGTTCCAGTTAAGTCACTGAGGACATTATACTAAGTTTGGTATTGTAATTATAATAGAAGATACAAGGAAAAGGAGGATAGAATAGTAGGTAAAAATCAAATGGGGTGAGACTTTTGACATTATACCAAGAACTTAATCTACTAGCTAGTGGATCTCAGAACCACACATACACTTTCCAATGTTTCACCTTCAAAGACTCCAATTCCCTAAGCTGAAGATGGCCCAACAGAAACACATTTAACAAGCTTCCTAAAAGATTCTGGTGAACAAGCCTAATAGAAAGCCAAGGACTAACTTTAAACATGAGGGTAACACAGTCAATGTTGAACAGATAGATCACTTTTTTTTTTTTTTTTTTTTTTTTTTTTTGAGACAAGGTTTCTCTGTGTAGCCCTGGCTGTCCTGGCACTCACTTCATAGACCAGACTGGCCTCAAACTCAGAAATCTGCCTGCCTCTGCCTCCCAAGTGCTGGGATTAAAGGTGCCCACCACCACTGCCTGGCCGATAGGTCACTCTTATATCAAAGTAGAAGCAAGAGTTCAGGGAAGAAATTAGCATTTTGTAAACCAATTTGAAGACTGCTGTAATATTTCAAGTAAAAAGTGAGACCTTTTTTCTTAAGCAATAGTAAAAGAGTATAATTTTAATAAATGTCTATTTAGGAGTTATAAGAGCATAACTTTGATGACTGATTAGATTGGGAAGAGAGAAAGGGAGTCCAGGGAGTCAGAACAACTGTCTCAATGGCTGACTGAGCTGCTGGTGTTGCCACCTGGGTATCAGATAGTAGAAGAGCTAAGGCCTATGTGCAGAATGGCTGGGGGGCAAAAACACACCTGGTAAGTGACCCATGGCTCTGTCCATCAGGTCAGTGATAAATTTCTTTGCAGTGACTACTAAGACTAAATTCATCATGCTGTACATTTCAATCCCAAAACTTCTTAAAACAACCTTGTCAACTCTACCCACAGTTTCCAACACAGGGTGGAATAAGAAAATAGTATATAGATCACTTTTGGGGCTGGAGAGATGGCTCAGCCGTTAAGAGCACTGACTGCTCTTCCAAACGTCCTGAGTTCAAATCCCAGCAACCACATGGTGGCTCACAACCATCCATAATGAGATCGGATGCCCTCTTCTAGTGTGTCTGAAGACAGCTACAGGGTACTTACATATGATAAATAATTCTTTAAAAAAAAAAAAAAGATCACTTTTTTGAGAAAACAGGACTAAGAAAGAAAAGGTAGGGGGATGCTACAAAGAGAGGCCACAGGTCAAGAAAGGTTTTTGTTATATTTAAAAATAAAGGATCTCATTTTTGTTTGAAAACTTTTGGGAAACTAGTGATATTTTTAGGTTGTAAGGAAGTAACAGCCTGGTGGTACAGCAGATATCTCTAACTGGCTCTGCCTGGCCCTTCTCCCAGGCAGTTCAGTCATAGTAAGAGTATTTACACATGAAAAAGAACAAAATGTTATACAAAGTCTAAATTTTGTTTAATCATTGTATATGTGAATATAATAGAGGGTGGAAACGTGTGGATTCAGAGGACAACTGGGCATCAGGTAGCAGAAGAGCTAAAGCCTATAAAGCTGTTTCTCTCCTTCTACCTTTACATGGGTTCTGGAGATTGAACTCAAAGCCACCAGAATTTCCTGCTAAAACATACCACAGGCCCATATCAGGGTCTTGCTTATTTGTTTTTGTGGGTTTTTTTTCCCCTCCAAAGAGCCCATTTATTGGCATACCAATGTATCCACAAGGGAAAAACCATCAAAGATAGGAGCAAGAGAAGGAATGAATGAAAGACAAAAGTCAGGGAAAATAAGTGACAATTGGGTTAAGAGTACAGGTAAAGAGGCCAGGCTAGGGGCAGAGAGCAAGAAGCATTACACCATTGTCTGACGCCACAGGAAAGAAGAGAAGGTGCAGACATGGCAAACTTATCAGATAGTAGCCAATAATCAAGGCATTTCAAGAATAGATAGCCTCAACTGTTTCATTCAAGTCACAGACAGGGCTCTCTGCTGGACATTTATTATTTGTGTGAAATTTATTATTTCCGTGCACATACATGCGTGTGGAAGTCAGAAGTCAATATCATGTCTTAATCTTGCTCTCTGCCTTATTTTTTGAGACAGGGTCCTCACACTTCCCACCTCCTCTCCCTTCCTTACCTTTTCCCCCCATTTCCTGCTTTTCCCCCTTCTCTCCTTTTCCTCTCTCTTTCTCCCTCATACCTTTCCCTTAACCTACAGTTAACCAATTGGCCAGACTCATTGGACATCCTCCTATCTCAAACCCCTCACCCCAGTGCTGGATTAAAGAACGCATTGCTATGACCACTTTTTTATGTAGGGACCAGGAATCTAAACACGGGTCCTCAAGCTTTTATAGATCAAAAATGTTACACACTGAGCCATCTCCCCAGCCCAAACGTCTCCTTAAAAACAATTCAGTTAAAGCATATCAATTAAATTAAATCATACAAGCAACAGAGCAACTGTTGATATATTTACTGCATTGTAACTTTCTGATCAATGCTTGATGTGCAAACAGCCATCAGATTTCTAACCAAAGATTTAAAAACAGAAAGTACATTACAAATATTTACATACTTTTAATAATACAGGCAGCTTTTTAAATTTTATTTTATAATGATAATCTATCTATCTATTTCTTTGTCTCTACCTCCTTTGTCACATACTGCCACTGTTAAGATCTTCTACTCAAGCACATGGAACCATAGAACCATAGACTGAACACTCTGGATTGGTAAGCCGAAACCTTTCCTCCTTTAGATTTTTCTCTTGGGTATTTTGGTCACAGCTCTGCAAAATTAACACAGAAAACTGATACCAGTAAAGTAGAGTTTTTGTGTCTAAGCCCAAACATGTGGTTCTGAAGCCTTAGGGAATGATTTATGAGAACTGGAAATTTGGGAGCTGTAGGTTACAAACTATCTAGAATGGCATAAGCAAAGCTTAATGAGTTGTTCTGTTGGGAGTACCAAGAATGGGACAGTGAAGGCCAAGCTCATGAGGTTTCAAATAAGAATGAGGATTCTATGAAGAATTAGACTAGAGGCAATTCATGTTACATTCTGGCAAACAATTTATCTATAGTTTGTCTGTGTATCTAAGTGAACTAAGGTTGACTTTAAAAGCTGGGTGGACAGATTCTTATCTCATGCTTTTCCTGATATTGCATGAATTTCAGGGAGATTTCTCATAGCCGTGTCTTTCAGAAGGATACCTATCAAGCAATTTAGTGACCAGGTCTAGACCTATGTATGTATAGCTAGGCTGTTTCAGCCCTAAGCATCACAAGTTTCCTGCTGCCCTAACTTTCAATTTCTTCATTCTGTGTCTCTCTGTGTCTCTGTCTCTGTCTCTGTCTCTGTCTCTCTCTCTCTCTCTCTCTCTCTCTCTCTCTCTCTCTCTCTCTCTCACACACACACACACACACACACACACACACACACACACAGAAAAATGTGTCAACTTGTTATTACTTCTCTTATGTTTTCTTGTTTTTCTTTTATACAAACAAGTAAGTGACCTGAGAGGATGTTACTCCTCATAGAAAGAATTTACATCTTAATAAGAGATGTCACTAGAATTTCAGCATCACAGGGCTTTATAAAAGTTGGCTGTGACCTAGATGTTCAACATTACAAATGTGGAGCTATGCTAATTCTCAAGAAGTGAAAGGGGAACGAAATGATAGTGCTGCTCCCACATTTATTCTGTATTGTGCATTTAGATTAAGTCAAACAAGAAAATGTGTTTAATGAAACATTTTTAAGTTACGTGGAACAGTGTGGGCTGTTCAAATAAAGAACACTTAGCTAAATATATTTAGAATAATTTTGTGTAGAGGGCAGAAATCTAAGAAAACAATGATCCCTAAATTTTCTTTTCCTTCTATATTTCAAGGAGTTAAACAACAATAATTTAGGGTGAGCTCATTTTTCTTCCCAAGAGATCTCTTGTTTCTTATGTAGGCAAGCTTTTAGGTAGAGTTATTTGTGAGGCAGGGGTACTAAAATTAAATGAGACATTTCATTCAGAGCACTAATACCTGGCAGACTGAAGAGTAGTAATTATTAACTATTATCATCATCACTGAATCTGGCCCCTTCTTCTCTAGCTTTATTTCTAAGCACTCCTGGGCCCTCAGCTCCTGCATCTGGCCTGTTTTCTATCCAACCTAAATCTTACAACTGCTTAAAAAAAAAAAAAAAGTCACTCAAGATTCCTTGAAATTAAAAACAACATTATAATTCATAGGAAATGAGACCTATCTTAGAGCATGCAATAGCCTCCACCATTTCTTCATCCCAATCTCTGTACACAATTAACACATAGGACCACCTCCTCTACAGTTCTTCCCCAAAGATGTACATTTCCTCCACACTGCTTCACTGCTTTATCATGTTGCTCTTGCCATGGAAATTACTAATAATTTCTTTTCTAAATGCCTTTATATTATCATTCATCGCACTGTATCATATACTTCTATTCTTTCTTTACAAACTAAATTACACTTTCTGAAGAAGGGACCCCCAGAGGGCCAGTGGTTAAGAGTACTGGTTGCTCTTCCAGAGGACCTGAGTTCAAATCCCAGTACCTACATAGTACCTTACAACTATCTCTTAACTCCAGTTTCAAAAGATTTGACATCTTCTGGTTTCTTCAGGCACTGCATACATGTTGTACACAGATATACATGCAGGCAAAACTTAAATTAAATTAAATCTGTTTTAAAAGATTTTTTTAATCCAAGTCTTATCTATAAAAAAATCATCAATGCTTAACACACACTATAAACAGTAAGAAGTCAATAAATACCAACTCACTTAGTGCTAACTTTGATAGAAAACACTTAAATATTCAAATACTTTTTAAAAACATCCCCAAGCTAAGGCTCTAATATGAACTTAGAAAAGCCTTTTTCTATTCCACAGCAGGCTGTGAAGTACTAAGAAAAGTGCTACACAAACTCTTAGAGTCCTTAGCAAAGTTTATTATCTTTTAAAAACCTTAGGAATAAAAGTTGATATTGGTTAGCAGCTGAGTGGAGCCTCTAGGAGGACAATCATGCTAGGTTCCTGTCTGTAAGCATAACAGGAACATTAATAGTGCCAGGGATTGGTTCTTGCCCAGGAATTGGGTCTCAAATTGGACCAGTAACTGGTTGACCTCAGTCTCTGCTCCATCTTTGTCCTTGCAATTTTTATAGGCAAGACAAATTTTGGGTTGAAGGTTTTTTGAATGGGTTGGTGTCCTTATCTCTCCACTGGGAGTCCTGCCTGGCTACAGGAGGAGGTCACTTCAGGCTCCATATCCCCCACAGCTAGGAGTTTCAGCTAGAGTCATTCCCATGGACATCTTATAACTTTTCTCATCCCATCCCTTATCCCAGATGTCTGGCCACCCAGTAGGTAACCAAAACAGAAGCACAGACCCACAACCAAACAGGTGGAACTCAGGGAGTCTTGTGGAAGAGTTGGGGAAGAGGATTGAGGGTCCCAGAGTGAACAGGAACTCCACAGAAAGACCAACAGAGTCAACTAAACTGAACACTTGGGGACTCCCAGAGACTGAACCACCAACCAAAGAGCAGGAACTAGGCTCCACACACACACATATGTCACATATGTGCAGCTTGGTCTTCATGTGGGTAGCCCCACAAATGGAACAGGAGGTATCTTTGACTCTGTTGCCTGTGGATCCTGTTCCTGGGCTGGCTAGATGGCCTCAGTGAAAGAGGACAGGGTAGGCTAGTACCAGGGGGCACTCTCCTTCTCAGAGGTGAAGCAGAGGGGTATAAGGGGAAGGAGTGGAAGGGGGGTTGAAATCGGGATGTAAAGTGAACAAATAAATTAATGTAAAAAAGTTGATATATCATTTATGTTATCTTAAAGATTATAATTCAAAGACTACAGGCTTTTTAACAAGTTCTTAAACTTTTATTATAGACATAGCCCTTCATACTTGTTGAAGAAACATTAAAAATCGTTTGAAGCCTAAACCTAATGAAAAGTGAAAATAATGAAATATTTTCTATAGCAAAATCATAATGATCAAGTTTTATGTTTTTCTGACATATGCAAAAGATTCCACAAAATAAGGTCTAGGAATCCTAAGGTCTAGATATTCATAAGCCTTAAAGATACCCTGTAAGTCAGGTAGGAGGCTCAAACTATAATCATTTTTAGAAAGCCACACAGAACCATAATGAGACAACCTAGACTACGCCTTTGAACTTTAAACAAGGCTAGTTTCCTCTACATAAACAATACAACTAGCTACCCCTTAAAAGATGAATTTAGTTGACGCAGTCAAATATAGAAAAATATGTTTCTTGTTATATTTTACTCCAAGAAAACTAAGAGTATAGTCAAATCAGTTGTTCAATCAACTGCTTTCTAACCATCCATGGAGAGGGCAGGTTAGGGGAGATGAACACAGGGTCTGGAAGAACTGAAACAAAAAAGAAATATTTTCTAAGAAATGACTTTTCAAATCTAACCCACACTCATCATCACAATAAGTTTCTATCCTATGTTAAGAATATGGGGGCGGTGGTGGCACACGCCTTTAATTCCAGCACTTGGGAGGCAGAGGCAGGCAGATTTCTGAGTTCGAGGCCAGCCTGGTCTACAGAGTGAGCTCCAGGACAGCCAAGGCTACACAGAGAAACCCTGTCTCAAAAAAAAAAAAAAAAAAAAAAAAAAGAATATGGACAGGTAAGCTCAGCATGGTGGCACACGTGGTAATTCTAGCACTTGACAAGTTAAAACATGAGATATGCCTCAAGCTCAAGCTCAGTGAATTCTAGGCTAGCCAGGGCTAGTAAGACACCTTCAATAATAATAATAATAATAATAATAATAATAATAATAATAATAATAATAATAATAATAGTAACAACAACAACAACAATAATAAAGAAGACAAAGAAAAATAAAATTATCGATGAATTATATACTAGAAGCCAATTGCTACAGGTTCCTAGGGTACTCAGATGGATTTTGGCTACAGAATTATATTCCTAAAACATACAAAAATGTTCAGGGTATTAGTAACACAATAGATAAAATGTCAGACTAAAAATAAAAGATATTTTTGAGCTTTTGGTTTTCCTCAAATATTTACCCCCACCCCCACTTTTTAACTATTGGTTTGATGTTGGTTTGTCAATTTGTTTTGAAAGAGGGTCTAGCTAATAAAGCCCAGGGCACTCCAAACTTAGGATCCTCCTGATCTAGTCTCCTGAGTCCCCAGAACGGGGTATATGTTATTAATCCCAGCCTGGC
This sequence comes from Mastomys coucha, assembly GCF_008632895.1. Classification (NCBI taxonomy): domain Eukaryota; kingdom Metazoa; phylum Chordata; class Mammalia; order Rodentia; family Muridae; genus Mastomys; species Mastomys coucha. The sequence goes on along the minus strand of NW_022196913.1, from coordinate 18,025,185 downwards.
CCCTATTATTCTTATATTCAGAAAAATTAAAACTAGATAATTTTCAAATGTCTCTTTGGACTGTGAACTTTCATGACAGTACACCAATAAAAAAAATATGTAACAAGCATAAAGATCCACTTACAATGTTTCCTTAATGTGAGTAAAACCAGATTTTGCCAAAACAATATTGCTAGTATTTTATTTAAAGAAAAAAAATGAGGATGGGGCTGGAAAGATGGCTTAGCAGTTAAGAGCACTTGCTGCTCTTGCAGAGGACCCAGTTTCTGTTCCTAACACCCATATCAGGAGGCTCACAACAGCTTTTCACTCCAGCTCCAGGGGATCTAATACCCTATTCTGATTTTGTGGGCACCATCACATATGTGTTGCACTTACACTGACTCAGGTTCACATATATACAAACAAAATAAATACTTTTAAAAACTAATAATGAAGCAGTGAGATGGTTCAGTGGGTAACAGTGCTTGCTACCAAACCTGACAACTTGAATTCAATCCCCAGAATTCAATCTCCTACATAGTGGAAGGAGAGAACAGACCACTGGAAGTTGCTCTCTAACCTCCGTGACTCAGGCCTACACACACACACACAGACTTTCTCTCAGACACACATAAATAATAAATGTAAAATATAAAGAATAGAGAAGATTATGCCAGTAACTTGAAACAAATGACTTTAAAAATAGTCTTCAAGGCCAGGCAGTGGTGGTGCACGCCTTTAATCCCAGCACTTGGGGGGCAGAGGCAGGTGGATTTCTGAGTTCGAGGCC
>NW_022196913.1:17994295-18024362 GCF_008632895.1 Mastomys coucha | reverse complement strand
GGTCTACAGAGTGAGTTCCAGGACAGCCAGGGCTACACAGAGAAACCCTGTCTCAAAAAACAAGCAAAAAAGAAAAGAAAAGAAATAGTCTTCAAAACATTTAAATAAAGTTAACAGGAGAAAGTGCAAGAATAATTGTCAGCATTATTGTGTTTGGAAACACCATTAAGAGGAATACAAAAAGCAGCAAAGCATTTTAATCTTTAAGAAATCCCAAGTCAAGACTGAGAATACAGCTCAGTGTCAGAACCGTGGCTTGGCACTCAAGACCATGGGTGTAACACACGCACTCAGGCGTGCACAGGCACATACACACACACACACACACACAAAGACTTAAAGCATCAGGCTAGGCTGTGACAATAGCTTAGTCAGTCAAGTGCTTCCTTTGCAAGCATCTGAGGACCTCAGTTTGACCTTCAGAGCCCATGTTTTAAAAAACAAGAAAAAGAAAAAAAAAGGCTAGGAAAAGCTGGGTGTGGTGGTATATGCATGTAATCCCAGTACTGGGGAGGTAAAGTGGACCCTGGGGCCCAGTGGCCAAATGGCCTGGCCTAATCAGCTAGTTCCAGGCCATTGAGAAATTTAATGTAATAAGGGAGCTGATGGACATGCATAGCTGCCCTACAAGTTACACCAGTACAGCCTCCTTGCACTGGCCACACTTTATTTCCCATTTCAATGGATGAATAACCAGAGGTTACAACAATGAGTGTATTTTATGAACTGATAAATATGTTTTGCTGCCATTTTAAACAGGTCACATTATTATGATTAAAATAAAAAAAGAAGAAACTGTTCTTACCACTGTTTTAATTTCGCACTCACCCAAACTCAATGTATTTAATAGTTCTGCTGCTCCAATACAATGAATGTAAAATAATTATGACTACTGTTCTTCTAAGGAGTGAAGACAACTATGAAACCAATAAAACCTGCAGCAAGTCACATTTGACCAAATCAATGTTAAAGAATAGTCTTACTGCTTTTTAAAAGTCATAATGGGATTAAAAACATACAGATTTAATTCTGTTTGTGGTACATAAATATGGATTACTATATTTAATCATAAGACATCTTCAATGTATAAAATATAGCTAACTTTTAAAAAAGAGATAAGTATAAAGAAAAAAGCCCCAGAAAATATCAAGCATCCCAACAATCTTTTGGATAGCTAATAGCTAAAAACAGTACAAGAAAATGGAAGTAGAGTTAGTCTACACTAGATATAAACTGAATACTTCCAAACCCTGTAGTATTTGACACTTTTAATTAGTAAACTTATCTTACTTATTTAAAACACATCTCCCAGGACCTAGAGCTCAAAAGTTAAGAGCACTTGTTGGTCTTGCAAAGAACCCAACTTTGGTTCCCAGCACACACACATATTTAAATCTTTAAAAAAAAAAATCTAGCCGGGCAGTGGTAGCTCACGCCTTTAATCCCGGCACTTGGGAGGCAAAGACAGGCAGATTTCTGAGTTCTAGGCCAGCCTGGTCTACAAAGTGAGTTCCAGGACAGCCAGGGCTACACAGATAAAACCTGTCTTGAAAAAAATCAAATTAATAATAATAATAATAATAATAATAATAATAATAATAATAATAATATTCTTCCAAGCCAGGTACAGTGAATCTCAGAACAGAAAAGGATAAGCAACTAGGATTGTGAGTGTGAGGTTAGCCTGGGCTACAAAGTAAAACCCTACCTCAAAAAAGCCCAAAACAACAAAACATATTTTCCTCTTTCTTCTGCCTTTGTAATGACAATCAACACTGTCTGACTTGATATCTCCCTGTTCCCTCTTAGTTTTTAACCCCTCAACTCCATTAGCTTCTTCACTGCTTGCATTTATAACAGAGAAAGTATCTCATTGACACCTTCTCCTTCAAGATTACTCAAAAGTGTCTATAATGGGAGCACTCTTCACCTCTGCTCTGTGCACTGCAACCTGGCTTTTGCTCACAATCCTCTATCGAAACTACTCAGGCCAAGAGCAACAATAACTAATTGCCAAATTCATTCCAACAAGCATGTTCCAGTACTTATCTGATCAGACCTCTTTGTAAAATACAAAGCATATGAAAAACAATAATCGTTCTGTTCTTAACCCTCTCTCCTGACTTATGGGATCACATACACACTCATATACATACTTCTATTTATATTTTGTGGGTTTCCTCTTCTGATTACTGTCTAGTGTCCTTGGCTAGACTCTTCTCTGCCAGCTCCTCATGTTGATGAGGCTCTGGATTCTATCCTCCTCCTCCTCCTTTCACTTTCTGTGTATACTCTCCTTTTATAAACTCAGCCACTTCTGAGGTGTCAACTATCACCTACATGTTTAATGACTTCCTAAATGCTCATACAAAGATGAGTCCAGACTTTCTTATATAAGAGGTAGCCAGAAAGTCTCAGGACAGTACCATAACACTTGAAAACAATCTTAAGCTAGCACCATACAAGACCCTCTAATAAAAGACTCTGTGCATTCATTCTCCATATCTACCCCTTTCCAATGTAACTGCTTACCTTCACTGGGATGCCCAGCCTAGTCCTGGCTTATGTCTTTTGTCTAACAGTAATTATTAATGATACCCTTTGTTCTCAAAATACTATCCATTTGACCAACAAACTGTATGACTGCCTCACATACTCACCCATCCCTCTAAGGTTTTGTACCCTACTAGGTAAGTCCTCCTTAAACTTTTTTGTTGTTTTACTTATGAATATAAATATATACATATATGTGTATATGCTCATATATATACTCATATATATACATATATATGTATATATACTCATATACACACATATATATGCATAGATATACATGTATATGTGTGCATGACCTCAGAAACATCATCTATCGCTTTTGAGACAGGGTATCTCACTGTCCTAGAATTTACCAGTTAGGTTAAACTGGACAACTAGCAAGGGGTCCTGTTGTCTCTGCCTCCCCAGAGCTGCAATTTTAAGTGCATGCTACTAAGGCTACCATTTTTACATGGCTTCTGGGGATCAAAATTAGGGTCTCACACATATGAGGCAGAAACCTTACTGAGCCCCTCCCCATGTACTTTACTCCTTCCTGGGCCCTGTCTTTGTTGCTAGGAAGCTAGAATACCTTCATTCTTCTTCTCAACGAATCATTACATCACCACATTCTCAGTCTGTGGAAAGTCAGTATTCACAGGGTTTCCCAACCATAATGCTTCATTTTATCTACTTTCAGGGTTGCATTTACAGTTGTTACCTACTGGCCAAGTTTTGAGTAGGATATTACCATTTATTATCAACATTATATGTTGTCCACAAGAGCTGATCTTCTGGGGTTCGTTATCTATAAGAACAAGTAATCCTAATATACTAGACTTAAGTGTTAACCTTTGTTTTTCATGGTTCCTACTTTGCAGGTTAGCTTGTTTTAATAGCTGGCCAAAAGGACTTTCAAGCTACAAAGATTCAGGTACTCCTGGTTGTGTACCTTCAGGAAGGCTACTGACTAGTGTTGCGAGAAGGATCAGACTAGCACTAGCATTACTATTATTGTGATTAGCACTAAGACTAGCTTCCCAGAAACAGCAGCTATATCTTGACCCTTGTTACTTAAAATTGCCCTAACTCTAGAATTTTAAATTTAGAATTTTCATGTGTACCCCTTTTTCCACCTCTAGTATTCCATTACTACCATAAAGCCTACTCATAAATCCTTTTTTACTAAGATTCTTCACCTTCTCTACTCTCCACATGTAACAGCTTCAAGTTGGCTTGGCTTTTCCTCCTAATTCTGTGTGTCATTGCTTTGAAACCAAAGCAGGTCATAGAGAAAAAACTACTTAACCATTCTGATAACCTCTGAACATTTGTTATTTCAAATCTTGGAAGAATATTTATCAGGACTCAGTAATTAGCTCACTAGTCCTTGTTGAAATTCCTTCATTTCCACATAAGAGCTCTTTTCTGGACTCAATTAGTCATAAAAACAAGAAATTCCAATACACTAGGCTTAAAGTGCTTCCCCCAACTCACATTTTTCTGTCTCATCAGATAACCTTGCTTCATAAAGAAAAGAGCACCCTGGATGCTCAGTTCTATTTCAACCCACTCCCTTATTTCCTTTTCTTTTGCAAATAGGAAGATGCATTGCTACTCTTCTGGGTAACCCTTCTTACCTTTGCTCCTGGGCCCACATCTCCCCTTTCTTTCTTATTATATTCCATCAATTGGCATCTTTCTATTACAGGATGCATCTTTCCCTCAGTCCACACAAGTATCTTTGACATCACTCCTTAAAGAAACACACCTTTGGCCAATCACACCTCCCAGTTCAAGTCTCCATATACTGTCTCCTCTTCATTTCAAAAGCATCAGAAAGACTATACTTATTGAGTAAAGATGTTTTTACATAATTAGACTTATTTTTTTAATTGTAAACAACCTGGTTCAATGAAAAATATCAAACAACTACATTCTCCAAACTTAAAACTGATAGGTTTTTTTCCTTTTCATGTATTTTAAAAAGTAAAAATAATCAGCATCACTATTCACCCAATTTAGACTCTTCAAAGCCTGCTTTTATTCCTTTCCTTTCCTTTATCCCATTTCTTAGGCTAGGACTACTACAGCTGACATTTTTCCTATCTTAAACTAATTCAGGGGGTGGGCTTTTAAAGATTAAATAAAATACTAAGTGTATATTCTACACAAATTAACATGCTATAAAAAGAATATATTGTTATTATATTGTCTTTAGCAAAGTGAACATGAAGTTAGATCACTGACTTATTCTTATAAAATGGATGGGTCTCAGTAATCAATGCTTTCTTTTCTGTTCATGAGTTATGAAGTACTTGGCAACCTAAGATAATTTTTCTGAGAATCAGTGTCAAGAGTTTCAATGTATAGTTTCTCAGATTCACCTCTAATTCTTTAATTTTCAAATGTAAAATAGTCAATTCTTGCTGGGCAAGGTCCACACATCTTTTATTTCAACACTCAAGGAAGGGGGGGTCACAAATTCCAGCCAGCCAGTGCTCAAAACAAACAAAATAGCAATTCTTCAAGTTTCTGGCAAAAATCTACTCTTTATAGAGCAGTTTTAGGTTCACCTCAAAATCAGATGGAAAAAAGAAATCACACGTAGTTGTCTCCACACACACACACACACAGCCTCTCTGGCCATAAACATCCCACACCACAGGTACATTTGTTACTAACAAACGTATATTGACAGTTCATTCTCATCCCAAAGTCACAGTTTACATTAAGACCCACAGTTGTACATACAACAGGTTTTGACAAATGTATGATATATATCCACCACTGTGGTACTGTACTGTCCTAAAAATCCTGTGTTCTCTGCCCATTTATTCTTCCCTTTCTTCAACTTCTTATCTTCTGTCTCCAGAGTTTTGCTTTGCTTTTTCCAGAATGTCTCATACTTGGAATAATATAGTATACAACTTTTTCAGACTAGCTTCTTTTATTTGCTAATATGTACTTCAGATTTCTCTGTCTTTTAAAGCTTGAGGCACTTTTAAATACCACTTATTAAGGTGTAGCTGGCATGACATGTAACACACTGTACATCTTTAAAGTATATAATTTGTTCGGTTTCAACATATGTGTACACCCATGAAACCATGGTCATAATCAAGATAGTGAAACCTGTCTTATCACTCCCTGCAGTTTCCTAGTGCATCCTTGTTATCCCTCCTGTCTGTCTCCTCCCTTTTCCCCATCTATACCCATCCCACCGCTGATATGATTTCTGTCATTATAGATAAGAATACATTTTCTAGATGGAACTACAAAGTACATAGTGGGTTATTTTTGCTGGATTGTGATTGTGTGTGTGTGTCTGTGTGTCTGTGTGTGTGTGTTGTGTGTGTGTGCTTGCCCACACATAAGTATGTTGGGATGTCTGGCTTTCTATACATAACATAATTACATTGTATGATCTTATAGTTCATCCCTCAACTACTAATTAGTAATCCACTGTATAAATGGCTCTTTACTTTTCAAAGATTGGTATAAACAGTTTTATAAACATGACTAAGTTTATGAAACCCTAGTATTCATCTAATTTTTTTATTTATTTAAAATGGCTAGCAGATCTCATTTCCTCACCACTGTGGGTTTAAATTTCAAAGATTAACATTTGAATGAAACAATGACTATCCTTTTGGAAAATAATTTTATTTCTTTCTTAACTAATCAAAACATCTGGTTTTAAGAATTACTATTTCAAATTATTAGGCACTTTTTTTCCTTATTCTATTCTTTCCAGTGCTTAGACTTAGTAAGCATTCAAGAATTCTGAATGTATCACCTCTCTCTCAATTATTATAAGCAAGGCCAGGGGAATTAAGAGGCACAAGGACAAACACTGATGAGAAGCACCAATGAAAAAGTAGTACCAATGAGAATAGAGTTGCCTCACTGACTCCACGATCAGTTTACAATTACTAATCTAATAGGGGATAGATATGCTTAAATTTTATTATAAAAGTATTAATTATTTCCTGGTTCTTTATTATAAAGAGTAGACCTCAGGACTGCATAATTTCCGATATAAGTATTTTGTTGTTGTTCTCTTTCATAGTATTAGAGATTAAACCCAGGGTCCTGTGCATGCCAGACAAGTGCTCTACTACCATGCCACATTCTCAACCCCATTTTCTCTCTTTTTTTTTTTTTTTTTTTTTTTTGTCTGAGACAGGGTTTCTCTGTGTAGCCCTGGCTATCCTGGAACTCACTCTGTAGACCAGGTTAGCCTCGAACTCAGAAATCCGCCTGCCTCTGGGCGGATTTCTCCCAAGGGCTGGGATTAAAGGCATGCGCCACCACTGCCCGGCCCATTTTCTCATTTTTGAGACAGAGCCTTACTAAGCTATTAAACTGTTGAGGCTGGTCTTGAACATGTGATCTTCCTGCTTTAGCCTCCCAAGTAGTTGGGACTACAGAGATGCTCCATCAAGTTTTATAGATCAAAGTATATTGGTCTAATACTTTATATTGTGATGTTAAAAAAAATCTTCATTTAGAATGTGATGCTCCATTTATTTCAAGTCATCTGTAATAAAACAAAAGAATTAAGATAATCTCTTTGTTGCTTATTAGAAAATCATTTTTAAAATTCAAGTCATTTACATTGTAATTTCACAAATGGCCAAGAAAAGCCACATTTGATAACATTTCTGGGACTTAAATTCTTTTTAACAAGCATCTAAAAATAATTTTAAAAAATCATATGAATGTGTTCAAGTTAAATATATCAGCAGACTATAAAAAATACTCTGGAGCTCTGTATTGTATAGCTCTTTCTACAACTAAAACTAACAAACACATGGACTAAATCCAAGCAAATAAAACCAGAGCTATATTTGGGAACATAAATGACTAGGTTGATTCAAAAGAACTAAAAAAAAAAAAAAAGAGCCAGAGAAAGGGCTCAGTAAGAGTACTTTCCTAGCATGCTCAAGGTACTGGGTTTGATTCCCAACACTGGAAGGAAAAAAAGAAGCAAGCATGAAATGAAAATTGCCCATTTATGGGCAAAATTGTTAAGCTCCTGGAATAGTCAAGGCAACATAAAAATTTCTGCAATGCAAAGTCACTAATGTTTATTATGAATAATCTCCACTTGGATGTTTAATTTTATTGCCTAAAGCCTAACCTCCCAACTAAGCCTATTCTTCTCAGAAAGCTCTCAGTATTACCCTATTCTATTGTTCTTGCTAAAGACAAAATTGTTGTTGTCCTTAAAGTCAATAACCTCTCACCACAGCCACAATTCCCAAATCATTTCTGGCAGCATTACTTGGTATCTCTGCTTCTGTTCCTGCTAACCCTTCCCTCAAATGGTGGCATATTTTCCAATTAGCCATATTAGCTCCTTTAAAAAACAAGTTTGATTATATCAGCTTGTAATCAAAAAGAGAACTCCTTTCCCTACAAAGTCTTGTAAAGCCTTTCACAATCTGATCTCTCACCCTTTTAATCCGTCAGAACTCTACAACTCTTAACTGGCTCCAACACAACCAGACCAGCCTCTCAGCTCTCTTCAGAGTCCAGTCCCCACACTATTGCCTCAGGGCTCTTGCAAGTGGCTTTCTCACTGCACATCCTTCCCTCAGAAAAGAGCATGGATCATCCCTCACTTCCTTCCGGTTGTCAAATGTCATTTTTTTCCAGAAGGCCTTTCCTAACTACCTCTAATCAAATTGCAACCCATTTCTGGCTCTGTCTTCTCCCTGTTTTTTCTGTAAGTCCTTTAACATTATCTGACAAAGGTATATTCTATTTATGATCTGAGGTTCTTCCAGAAAATGTATGACCCAAGAGTAGGGGGTATTTCTCTGTTTATAAAAAGTGTCTGGCCCACAATAGGTATTTAAACAGATCTTTACTAAATGCATATGCTGTATATGCAATGTATTGTCTGGGAAATATTTTAATGGAAACTAAATTACAGAAACTCATCTTCCCCTTATGTCCTCTCTCTTCCAAAGTCTCTCAGTATCTATCTGTATTAGTATCAACGTGGGTGACAGCAAAGAGCAACAGAAAAGTTACTTGCAAAGCTCTTTAAAAACAGATATCCCCTCCCAATTACCTAGATAATAAAAGCTAAGAGCCAACATCTTTATTAGTATAAGGTTACTAGGTGTGGAAGTTAAAAGTAATGGCAGACCAGCCAAATGCTTTCAGGAGGAAAAAGCTCAAATCAATGTGCCATATCAATCCGTTAAACAAACCCTGGAGAAAATGCAAAGTGAATTTGATCCTTAAGGAAATACTGGCCAGAATTCAATACAATGTGTATTCAACACGAATCAACACCCTAAAATTTTTTTCTCACACCATCAACTACCAAGCAAGAGTAGCTCGCTCGCTCGCTCGCTCGCTCTCGCTCTCTCTCTCTCTCTCTCTCTCTCTCTCTCTCTCTCTCTCTCTCTCTCTCTCTCTCTCTCTCTCTCTCTCTCTCTCTCTCCTCTCTCCTCTCTCTCTCTCTCTGTGGGGGGAGGGGGGCGCGCGCATCAAGGATGTTTTGCTGTTTTGTTTATCCCTCTGAGGATTGGATGAGGACACTTTTCTTGGCTCCCTGAGCTCCAACCCTCCACCACGAAACCTCGGCCTCCCGGTGGCAGAGGAAATCTCTCTCCCTAGGTCACGTCCCTATTGTATTAGCCTCTCAGCCACCGTTCCAGAGGTGCGCGCCAACCACGGAGGGTTGTTTGCGGAGTCCCGCAGCAGGTGTCACGGGCGGGGAAAGGGACAGCAGGGACTCAGGAGCACCAGGGTGGGGATGACAGATGGGCCCGTGGCGCCAAGTGAGACGCCCTAAAACCTGTCAGCTCCCGCTGTCACCTGATGGAAAGGACCTGGCAGGCTGAGGGTAGCGGCGGTCCGGGACAAGCGCTCCCCGACGTGAAGCGCCCCCTGAGGGGCACCGGCCCGCCGCACCGGCCGGCCGGCGAGTGAAGTTAGCATGGGATCCGGTCCGCGTCGCCGCTAAAGCCCTCGGGGCCGGAGACCGCCTCAATCAGCAACCGTGCAAAGCTCGGAAGGCAAGCGAACCCCGGCCGGGCCGAGCTCCGTGCGGGCACCACCCGTTCCCCCACAGCCGCACGACCCCGCCCGGGCAGCCCGCCACCTTCCCGCCATGCTCCGCTGAGGTCGAGACCCTGGCCCTCTGAAGGAGCCCGCTGTCGTCTTTACCTCCGCTCTGTGGTCCGCCGCGCGCTCTCACCCGGGCAAGAGAATCCGGGACTCCCCACAGCAGCCGGGCCAGCGTGAGCTCTCACCCCCGCCCCCTCAGGTAACCCGGGAAACCGGGAACACCACCCCTTCCTCCCCCGCCCGGACCCAGACCCGCTCCTCTGCGCGTGCGCACAGTCCCCGCCTGGAGCACCTACGGTCCCGCCCCAGCGGGAGGGCACGCCGGGGTCGCCGACGTGATGCGTGGAGAGTCTCAGCCAATGAGAGGAAGAAGGCGGGACAAGGGCTGCGGGGCGGGCCCTGTGCAGCTTCTCTGAGCTCCACCCCTCCCGGCAGCCCTAAGCTTCGTCCAACCCAGGAGATTAAGCCCCTAAAAGCGCAAGCGTAGTGTCTTCTTTCTACTGTAAACTCACGTTTACTGGAAAAACTACATTTGTGTTGAACACTGTTCGAAGTGGCTGACTGACTAGAACTTTACCGTTATGGAGAGATGAATGATCAGTAGCCAAAATTATCTTGGGCTATCTTTAGGGCCTTTAAAAAGCACTTATTACCAACTTCTGGAGCTGACCTAAGATCTTTGTGGCTGTTATGTAAAAAGTTTGGAATGTATTGTTATATTTAGCCAACGACTGGCTTTTCAGCAATGCTCAAAAGAAGAATATCAGCGGGAGATTTTCCTGCTGTGCTGTAGTCTGCCCACCTGATGTCCTTTCCGCTGTATTTGGCAAAAGTATTGATTTACAGTTTTTTGTTCTATGGCTATAAGACCTTGTATAAACCTCTTTCACAAGAGAACGTGTAATTCTGGGAAACCTGAATCTGTATTACTAAGCAGTATTCACTCGAAGTTGCCCCAGAATAAACTTACCTTTGTTTTTTTGTTTTTTGTTTTGTTTTGTTTTCATGGACAGTATGTGAAATAAACTGTTGTCCTATCTTCTGTAGGAGGTCAAAGGATTAAAAAAAAAATGGAAAGGTTCACCAAGATAGAAGCAGGGCTATCCTCAAGTTAGCGTTGGAGCTAACTTATATTTCTGTCAAGACCTTATATTTCTGACCTTATATTTCTGTCAAGAAACAGAGAGAAACCTGCAAAAATTCTGGGTCCATACCCGAGCTAGCCCTGTTCAAGTCTGCTTGCATACAGTGGGCCATGTGACAAAGATCCTTGCTTAAACCAAACTTTAGTCAGACTTTTGAACCTTCTCCTTGGCCCATGTGCTATGTGTGCACATCTTTGTAAACTCTAGGTTTAGCAATCACCAAGGCAGTTTAGCAAGAACCCATACATACACAATCACACACTCCCTATCTACAAAAATGTTTCAGTCCCCACCTCTGGTGTCTATTCATGCTGGCCTGCCTTCAGCATAAACCTTGTGAGGTTGGTGCTACCAAAATTCACCCATGTTGGTATCAACCATGGGCTCCATGTTTCTTGACTCTAGGTCCCCACTTACCCCTAGTGTGTTCCGATCAGAGGCCAGCTCTGTACCTGGGTCTCTTTTGTTATGCTAACCCTGGATAAAATTTGCCCTAGCTACTTTAACTTGTGCTGAGCTTTGCTTTTCTCAAGACTATTAATGCTATATGTTTTGATATACCAATCTCTTCTGAATGTGGGAATGACAAGTTAAATAAAAGGATATCTGATCCTCACCACAGTCTAACTAAACCTTAGACTGTCAGAATGATGCTGCTGTAGGCATTTTGACAGCTTAGGGGCCACCCTTCCTCTTCTTCCAGCCACAACTGTGGCCGGCCTTTGAGATAACAGGCATGGGGGGAAAGCCAAAGCTATACTGGTGTATTTGGTATCATTTGGCAGTTTTTAAAGTCTTCCCAAATAATACGATCAATAATCAAATAGTCTACAGCTTAGTCATGTAGCAGAAGAGTAGGGTGGAGAGTTTTATAATCAATGACAGAAAAAATACTGGTACTCCCATTTTCACCACCAAAGAATACATATAATAGAACATATCTGAGAAAAGCCCATAGCATATACATGTGAGGAAAGGCAGGAGCTGTGTAAATGACCTATAAAGGCTCACAACCACCATGGACCATGCTTCGTGCCTTTGATCTTTCTCTAGCTCTGACTAGAGCTTTTCTTCTTTAATAAACTGCCCTATCTTTCTACCACTGTCCTTTGTTTCCCTGGTCCAATTCCTTGCTCTAAGACACAAAACCCTGGAAATCCCAGTGGGTAGTTTCCACACAATCTGTCTATAATAGTAGGGGTCACTGTAGACCTAAAGCCTCCAGTCACTTTTTCGCATAGGAATTAAAATAAAAATAATTCAAGATGTTATATCCGAAGGCTATTTACCAAGTGCAACTCTTAATTCCTCAACTCCCTTATGGCCTGATGATAGAGAATACAGTTACCCACTGATGTGGCTGAAGGGGTCTCTCTGGGAAAATTCCTCGCTTTAAAATAACTTCATCTGATTCTGGCATTTAAACATTAACAGCTCATATCTTTAGGCAGAGGTTACCCACTTCCTCTGGCAGGCAGTCTCTTAAAATGCCAGTACTCTAGGGAGGGACAACATACTAAGAATCAAATGAAAGAACTGCCACAAGATGGGCACTTGTTTAACAAATCTGTAAAGAGCATCTCCTAAGTACTAGGATCTGTGCCCAGCTAGTGCCAGGCACTTGAAATACTGCAATGTCTCTAAACACAGAGAAGAAACGTAGTTATACCTTACTGGTCAGATATTTACCCAAGACTGAATCTAGTCTTGTTCACTCAAAGTTCTCCAGCTAATCTAAAACAACAAACTAACAGACCTTTTAATGAGCAAAAAGTCACAGAAATATCAAGGAGCAAACTGCTTTCTGATTCTCGTTGAAGAGAGATTATAGATGAATGAACAAGACTTCATTAAATGGAAAGAAAATGAAAGACATTACATAATGGTATACATTGACCCTCGAAATATTTTTATTCATAAAAGGCCAAAGTACTGGCATTTGTGACATTGTCTGCCTTCATCATAAAGGATTTTAAACAAGACATTACAGTATTTATTTTGTCCAAGAACACTTAGAATTAAGCCCAGTATAGTAGTGAACACTGGTAATCTTTGCATTTCAGATACTGAGGCAGAACAATTGCCACAAATTCAACACTAACCTTGCCAACTTGAATTTGATTCTCAGAACCTACATGACAGAAGGAAAAAACAAAATTCTAAAAGTTGTTCTCTGATCTCCACATGTGTTTCATGGCTTGTGCACACACACACACACACACACACACACACACACACACACACATACACACATACCAAACAGACAAACATATAAGTAAATGTAAAAACAAAACTAACATGGCATATTAGAATATTAATACTCAGGTATAATAGTAAATGCCTAGCTCTCAGGAAGTGGAGGCAAGAGGATCAGGAGTTCAAGGTCATCCTTGGCTGGATAACGAGTTCAAGGGCCTTTGTCAAAACAACAAAAACAAAAATAAGTAAATATTAATAAATAATAAAACACTAAGTATACACAAGCTTAAGACACTTAGCTTAAGATATTTCAAATGGATATCAAAATAGTAATTGAGAACATACAAAAGTGAAAAACATCTATAGAAAGAAAAATGAATAATAAAGAAGGAAACTGTACTTCTGTTTATTTGCTACCATGGAAGAGTTTTATAGCGGTAAGTTGGCAATACAACTTGCCTCAGAATGAATGCTAAAATGAGACTAAGGCCTCCTTAGTGGAGATCAGAGAACAACTTTTAGAATTTAGACTAAGCCTTAATAACATTAAAGCTTTAAAATAAATACTGCAATGTACACACCTTCACATTTAACTGTTCCCTAAATACCTTCAAATGTTTTTAGTGACTGAGAGGTCACATGGCTCCTGATTTCACTTCTGCAAAAGCCAAAGTCCTTGCAATGACCTTCAGAGCTTAATATCTGCCCCAGAACCTCACCTCCCTCTTCCTTCCTTCCTCCCAGACAGAGTGGCCTCTTCACTGTTTGGCATATACTTCTTGCTTTTAAGACCTTGTACTGCCTAGCCCCTCCACACAAAGTGTTTTCTCTTTAGATAGACACAATGATAATTCCTTTAGTTATAACCTAATTTTTATCTCCCAGTAAGATCTACCTCAGGCCTTGGGACCTTAGCAACAAAGGCTTCTGCCCTGAACCCTGTGCCTGAATTTCTTTCATAAGACAATCTAAATAACTGCTTTTTTTTTTCTTTTTAATGTAGGTGATTTGTCACTTGGGATCCTAGACTTCAGAGCAGTTGGGAGACAGGCCTATGCCACCAGGCCCAGCTCCCGTGCTTATTTTTATCATCACTCTCACTTAGAATACAAAACCCACAAGAACATCAGAGTTTTTTGTTTTGTTTTGTTTTGTTGGTTTTTTTTAAGATTTTATTTATTTTATGTATATGAGTACACTGTAGCTGTCTTCAGACACAGCAGAAGAGTACATCAGATCCCATTACAGATGGTTGTGAGCCACCATGTGGTTGCTGGGATTTGAACTCAGGACCTCTGGAAGAGCAGTCAGTGCTCTTAACTGCTGAGCCATCTCCTGAGCCCAAGAACATCAGTTTTTATGCTAGGCAGTATACCATGAATGCAAGTCATGAAATGTAATTTGTAATTTAAATACCTTTTTCATAGCACCTATCAATTTTACCATATTTAAATGATTTATTTATTATTCTTTTTTTGTCTTTCTGGGTATTGGACCCAGAACATGCTAAGTAAATGTTCTAGCACCAAGATATTCGCTCAGCCCACTTTTTACTCTTCTGTTTTGAGACAGTCTCATTATATTGCCCAGCCTTGGCTAGTATGCTTATTGCAATCATCTCTCACTTAAGACTACATGATCCAAGCTTTGCACCATGTGATATATCACAAAGCCCTGAGTTCAAAATACCTCTTTCTTCTGTAGTCACTGGCACACATGCACACAGACACACACAGGGACATACACACACAATATTACCAGGCACTCAGGATATCTGAATGAATGCTTTCATTAAGAAAATGTTGTTGTTGTTGCTGCTGCTGCTGCTGCTGCTGCTGCTTGTTCTCGTTCTCGTTTTCCTTCTCCTTCTCCTTCTTCTTTTCTTTTCTTCTTTTCTTCTTCTTCGGGAAAACTCCAAATGGCGGATGATGCCGGTGCAGCAGGAGGGCCTAGAGGACCCGGGGGGCCCAGGATTAGGAGGCCAGGGGGCTTCTGCGAGGATTAGGCAGGGGTCTTAGGGGTCACGGTGGTGGCCGAGGCTGTGGCCGTGGTCAAGACTGCGGGGCTCGTGGACTTAAAGCGGAAGACAAGGAGTGGATCCCCCCGGTCACCAAGCTGAGTCGCCTGGTTAAGGACATGAAGATCAAGTCCTTGGAGGAGATCTACCTGTTCTCCCCGCATGTTAAGGAGTCTGAGATTATTGACTTTTTTCCTGGGTGCATCCCAAAAGGATGAGCTTCTGAAAATCATGCCAGAGCAAAAGCAGACTCAGTCTGGCCAGCGGACCAGGTTCAAGGCTTTTGTCTCTATTGGGGACTACAATGGCCGCGTTGGTGTTGGTGTTAAGTGCTCCAAGGAGATAGCCACTGCCATTCGAGGGGCCATCATTTTGGCCAAGCTTCCCATTGTCCCAGTGCGGAGAGGTTACTGGGGAGAACAAGATTGGCAAGCCCCATACTGTTCCATGCAAGGTGACAGGCCACTGTAGCTCTTTGCTGGAAAGTCTCATCCCTGCCCCCAGAGGCACTGGCATTGTCTCTGCTCCCGTGTCCAAGAAGCTACTGATTATGGCCAATATAGATGACTGCTACACTTCGGCCAGAGGCTGCACTGCCATCCTGGGCAACTTTGCCAAGGCCACCTTTGATACTATCTCCCAGGCCTACAGCTACCTGACCCCCAGCCTCTGGAAAGAGACTGTGTTCACCAAGTCTCCTTATCAGAAATTCACTGATCATCTTATGAAAACCCACACCAGGGTCTCTGTTCAGAGGACCCAGGCTCCAGCTGTGGCTACCACATAAGAGTTTTTATACAAGAAAAATAAATGAATTAAGTCTGTTAAAAAAAGAAAGAAAGAAAGAAAAGAAAAGGAAATGTTGTAAGTAGCCATAGTGTCTCTTGCCTGTAATTTGAATACCAGAGAGGTTGAGGCAGAAGGATCACTGTAACTTCAACACTAGCCTGGATTACAGAGTGAGACCCTATCTCAGAAACGAAACAAAAAAGGAAAACCTGCTTAAATTCCAAATAAGCATCCAAAGAGTCTATTGATTATAATTCCGAGTTAAGTTTATACAATTTAAACGCCTAGTAGATTTGTGAAGTGTGAAATGATGCAATTTCTATAACAATATAATGATCAAAATAATATAGTTAACTATATTTATACATTTAACTCAAGACCAAGTAATTGTCCCATTAAAGAATAATAACTCAGGGGAGTTGGTCCAACTGATGAAGATTTGTCTCATCAGGATGAGGATGGGAGTTGGAATACCCAGAACCTAACATAAATGCCGATGTGTGTGATAGTATATCTGCAGTCCCAGTGCTTGGGAGCTAGGCTTGCCACACGTCAAGCTCTAGGTTCATTTGAGTGACTCTGATTCAGTAAAAAAATTAAAGAAGACCCTGACATGCACAACAACTATTCATATATGTTCACCAGCACACATGTCAACACACACACACACACACACACACACACACACACACACCTGTACATGCAAGCACGTCAGAGATACATCAGACTGAGAATATAGTTTAGTGGTAGAGCAATTGCTTAGTGTGGATGAGGCCCTGGGCTTGATTCCCAGTATTAAAAAGCAATAGTAATATAATAACTATTTTTACTATTTTAGACATATAGAACTGAGTTTTGGGTACTTTACCTTAATAAATCTTTAAAATGTGATTTTAAACAGATACCTTAAAATTTGATTGAAGTTGACAATTCATAATTAATATCTTCATGATATAAGTATCATCTTCTCTTCTTCTTTAAAAAAGCTATGCTACCAAAGTTGATTTCAGTGTAAGTCTTTAATGCAATTTTCTTTGCTGTTTCACTGATAGCAAATGTCCTTATTGTGTGGATACTTTATTCAAGATTTATGTCATTCCATTATAAGATTTATGAAATTCAAAGGCTACTTTATGAGGTGACCTTTGAAACTGGTGAGAAATCTTGAAGTGATTCAGATTTTCTTACTGTGGAAACCCTGTGCTAAGTGTGACTTGAGATTCGATTTCATGTGTAGGAAAGACTGCTTGTGGGAAACAGTGTCATTTTCCCATTAAAGTGTTATTTTCTTTTCAAAATATGACCTATTTGTATGCTTCCTACTGGGAGTGTGTGTGTGTGTGTGTGTGTGTGTGTGTGTGTGTGTGTGTGTGTGAGAGAGAGAGAGAGAGAGAGAGAGAGAGAGACTCATATAAGCCAAGCTCAAGAGAAATACACAATACAGAAAATGAAGTGCATTGTTATGCCAAAGACAATCACTAGTGGCTGAGACACTTGTCCACAGATGTTTTAGCTCACACACTGACACACATACACATTATTGTTCCTTTTTTTTTTTTTTTTTTTAAAGACAGGGTCTCTTTATGTAACCATGACTTTCCTGGAACTCATAGAGTTCTTCTTCCAAGTGCTGTGAGTAAAGGCATACACCACACGTTATTGTTTTTAACATTATTATCACCATAACTGTCATTGAAAAAAAACTAGTACTTCATCCAGGTCTGTAATCCCAACTACTCAGGAGAACCACAAGTTTAATCACTGCCAGGGCTAGACAATGACTTCAACTAGAAAATTTAGCAAGAGTTAATCCCAAAACAAAAAGATAGAGCTCAGTGGCAAATCATTTGCCTAGCATGTACCAAATCCTAGGTTCACTCTTTAGTACTGTAAAATTAAATGAGGAAGAAGAGGAGGAGGGTAGGATTTTGGTCAGTTATTAAGCATAAGCTGATTCATGTACTTGGTATTCATATTTAAATAGCAAATATTTGTCAGTCTTTATACACAATATAGTCCCATGGCAGGCAAGTTTTTGATTAACTTTCAGCTATAACCTACATGAGTTGTTTACTTTAGAAAAGCAAACTAAGTCAGCCCTACATAACAAACTGGCTATAGAAGTGAAAAGAAATTTTAAAATGCTATCATTAGAAAAGCAGGTTTCCTATGTAGTCCTATTTCTAAAGCCAGGAACCCAGATTGTCAGAGGAGATTAAAGAGCATTAGATCTTCTAAGTTTAAGAGCTCAAGACAGGCAATTCAGATGGAAACTAGGAACACACACTCCCACTCATCAGTGGATCCACAGAACAGAGACCTGACCTGACCTCCTGACCACCACAAAGCTGCAGGTACAAAGAGCCAGGAACAGGCCAGGTGAGGGACAGCAGGCACATTGGCAAGCAAACACAGTGCTGTGGATTGAATATGAAATATCCCCCATGGCTTCATATGTTGGGACAATTGATCCCCGGCTGGGAGTCAATCCATGAGGTGGGAACTTATTAGAGGACGTGAGTACCTAGGTGGGGTAGGGGGGTGGGGACTTAAGGATTCTTCCAGTATACTCTCTACTTCCTGACTGCAAATGCAATGTGACCATCCACCTCACATTCCTGATGTTTTACCTCTCCACTATGATGAACTAACTACATTAAGCCAAAATAAAACTCTCCTCTTTTTAAATCACTTCTTGTCAGGTATTTGATCACAGAAACAAAAGGGTAACTAATCCTTGTGGTAAGGAGTAGGAGAAGATATGTGTTTCACTGTCTGCTCAGAAAGTCGTGTTGTGTGATTTGCTTTTGGAGTGCTAGGGCCTTGATAAATATTCTCCCAACAGATACACCCCAGCCAATAAAACATTTAATAGGTATATTTTCTCTATCATCTTGATAACATCACAATTTCCTATTGCAAAAAAAAAAAAAAAATGTCATCCCTGATCCTCCCTACTATCAGAATCTTTTGATTAGACTGCAGGAATGACTAGACATGATGGTACATAAGATGTGATGGTAACCCCAGATCTTGAGGGGTATAAAACAGAAAGATCTGAGACCAATGCAATTCCAAGGTATATGAGACTCTGTCTCAAAAAAAATTTTTTTATTAAAAATTTTTTTATAAAATTTTTAATTTTTTATTAATTTTTTTTTTAAAAATCCCAAGATTGGGGCACTGTTATAGGCCTTCATTTCTTTTCTTTTTTTTTTTAAAGATTTATTTATTTATTATATGTAAGTACAATGTAGCTGTCTTCAGACACACCAGAAGACGGCATCAGATCTCATTACGACGGATGGTTGTGAACCACCATGTGGTTGCTGGGATTTGAAGTCATGACCTTCAGAAGAGCAGTCTGTGCTCTTACCCACTGAGCCATCTCACCAGCCCATAGGCCTTCATTTCACTGATGGATATTTTCTGTATAATTGCAACGTTCCAGTACTAGGACCAAAATATAGTTGAAAGACATCCTAGGTTTGCTAGGACTCTGGGTAGGAAAACAAGGAGGCTTTACAGAGACTGATGAGAGTGTGGAACCAGCTCTCATCAGCCTGCACAGGAGTCTCTGGAAGAGCATGGTCATGCCCACCTAATGTCAAAAAGCACTTGGAAAGGTTGACTCTAGACCTAAGAATTAAAGACCAGGAAGTTTGGAGGCAGGCCAGTTTCTCCCAAATGCTCTCAACGATTCATTTTAAAGCAAGGTGAAAATCAATGAAGTGAGTCTCCACGAAGCTAAGCTGACTCACCGCTGCCTGCGCTGCCTGTTCTTCTGAAGCTCCACCCTTCCTACTCTTTTGAAATGACAGTGACTTTCCTTTTACAGTAGAGAAATAACATGTTGGCATAGCTTTGATGTCTTTTCTCAAACAACTGGCAGTAAGGAGCTGGCAACAAAATTAACCAAGGTCTTACTTAACAAGTCAGATGTGTATAGAGAGCAATAAAGAGATTCCAAAGGCGAAAAGAAGAATCCTCTTCATCCACCTGCCTGCCCTTGTAGCATCTCTCTTGTCTTGCTTGAAACATGGCCTTTTTCCTTTACTAAGTATCTTCAAACCACCAGCATGTTGCTCACCAGACTTTTCCCATGCTGTTTCCTCCCCTTCTTAAACTACAATGTGTATTTAAATAACCTAGGGAGCTTGTTCAAATGCCAAGTGTGACTAAGATTTGATACCAGAAGGCCAGGCCTATTGCCACAAAATATCTGTAGGATTGCTGATCTCAGGCAGCATGGACTATCTAAAGAACCCAGTGTATGCACCAGATCCAGGAGGATAGCCCTGATCACTGTGTAGGTCCTGCAGCATGCCAGTGACAGCCAAGAGAAGACATTCATTTTACTAAACGTTTGCCTGAAGGTTTGAATGGAAGCAAAGGGTCTTCCTCCCTCTCCTCTCCCTCTCCCCCTTCCCTTCCCCTTCCCTCTCTCCCTCCCTCCCTCTCCCCCCATTAGCTTATTCCAAAATTTCAGCAGCTGACAAAATACAAAAGCCTATGGGGAACATCAGTTTAGTAAACAGTTGACTTATGGTTGTGCTGGCTCAAGTGGAAATGGTCCCCCCAAAACTCATATATTTGAATGCTTTGTCACCAGAGAGTAGAACAGTTTGAAGGATTAGAAATTAGAAGGACTAGGAAGTATGGCTTTTTTGGAGTAGGTGCAGCCTTGTTGGAGGAAATGTGTTGTTGAGGGTGTGCTTTGAGGTTCAAAAGGCTCACACCAATCCCAGTTTCTGTCCCTCTGCCTGTAGAACAGGATGCAAAGCTCTCAGCTCTGTCCCCATCCCTGCCTGTGTGCCTCCATACTCCCTGCCATGAAGATAATGGACTAAGCCTCTGAAACTATAAGCAATTCCTCAATTAAATGCTTTCCTTTATGAGAGTTGCCTTGGTCATGCTGTCTTTTCCTAAGATATGGCTAAATCCCGATTTCTTAAATACCACTAGGAATAGTTCTGAGACAGTCACATGATTAAATCATGTAGATGTAACCCAGGCGTACCATCTTACTAGAAATAAAATACATGGTCCTTCCAGAAGGGTAGCAATGTCTGTCCCAGAAAAGAGATTCAAGACATACATTGGTATTGAAGCCCATGCAAAAAGCAAATAAAGGTGGGTAGAGACCCAGCCAGGCCTAGTAGCACAAATCTGTCAATCAGGCAACTCAAGACACTGAGACAGGTGGATACCAAATTTAAGTCTGGCTTAGGTTGTCAAATAAGTCAAGACCAACGTGGGCAAGTTAGTGAGACCCTATCTCAAAAAAAAAAAAAAAAATAGCTGGGGCTATAGCTCACTGATAGAGCACTTGCCTCTCTTATGTGAGGATCTGATATCAGTCCAAGGTACCCCAAGAAGAAAGGGAGGACAGGGATTAGAGAAACAACTCAGAAGTTAAGAACAATGAATACTTTTCCAGTGGACTGAGGTTTGGTTCCCATCATCCATGTAATGGCTGACAGCCATCAGTTGTCAGTTCTGGGAGATCTGAAGCCTTCTGGCTTCCTCCAGCACTGCACACACACACACACAAGACACAGACATACATGAAGGCAGAGCACCTGTGCATATAGAATAAGTAGAAAATAAAAGGAAAGATGGGGCACCAATGAATCAGTGAAATGGATTACAGAGAAGATAAGGTAACAGTATTACTAGGGCGTTGGTGGCGCACGCCTTTGATCCCAATGCTTGGGAGGCGGAGATGGGCAGATTTCTGAGTTCGAGGCCAGCCTGGTCTACAGAGTGAGTTCCAGGACAGCCAGGGCTACTCAGAGAAACACTGTCTTGAACAACCAAACAAAAAACAAAAAAATCTAAAACAGTATTACTAGATTCCAAAAGTCTGAAGAAAGCAGTTGGTTCTAAGCAGATTTATTGGTGGACTTCTGCACACTACAGAGGGCCTTAATGAACTAAAAAAGCATGTAGAGATGCCTGGGCCCACTGGAAACCGTACCATCAAGGTGTAGGCATGTAAGCAGAGAGCTCCAAGGCAATATACAGGGTAGGTGGGCTCAGCTGCAACTCCAGATCAGGAGCATGACTGAGAAAGTGTGCTTCCTCCTAGGACAAAGAGGAATAGCTTCTTATTGAGGGAATCTGGCCTTGGGAGGTGGACACTGCCGTTTGACCTTCCTTCAGCTTAGTTCTGAGAGCTTCATAAACTTCCCTGCTATCCCGAGGGTGGTGGTGGTGGTGGTGGTGGTGGTGGTGGTGATGATGATGATGATGTCAGTGATGATAATGATGGTGGTGACAGTGATGATGGGATGATGACAATGATGATGATAGTAATGATGATGGTGCTGACATGTATGATGGTGATGATGACCACTGTAACAACGGTGCTGAGAGTCTTGTTTAGTTTATACTATGCAAATTTCTTCTTTGGATATTAAAGTCATTGCCTAAGAATCTGGGGTCAAGAAATCAAAGCCACACATGACCGGGAAATGCACTGAAACGTGTGATCCCAGGACCTCTTGCCCTCCAGGATAATTTTCCCATCCCTGGCTTATTTCCTGTTGAACTTACAGCAACATTTCTGCAACTCAGTGGCTGGCTGATAATTATATCTAATAGGAGAGTGAAGACTTCCTGATGGTGTGCAGACAGCACTTGCTATATTTATAGGCAGCTGTGTTTCTGCTCATTGTTGCAAACCTGACTTAACCCTAAGCTTCCCATCCACCACACCAGACTCAGGTAATACAGGAGACTGAGGTCTTCACATTTTATAGGCACCTACCGGGTGAATGTATTAACCATTGGCTGATTCTTAACAGTGTCATTACCAAAAAAAAAAAAAAAAGGAAAGGCTGGGGAGGTAGCTTAGTGGGTAAAGTGCTTATTGTTTAAGCTTGGGGACCCAAGTTCAGATCCCAAGAACTCCCATAAAAGCCAGGCGTGGTAGTAGCATTCACCTGGTACCTCAGTGTTTGGGCAGTGGAGACAAACTGATGTGAGGGGTTGTTGGCTACCAGTCTAGCAAAATAGCAAGCTCCAGTTCTAGTGAAAGACCCTGTCACGAAAAGGAAGGTAAAGAAAATTAGAGGGGGCATCTGAAATTGACCTCTGGCTTCCACGTGTTCATGAGTGGGGCTGTGTGTGTGTGTGTGTGTGTGTGTGTGTGTGTGTGTGTATGTGTAAGAGAGTCCAAGAGAGAGGCAGAGAGAGAGACAGAAAGAGAATGAATAGTAGCAAAGCATAATGATGCTTGTCTGTAATCCCAGCACTCAGGAGGAAGAGGCAGGAGGATTGTCACAAGTCTGAAGCCAGCAGGACTATATATCAAGACACTGTTTCAGACAAAAATGTGGTATCCAGAATACCATTTGGAAACTCATTTCCAGGGAAGTGCATTTTGCAGGTGTGGGATGCTTCCTGAAGCATGTTCAAGCAAGCACACAATAAATGTCCCAAAGGGAGAAAAGATATTGGATGTTAGGAACTAGCTTTTCAAAAGGAGGTGCATACAGCAGGAAGGAATGTTACTTGAATACAAGTAACATTCATGTCTAGTTCTGCTAAGCGCCGTGCACTGGTGCCACCCATGTTCCTGATTCCCAACTAGTGCGGGAGAACACACAGATGGAAGATGACATCGGAAAGGAAACAGTAGAGGGGAGGGAGAAGTACCCTTTTCCAAACAGATATTCACCATGCCAGTCTATCCTGAAATGGCCTCTTAACTGAATAGTGAGCTCATCCTGTTGTCCAGGCTCTGTCTCTCCAGAATAACAAAACTGAAATCCATAAACTGATAGCACAGACTCAATAGTGGACCTGAATCTTTACAGAGGAAACTAGTCTTTATTTTCCCTTGGACCTAACTGCTACCGCACCTTTGATAGTATGCTCTTTAGGTCTCCTGTCAACAGAGGCTAGTTACCTCTCCTGGGCTCTGTAATTATTCCAAACATGCTTTATTTTTACTGACCACTTCCTCAGTTTCAGTGAGTAAGTGGAGTTAATGATGGCAGTTGAGTATGTTCCTGCAATTTTTTTTTAATTTTTTAAATTATGTATGGTATATGCACATGAGTACAGGTGCCTGCAGAAGCTGGAAATGTCAGAATTCCACGGTGCTAGAGTTATAGGCAGTTGTGAGCTGCCCAGCATGAGTGCTGAAAACCAAATTTAGGTCCCTTGAAAAAGTACTATGTGTTCTTAACCCCTGAGCCATCTCTCCAGCTCCCCTGCCCACCCCTGGCCCCAGTAGCAAGTTTTCATTACCAGTTTGTGTGAAAACAAATAAACAAAAATTGGGGGCTCCAGAGGCTGCTTGGTTGGTAGAGTGCTTGCCTAGTGTGCTAGAAGCCCTGGATTCCCATCATGGGGGCCTTCAGCTATGATCCCAGAATTTAGGCAGTGGAGACAGAAGGATCAGAAGTTACTTCAATGTCTCTTCCATTACACAATGTCTTCAAGCCAATCTGAGCCTCTCAAAAGCAAAACCAAGAGCCAACAATACCATTTAGAATGTAAGACTTGCTGCCAACCCTGGGGACCTGAGTTCAATACCAGGACCTTATCATGATGAAGGGGACCACCTACTCCAGAAAATTGTTCTTTGTCCTCCACATGTGTGCTGAGATGCACATATACGCTACCATTAGGTAAGTAGATAGATAGATAGATAGATAGATAGATAGATAGATAGATAGATAGACAAACAATAGTAGATAGAGAGAAAGTTAGAGAGAAGTGGGAAAAGGTTTGTTTTATTTCTTAAAAGGAAAGAACAAATGATTACTAAGCTTATACTGTTGTCCCCAGAATGAAATCGATAACACAGACACCTTAAGACATGAAAGATAAACATGGAACTGTAAGATCTAAAGTGAGTTGATTGGCCACCTGTACTAAGACTATGTTGATTTCATACTCAGTAAGTATTTTCATTTGGAACCAACATCATTGTAGTGACAATAAACATGTTTTTTGCCAAACCTTACAGGCACACATCCAGCCAGAGACAACTGTGAGAAGCAGGCTAGATCACTTATTTTAACACTAGAGTCAACATCTCTTGAACAGAATGCATGCATATCATGTAGAACTTACTGATTTCTCTCTCTCTCTCTCATTCTCTCTCTCCCTCTCCCTCCCTCCCTCCCCTCCCTCCCCTCCCTCCTCTGTGTGTGTGTGTGTGTGTGTGTGTGTGTGTATGTGTGTGTGTGCTCGTGCGTGTGTTGTACCACAGGTCAAACACATTTGCAAGGTAAACACTCTACCACTATGCTACAGTCTCAGCCCCTTACCATGTATTCTTACCAAGGGCTTTTTAAAATTCTCTTAGCCCAGGACATTCTTTCTCAGTGCCTATTCCTAATTCACGGAAGCTGTTGTCCCCATTTCTGTATTTTTAAACCCTACCAGCACCTTTCTTATTACTCCTGGTGTTCTTGGAATTTAACATTTGGGTGTTTGGTTGTTTGGTTGTTTTGTTTTGTTTTTGTTTTTGTTTTTCAGCTCTAAAGATGAGACCCAGATTCCATGCTAAGCAAGAGCTGGATCACTGAGCTCTAGCTTCAGAGCGTACTTATTTCTTAGAGAATGTTCTTATGTAAATGAGAATGGCCAAGTGTGTCAGCTTGACTGCTATGCAGCTCTGCTGAAAGTCCCACTGTTGCTCATTGTGCTCATTCAGCTGAGCCCCTTGTCTTGGGATCATCGACATATTTCCATTTGGATTGCTTCATGTTCGTGAATGTAAAGAGGCTTCTGGTCCTTTACTGAAGATGAAATTAACCTAGAGGGTGAAGTAATTTACTCTCAGCAAAGATCAGAGCAGAGAGGGAAATCTAGATTCCAGATTCCCAGGCAGATCACAAGGAAGTGCAAACTGTAAAACTTACTAACTAGATTTCTCAAGAGCATTCTCTCCTCCCAGCATTTCCCAGCATCTAATTTTAGATTCATGTGTCGTTAGCACTGCTACGTTTCAGCCAGTTTCCAACTTCAGTGGAAAACATACTTTCGCTGCAGGGTAGAGTCAGGCATCCTTTGCAGGATCCTTGTGGTACTTTAATTATATAAAATGACTCCAAGGGAATTCATGTCCAGCTCCATTACCATAATGAAGACTCACATTTAACATACACAATTAACTTTGAGGGGAAAGAGTAGGAGTTAGGATTGTCACATGATCTAGCAATCTCGCTCCTGGGAACATACTAAAAGAAGCAGCAAGGAGGGTCTCAGATGTCTATGCTGATTGTTCTACCAGTGTTGTTCACAACAGCCAGGGATGAAAGCAACTCAGGCATGCACTGATGATCTAGTGAGTGAAAGGAATGTGGTACGTACACACAGCAGAAAAGGGAGCAAGGGAGGGAGTCTGAGAAAATGCTGTAAGAACATACCATGAGGATACTTATGGGAAGTGAGGTAAGCCTATCACAAAAGGATACATACTGTGTAATTCTGTTTATTGGACTGCATCAACAATAGTCAAATACATAGAGACTGAAAGTCTAATGGTGGTTCCCAGGACTTAGGAAAGGAAAGAGTGAAGAATTAGTATTTAATAAGACAGTTTTAGCTGGGGAAGATGAAGTTGTGGAAATAGATGCGGTGATGC
The DNA here is from genome assembly GCF_008632895.1 of Mastomys coucha. Taxonomy (NCBI): domain Eukaryota; kingdom Metazoa; phylum Chordata; class Mammalia; order Rodentia; family Muridae; genus Mastomys; species Mastomys coucha. Next base: position 17,997,976 of record NW_022196913.1, on the reverse strand, counting down.
TTGCTAAACACTGTGATGTTCATGTGACCACTGATCTGTGCCCTTATGTGTGGTTTTTGCCATGCAAGCTCGAGGATCTGAGTTCAATTTCTAGCAGCCTTATAAAAATCCAGGCTTGCCAACATACCTTTGTAGTCCAATGTTGGGGAGATGGAGATCTCTGGGACTAATTGGCCAGCCACACTAGCTGAGTCGTCCAGTGGCAGGTCCCAGTGAGAGTCCCCTATCTCAGGTAGTAAAGTGGATAGATCCTAAGGAACAACAGCAGAGGTTGACCTCTGGCTGCCATACACAGGCACATGTGCACATCTGCGTGCACACTTGCACACACATCACACACATGCAACTACACACATGTGTACATACACACAACTAAATGTTAAAACAGCAAATTTTGTAATATATATTTAGATATACATGTATGGGTAGGAAGCAGGACAGCTAACCCTACTGTGAAAGGAGGACAGACAAAGCTTCCCAAAGGAGACAGCTTTGTTTTGAAATACAAGGAAGGGATTGGCAGCCAGACAAAAGAAAAAGATATTCCAGATAAGGGAATAAAAAAGTGATTAGAAACTTTTATTAAAGAACAGCCAAATCATAAAAAATAAAACATGCAAGTAACTTCACCTTGGGTCTTTGTAGATAAGTTCCAGATGAAGGCTGCAGTGTGTGTGTGTGTGTGTGTGTGTGTGTGTGTGTGTGTGTGTGTGTTTATGTGTGTAAAGTCACACAGATGCATGTGTATTCACATGTGTATGGAGGCCAGAGGACACCTTCAGAGGCCATGAGGGTTTCAAGACAGGGTCTATCACTAACCTGGAACTTACCAAGTAGGCTAAGGCTAGCTAGCTGGACCAGTAGCCTTAGGGATTTTTCTGTGTCTCTCTCCAGTGCTATGATTACAGATGCACACCACCACGTCAGGATTTTTAAAAATAATTTCTAGGGATAGAGTTCGTGCATGCTCATCAAGAACTTGACTGACTGAGCTATCGCCCCAGCTGGACTACTGGAGCCTTTCAATCTGGAGAGCTGACTGGGTTGCATTTTAGAAAGATCATGTTGAAATCTGAGTAAAGAATGAATGGAAGGTGGAAGGGACAGAGCAGTGGTAATGACAAGGAGACTCTTGTGTATCCCCCTCACAGAGGCTCAACAAGGAGGTAAGGATTGAGGTAGGCAGGGAGGAGAAGGGAGGAGCCCATGCAAGGACAGAGCAATGACTTGTCGAGTAGCAGACAGATGGGAGAAGAGTTGCCTTATTATTTACTCCTGATTTCTCTACCCTTACCCAAGCTGACCCCTCCATATCCTCAAGTGACCCAGCCTACAAAGCAATGGCTCCTGGTCACTTGCAACCAGGCCCTTATAGATCATTTGATGGGGGCGAGAGTCCCTCGTAATCCACACTATCCTTAAACTCTCTGTGTAGCTGAAGTTAACCTTGAGATTACAATCCTTCTGCCTCCACCTTTCAAGTGCTGAACTGTGCCACCACACTCAGTGTATACTGGAGATCAAGCCCAAGGTTTCCTACATACTGGGGCAAACATTATGGCAACTGAGCTACATCCTCAGCCTGCAAAGTATATTTTGAATAGGCTTGGTTTCATGTGCTTTGTTGGATCACATCCCACATAAGCCCATCTGCTCCCATTTATAGAGTGCCCCCTTTCCTAACTCCATAATGTCCTATCCAATCCAGGTTTTGGCACCTGAAAATCAGGACTGGCTTCTCCCCAGGGAAGGCCTTCTTCAGCTCACCCAACTCTGGTGAGTGGCTTTATTCTCTTGCCTCATACCTTCCCAGAGGTTACTCCAAGGTACCAGCCACGCTCTGAAAAAGCAGTGGGCAAGAGCCAGCCAAGGATTCTTTTTTTTTTTTTTTATCATTACCTTGTCCTGTGGTACCCAAGCTCTCAACCCAAGCCCAGCCTGCTTGCCCAAAATGCCCATGCTCTCTACCAGCACTGAGAAATCTCAGAGATATGTTTGCCTACCTGCTCTGTAAGTACTCTTCTTTAGAAGAGGAAGGAAGGCTTTCCCTTCAAGGCGACTCTGTAGACACTTCCATGGCAGCCTCATTAGCACTCCTCTACCTAGTTCAGCAGAAGTGCTCCGTGCTGTTAAGCAAGCTGGGTCTCTTGTTTGCAGTTAAATCCTGGCTTCCTCTGAGCTGACTTAGAGTGGCATCACTTTGCCAGCATTAGAGGAACAAGAGCAGTTGAATCAAACAACCCAGGGCACCATCGGATGATGACAAGGGCAAACCTTGCTGTGCCTTCTGATGTCACCTGAAGAAGACACAACAGCAGATGGTAAAGGCAATCAGGAACTCTCAGTCACTGCAAGTATACAATGTCTCCACGCAAGAATGGCTAAGTTGTGGAAAAGAGCCAGAGCATCAGTAACTCTGGCACTCCACCTGCTCCTCTCAAAGCCAAATTGTCCTTGGCAATGGCTTTCTAAAAGCCCCTTGCTGTCATTTCACCCGCTGATAGTGCTCAGAAATTTCCAAGTCTCCACGGAATGGCCCTTTCTCCCTCTGGCTCTCTGGCAAGTGGCCATGTTTGAATCACAAGGGGAATTTGGCAAAGCAAGCCCCATTCCTTTGCAGTGTGTCTGCAGTGAGAATTTTGGGTTAGAGATTGCATGGTCACTCTTCTGAGTCATTGTTCCTGGATGCTCCTGTACAGGGACAAGCCTTAATTGCATTCCTGAGAGAAGCTTCAGAAGTTGCATTAAGAAATCTTCAGTCCTTGGAGGTCCCAGAGCCACTGCCTTTAGTCTTCTGGCTGCAAACTGTCACTAAACATAAAATATCCCTTCCCTTATGCTGACTCCTGCTTCTCTCTTTTTTCAAGCTTGTGATATTATTTCCTTTTTGATATGCTCATTATAAACTACTGTCATTCTCATTCCACATCAGGTATGGATTTCTGAATTAATATTTGTGAGTGTGTGTTCATGTATGTTCAAGCATGTGCAGGGGAATGTGCACATGGATGTTGTTTCTCGGGGGCTATTCACTTAAGGTTTTGCTTGAGACAGGGCCTTTTACCAGCCTGGAGCTCAGCAATTAGGCTAAACTGACTGGCTAATGAGATCCAAAGATCTGCTTGTCCCTGACTGCTCAGCATTAGGGTTGCAGACAGGATTACGTGGAATTATGTCATGCCTAACTTTTACATGGATTCTAAGGATCTCAACTCACGTTCACAGGTACATAGTAAACACTTTACCAACTGAGTGATCTCCTCAGCCCCTTGGCAATGCTTTTATTGCCTGCAACCTTCAGCCAGTTTTCCTGTTGGAAAGATAAAGAACTTCCTTTCTCTTTTATGTCCTTAGGTATATAGCCAAATCAGCGAGTTCCAAGTTCAGCATGAGCTCTCATCTCAGAATCTAAGGCAGAGAATGACTGAGGCAGACATTCAGCATTGACCTCTAACTTCCATGTGTATTGTTCTAGTTTGTGTTTCTCTTGCAACCTAGCGGGCAAAGGGTTTATTTCATTTATACTTCTCAATCACAGTTCCTCATTGCCAGAAGTCGGGGAAGGGAGCAGGAGCAGACACGAATGACAGAAGGCGGCTGCCTATTGGCTTACATCCTCTGGCTCATGCTTAACCAGCTTTCTTATATAACCTAGGACCACTTGCTTAGGGGTGGTACTGC
>NW_022196913.1:17976795-17991795 GCF_008632895.1 Mastomys coucha | reverse complement strand
TTGATATGTAGCCAGGGATGGCCTTGAACTTCTGATCGCCTCACCTTCCAAGCTCTGGTATTTCAGATGTGTACATATATGGTTTATGAGATGCTAAGGGTTGAGCCCAGGACTTCATGCATGTTAGGTGAGCACTTTAGCAACCCAGCCATATCTCCAGACCATTACCTGGTATGTTCTAAGAGCTGGAATTCCTATAGAAGCCCAGAAAGTTCTATATTTACTTAGTATTCAAGCTGTGTACCCAGACCACAGCCCTACCCTCCAGTGCCCAGCCCTTGTTCAGAGTACAGTGTACAGCTGTGAGGCCAAAGTATTTCACAATGTCTAGAGGTCAAATAAAGGGGACAGCTCAGAGTCCAATTTCATCTGTTTTGTTTCTTCCAAAGTGACTTAATAAAGATCACTACGAGGATCAAGCCTACCAGAACTGTGTCAGGAGACACAGGAGAACTACCAGAGAGAACTGGAGGGGGGAAGTGTGGGCAAAAGCTAACTGATGATGGGAGCTGGAACCTAGGGCCCAGTAAGACAGGAAAAGGGAAAAGTGCATGGCAAGCATCTCTAGGGAAATAAATGGATTTGTTTGTTGGTCTTCGGCTTCTAGACACTGTTCTTCTGAAGGGAAGAATAGACCCTCCATGGGGGTTCTGAACAGTACCTGCAGAGACATGTGTCTAAAGAAAGTCTAACTATTCTTTTTTTAAAAGATTTTATTTATTATTATACATAAGTACACTGTAGCTGTCTTCAGACACACCAGAAGAGGGCATAAGATCTCATTACAGGTGGTTGTGAGCCACCATGTGGTTTCTGGGATCCGAAGTCAGGACCTTCGGGAGAGCAGTCAGTGCTCTTACCCACTGAGCCATCTCACCAGCCCAGAGTCTAACTATTCGTGTTCTCATTCCCGTGGGTGGAACAAGAAAACCACAGTGTTAGACATGAGCCAATGATTTGACACTCCTAGCTTTGTTCAGAGCACATGACCCTGTGACCCTCAGGCCCAGTCTTCAATAAGGATGACCTTCAGAGTTAGAACTGTTTATGAACAGTCTAAGATTTTAAAGGACTGACCAATTGGTTGCAATTACATACAGCTGCTGTAAGAATTCCATAATCATCTCTAGAGAAAGAAGTAAGATTGACTTGCATTCCTGTTTACTGTGGATGAGAATTCTGCCCCCTGTTCTCTCTTCCCTGACTTCTTGGGCTTTCAAGTCTTCACTGGGTCCTTAAGATTCTAGACCACCTCCTCTAACCCCCATCCTTCCTACCTGACTGACTTCAGCTTGGAACCAGATTCTTAGAATCCCTGAAGAAACTTTCTTCCAGCCCTCCTTGCTGCTTTCTCTCCCTACATCGCTTCTTATCACCACATATAGTAATGTGTCTGCTTGGTCTCCTTTTGTCTCTCTGATGCCTGCTAATCTCAATGAAAACCCGGACAGCCATTTCTGACTCACTGCTATAGCCACTAGAGCCTGGTCTGATAGGTCCTTCGTGATAGAAGCTCCAAATCATCCAAGCAGTGGTGGCATACGCCTTTAATCCCAGCCCTTGGGAGGCAAAGGCAGGCGGATTTCTGAGTTTGAGAGCAACCTGGTCCTACAGAGAGAGTTCCAGGACAGCCAGGGCTACCCAGAGAATCCCTGTCAAAATAAAACAAACAAAAAGAACAAAACAAAACAAATAAAAATGTAGCTCCAAAACTGTTTGTTGAACGAGTGAATAGCCATTCGACTTTCCCTCCTTTTGGTGTGGCAGTGTGTAGCCCAAAGTCATGCGACACCGAGAGGTGGTTGTCAGTCTCTGAAAGCTGCCTTTACCTTTGTTCTCTTCCTCATTGAAGCTTCCCTGGGCCATTTTTGATGTCTTTCCCAAACCTCCAGCTCCAACAGGCTGATGCTTCCTGCAGCTCACAGGCGAAATGCCTGCCACCTTGCAGTGCTCCTTGAGTGTGAAGTGTTCCTCCTACCTTAGGGGCCATGCACTAGATGGCACAAATTTGTGTCAAGTGGCACTGTCTCTGGGGGGACTCAGTTGGTAGCCATTTATTTCACACCCCTGTATTAAGTGTCAGGTACTATATCAAGCCTGATACAGAGGTAGATGAGAAGTAGGATTTCCTGGTCTTTCACTATTCTAGGGAGGCAGATTATTCTAGCAGTGAATAACAAGGATGTTGGCTGATATCACTCATCAACTCAGCAGGATCTAGAATTACACAAGAGACAAGTTTCTGGGTCTGTCTGCAAGGGTGATTCTAGATTAGGTTGATTGAGATGGGAAGATCCACCCATGTGCCTGGCACTATTCCGTACTCTGGAGTGGAGGCTACATAAAAAGGAAAAGGCGAGCTGAGCAGCAGATTTTGTCTCTCTCTGCTTCCTGACTATAGACACTATGTGACCAGCTGCTTCGGTCTCTGCTGTCTTGACTTCCCTACCAAGATGGGCTGTACCCTGACACGGTGAATCAAGATAAACCTCTTGTTCTTGAGTAGTGCTTGGGTATATATATTCTTTCTTTTCAAAAATCAATTTATTTATAAGTTATAGATAATATATTCTAGTCACACTCACCACCCCACAAAGTAGCTTTTGTTAGGTATTTCATCATGACCCCGAAAAAAAGCAGGTTATGCAAAGGCCAAAGTTGTGCTGCATAAAAGGAAAGACGGCCGTGGGGAAGAATTCTTAGCCAACTGGAGAGAGAGGAGGACCAAAGAAGGCTTAATAGAGGAAGTAGTCAGGGACGATGGCCTTACAAGCAGAGAAGACAGCCTCTTCCTACAGCCTCTGCCTACAAATGGAGTTGAAATGTGGTCTTTTATGAACAAATCAGAAAGTGATGTTTAATTAATCAGAGGTATGTGCTGGGTCCAGATCAGGCTAGGCTCTGGAGTCATGGTTGAAAGCTAGATTTATAAGTAGCAAAAGGTCACTGCAAGTTTTAGGTCAGGTTTGGGGCATGATGATACTAGATTTGAGAAAGGCACACTTAGAGCCATACAGAGCACATGATGCATAATGAGGATCCAACCCAGTTTGGTGACGGCAGAAATCCAAGGTTATAATCAGGTTTAAGAGCCTTGAAGAGGGAAAACTGGTAGGACCTGACTACTGATTCAGTGTGAGACAGGCTATAGGGTGGAGGGGTGAAGCAGAGTGAGACAGAGATTGAGGATGGCTTGGGACCCCAGGGAAGCAGGCAGGGAAATGGATGCGATGCTAAGGTGGCGAGATGTTGGATTTGAAATTCTAGTCACTAGAATCTAGTCACTAAAGCTTGAGAGAAACAGACAGAAGGTCAGTTGGGGTTGGAGTTCTAGATTTTGGAGTCATTGACTTAAAAGTAATTAAAAATGATGAAGGAAAAAGCTGACCCTCAGTAGACTATGTGGGCAGTGAAAGCCAGGACCCATAGATGGGCTTGGTGGGGAAGGGAGTAGCGGCCTCTAGTTACTTATCCAGTGATTGTTAAGTCCCATTGCCTTCAGACAGGCCTTCATCTTGGATACCAGTATCTAGTACACTCTTTGCTTGTATTGATTTCTTTATCTTCTACAAAGTCCCCAGAAGTAATTTGCCCATATTCCAATTTTTAATCAGTAAGTGGAGACAGACATCCCTGGGGGTTGGAGTTCTTTAAGGAGAGAGGTAGATGGTGGTGTTACTTGACCCTCATGAGTCAGTTGCCAAATACTTCTTAAAATTCTCCCCCACGTGTCTCTCTTTATAGTTCCACTCTTTGGTGTAGGAACACCAAAGAGAATTCCTAGTTCCCTCATTTGAACCATTTGCCTCCTATCCCCACCTTAGAAAGTGACACTAACATATCACACAACAGAGAGGATGGGGATGGAGAGAAGGCTCAGTGATGAAGAGCACTGGTTACTCTTCTAGAAGACCCAAGCTTCATTCTCAGCACCCAGATGAATGCTCATAGCCATTTGTAACTCCAGTTCCAGGGAGTTAGACATCCTTTTCTGGCCTCCATGGGCACTGGACATGCAAGAGGTGTACAGCTTACATTCAAGCAAAACATTCATATACATATAAAAATAAAATAAGTCTTTGGGGAAACAAGTGTTCTGCCAGAGAAGTCTACTCAGGCAAAAGTTTAACCCAAGAGAAAGTCTTTCTTTAGTAGCCAGCTAAGCCACCATGCTGGGTGTTTGGGATGCCAGTGCTCGGGTTCCCAGAGAGGCGCCAAACCTTCCTCAGGGTGAACTTTTAAGCATAAAAACCATGTTCTGGAATAACAAACTTCAGCTAGCAAGAACAGTTAACCAGAAGCAGGACTACAAATGCCAAAAAACAAGATTAGTATATTTAGAGATTTTCCCAGAACTATGGACTTTGATGGATTAGTTTTTGTTTTGACAGATAGTAGTGTCTACAAGCTGAGTTTTATGGCTTGAATGGAACTTCCATCATGGAGTCAGTTGTAATAAAGTCTGAGGGCCTTCTAAGGTTTGAGGACCCTGTCACAAAAGAAAAAAAAAAAAGAGGGCATAATTAGTAAGAAAAAAGAGTAAATGAATCAAGAAGAGTTTGGTATGTGGTGGCGGAGCAGGGGGGAGCTTAGAAGTTCAATATGGTAGTCCTGTAGGAGACAAAAGGACAACAAAGGAGCCACCTGTGAATTGGGGCAGGATGTGGTAGTTTTTCAGAAACATATTTGCATGTGGTGGCCGGAAGCAGTGTGCTATCAACATTAATTGATCTCACTGGCATTCTGGGCACACAGCCTTTCCTAATGCTGCCCTGAGAGCATCCTGCAGCAGCCAGCCTTTCCACCAGATGCTGGGCTTGGGAACATCATGTCTCTTGCACTTGCAAATGCTCCCAGCCCCTTGTTGTTATGAGTGTAAATTAATTGGGGCTGATGTCAACTCGTGACCCTACTTTCTCCTGGGACTCACACTCCAGCAAAGAGGATCATGACTCCCTAAAACCGAGTGACACAGAGTTATGAAGGTTCAGCACCTTCTTCCTCATGTCAAGGATTTTCTGTGGAAGAGGAGCTTGATGCTAACCTACAGCTGGTTACAGGCAGGCTTGGTTCTGTGATTTCAGTGGCTTGCCCTTCTGAAAGGTGATATTGAAACTGATCCCTGATGAGTTGCTTAAGGGTGGGAGCAGCCTGATCAGGGTAAAGGTAGGGCCTTTGGGAGGTGAGTAGAAGCTGGTCCTCAGGGTGAACCCCATGGCTGAACACTGGGAGAAGAAGAGAAAGATGAGGGCAGAGAAAAAGACGAGGAGAAAGAGAAAGAATGGGATGAGAAAAGGAAAAAAGGAAGCACAAGAGCATGTGTGTGTGTGTGTTCTGTCTCTGTCTCTGTGTGCACGTGTCTCTTTCTGTCTCTGTCTCTGTCTATCTGTCTATCTGTCTGTCTGTCTGTCTGTGTCTGTGTCTGTGTCTGTCTGTCTCTCTCTCTCTCTCTCTCTCTCTCTCTCTCTCTCTCTCTCTCTCTCTCTCTCTCTCTCTGGATGTGATGCCCTGGGCCACCTAAAGATTTTGCCAGAAAGAAAGCCAGCATCAGATATGATCTTCTATGCTAACAAACACTATGAGTGAAGCCCAAACAACTTCTTTTTTTATTGGATATTTTCTTTATTTACATTTCAAATGTTATCCCCTTTCCTGTCCCCCCCCAGACGCCCTATCCTATCCCCCTCCCCTGCTTCTATGAGGGTATTCCCTCACCCACCCACCCACTCCCACCTTCCCACCCTAGCATTCCCTTACACTGGGGCATCGTGCCTTCACAGGACAAAAGGACCTCTCCTCCCACTGATGTCCAACAAGGCCGTCCTCTGCTACATATGCAGCTGGAGCCATGGGTCCCTCCATGTGTACTCCTTGGTTGGTGGTTTAATCCTTGGGGGCTTTAGGGTGTCGATTGATATTGTTGCTCTTCCTATGAGATTGCAAAACCCTTTAGCTCCTTCAGTCCTTTCTCTAACTCCTCCATTGGGGACCCCTTGCTCAGTCCAATGGTTGATTGAAAGCTTTCACCTCTGTATTTGTCAGGAGACAGCTATATCAGGCTCCTGTCAGACAGTACTTGTTGGTATCCACAATAGTGTCTGGGTTTGTTGACTATATATGGGATGGATCTTCAGGTGAGGCAGTCTCTGGATTGTCCTTCCTACAGTCTCTGCTCCACACTTTGTCTAAGTATTTCCTCCCATGACTTTTCTTCATAATTTACCCAGTCAGTAGTACTAAGCCACTAACAACAGAAAATGGCTTAAGACATAAACTAACTAGTCTAGCTATAGGAGCAGTCAGTACCTGTTGTCCTTTTGCTAGAAAGACAGACCATTGGTTTAAGTCACACTGAATGCATGTATAAAGAAAGAAGGTTTCTACCATCACAGACAAGCTTGAACATGAGCCTGAACTGTTGGAAGGACAGACTCACTTTAAACAGTATGCATCATTAAAGTTCTGGCCTCACTATTGTCTGATGGCAGTTTCAATAAATATGACTGGGGCAGCTTTTTTTTTTTTTTTAACTTCATGACTTTAATAACCAGAACACAATGTCTTTGAATTTCTTGGCATCTGTGGAGGTGAATCATGCATCTTATAGCTGCAGAAACCAAGAAGGGAATGACTTACACAGGGCCAGACAGCAAGTCAAAGAATACCATAAATCCAGCACCATGGGGTCATCAGAACAATATATTTGACCTCTTCCCTGTCCCTGGTCTGTCATCAAGTCAAATGTAAACACTACTAGTAGAGAGCAATGATGACCCACTGAGGGGATGTGCAATACAAACCAAGAGTCCATGCATGACCCCTGAGGTCAGACACCCCTGGATTCATCTCTTTTCTGCACAGGTAGGAGAAGTCCTGGGGGCAGAAGCTTGAGAAAGCAGTCACATCTCATCTATAGTCAAGAAGCAGCGCATCAGGAATGCTCAGCTCACTTTCTTTTAGGCAGTTTGGGATCCTGGTCCATAGGATGGTGCTACATTTAGTGTGGATGCTCCCACATCATTTAACCCAATCCAGGCACTCCTCACAGGCACACCCAGAGGCTTGTCTCCTAGGTGACTCTAGAACCTGTCAAGCTGACAATCAGTGTTAGTCATCATGATGGTGAATGTCTTCCTCCTCACCTACTCCTGTCTCAAGAGCCTTTGGAGGTCAGCCATGTGTTTTTGTATTGTTTTGTTTTTCTGGAAATGTACAGTGGTTCTCTGGGCAAAACAACATCACGGGAAAAGTTGAGAAGCGCATCGTGATGTTGCTTCTCGCTGTTCATGAACGTTTTGTCTTTACATTGGAAGAAATGCATTCGACCAGACTTCCATGGCATAGCTGGTTCCTCAAGGCTGGATGTTTCTATCACCAGGTGTGATGGCCCATGTGAGACCTTCAGGACAGATCGGGCCTAATGACAACCCTTATGAAGGCACTAAGGACGGTTTACAAGACTCAGGGATCGTGATCTTCTCATTAGGTGTTGACTCGATTTTCACAAGACCCCTCCTTGAGATTACAGTGGGACACGTCTGTGGTGTAGCTACCTGTATGACTTTCCAGTTGTGCTGCTGCCTTTGAGTCATCTCTGCTCCTGTTAAGTAAACCCAATAAACCCATTGGTTTCCCAAGTCAGACTTTGACCGTGTCTTTTTGTTGGTCTTTAGGCTTTCTCTCCCTATAGAGATATTCCTTTATGTCTCCCCTAGGAAAAGTCACCTGTTAACATTAGGGATAGAGAGAGCCCGGCAGTGGTGGCACACGCCTTTAATCCCAGCACTTGGGAGGCAGAGGCAGGCAGATTTCTGAGTTCGAGGCCAGTCTGATATACAGAGTGAGTTCCAGGACAGCCAGGGCTATACAGAGAAACCCTGTCTCAGGAAAAAAAAAAAAAAACCATTAGGAATAGAGAGATGTTTGCTTGCATCTTCTAACTTCTTGGACACAGTGGGTGCTAAGAACAAAGCCTACCATCTCTTGAAAATGCACTTCTGCTAGGTGGAAAACTAGATAGTTTTATCTTATCCTCAGGACAAAAAAAAAAAAATTTAAGTAACTCCCAAATGTCGGATAATGGATTGGTATCAGGAAGAGACATAAAATAAATAGAGCTGAGACCCTGCTTCCCAGAACTGTGCTGAGTGAAGATGATGCAGTCTTGACAAGTAATGAGGTTTGCCGTGATGCTCCAATGAGAGGTGAGAGCACAGGAGGAGACTCAAACATCATCTGCAGCCCTCAGAGAAGTTGCCTGACAGGAACATATTGATGCCTAAGCATTATGACCTGATACGTACTACCCCTAAAGTTATTTCTGATTATCATAGAGTTTACAAAACAAACAACAACAAAAAAACAAACAAATCAGAATAATGTCCTCAAAGATGTCCACATCTAACATAAAAAGACAAAGGACTTTGCTGATTTAATTAAGAGGTCTAGAAGAAGGGAAGAGGGGAACAAGAAAGGGCAATGGAAGGAGGAAAAATGTGTGTTCTCCTCAGATGTGGACTCTAGGTGTGGAGGTATGTGGCATGAAAGATAGAAAGGTGACTGTGTTGGGCGAGAAAGCAGCCATTATTGGGAAGGAAGGTCAAGGAGGTTAATGAGGGAGGCAGTGAATCAGGTATATATGTTCACACACACACACACACACACAAATAAGAAAAAAATAAAAGATCAAGTTAATACTAGGAGATGAGGTTTGGTGATAAGAGAGAGGGCCATGCACAAAGGAACACAGGTGGCTTTCACTTCTAGAACTCAGAAAAGGTGAGAAAACGGTCCTGCTGACAGCTGGTGTGGCCTGAAGATAACCTGTGAACTTCTGCAGCTGCAAGAGAATAAATTTGTGTTGTAAACTGCCAGCTTTGCAATAGGAAATGACATTGAACTTGAGCAAGAACTTGTGGGATGCCTCACATATGCTGCAATGAAGCCCGAGTTGAAATCAAGTGCGGCCAAGTCTAGAACCCAAAGGGCCTCTCAACTCAACTCCTCCCAAGAGCTCAACTCATTCTCTCATGGTGTTTGTTCACTATAAAGTATGTCTCCCTGTCTTCTGTATCTGTTGTCTAAGGCACAAATCTATTCAAGTGGCATTCAATGCTACAATGCAGGGAACTAGGACATAGGACAAACACCTACAGATCAATGAACTGTTTGTTTGTTTGTTTGTTTGTTTTGAAGAGCATAAAAGAGCTAAGCTCAGAGACTTAGCAGTTCCAGCTGGGCTATGGTGTCCAACACCTTTAATTCTAGCATTCAGGAGGCAGAGATGGGTGCATATCTGTGAGTTCAGGAAGAGCCTGGTCTATAGAGTGAGTTCCAAAACTGTCAGAGTCACACAGAAAGACCTTGTCTGAAAGACAGACAGACAGACAGACAGATGACGAATAGGTGGATAAATGGATGGATAGATAGATGAATGGATAGAGAGAAATGTAGGTTCCAGTCTTAGCTTAGCTTTACCACAAACCAGTTCTAAAAATGGAGTAAAAGCACATTCTGGGTTTCAGTTTTTCTACCTTTGGGGAAAAAAAAAGCCAGCTTGGGCTAAATGGGGTTTGTGGTTCTTTTTAGTCTTAGGTTTCTGCAGTCAAAGATAGTCAGACTGCAGCCCAGCCCACCCTCCTCCCATGCAGCCTTACATCTAAGTCCCAGGTGGGTTTGCTGTCCAAACCACTTGGTGACAGTTCACCTATTATTAAACAGAGAGAGAGAGAGGGAGAGAGAGAGAGAGAGAGAGAGAATCCTCTGAGACTCTCTCTCATTAGTGGAGATGCGCTGAAATGCCCCAAGACTCAGGCTTCCTGTCCAGTGACCTGAGAAATTGTTTCCAACCACTCAAGCTAGAGAAGATCGCCTTAATTTTCAAATATGACACTGTGCGTGAAGGCTTATTTGACTCAAAGGAAAAAAGTATTCTGGGGATATAGCTCAGTTGGTAAAGTGCTTGTCTAACATTCGTGAGACCCTGAATCCTATCCCCAGCACCGCGTAAAACTGGGCACAGTGGTGCTCATCTGAAATCCTGGACTTGGGAGGCAGAGGGAGAAAGATCAGACACTCAAGGCATCTTCAGCTCAAAGCCAGCTTGGGCTACCTGAGACCCAGTCTTTTAGAGAAAAGAAAGAGTGTTTCTGGGAATGGTGGCTGGTTAAATGTCCTAGTTGAAATTACTACTGATGGCGATAAAACACCACTATCAAAGGAACTTGGGGAGGAAAGGGTTTACTTACTCACACTTTCACACCACTACTCATCATTGAAGGAAGTCTGGACAGGAACCCAAACAGGGCAGGAACCTGGAGGTAGAAACTGATATTGAGGTCATGGAGGTGTACCGCTATTGGCTTGCTCCTCCGTGGCTTGCTTAGCCAGCTTTCTTATAAACGGCAGGGCCACTAGCCCTGGGGTGGCCTCACCTACAATGGGTTGGGCCTTCTCCCATCAACCACTAATTAAGAAAATGCCTTTCAGGCTTGCCTACAGCCTGGTCTTAAGGAGGCATTTTCTCAACTGACACTCACTACTCTGATGAGCCTCACTTGTGACAAATTAACATAGAACTAGCCAGCACAATAGCTATATCCATGTCATTAGGTGCTGGAGACTGAAAGGGGAGCTTAGAATAAGAGCTTGGAATAAGATCTGGATCATTGGCAGATAGATGATCTGGGGTTCCTAGGATGCTAGAGAGCCAAGCTATAGCAGATGCTGCATTCGTATGAAAGGACAATTTGTGGTCCTATGTGGTTCTGCGGCTTTTGTTGTGCTAGAAGGATGACCTGTGGGTTTTCGTGCAACCTTATTGATGGTGCTTGTACGTTACAGTTTTGCATCTTTGAAGCATGGAAACCATGGCACAGATTTTCCTTTCTGTTTAGTATGCTAGTCTTTGGTACCAGCTGCTTCCTTCACATTTTTCTTCCTGTATTAGAGATGCCCAATTATATGCAGAAAAGTATACTAGTAGCTCAATCAGTAAACAATTAAACACTACACAGCTCTAAACTACTTGCTTTCTTTATCTTGAAATACAGCATGGGATTCTATTCTCCTTTGCATTTTTAGTCCACAATGCTTAACTGGGCCCACTTCCTCTCCTTAGCTGCTGGGCTTAGTTCCCACCTCTAACATTTGCCACACTCCATTCATGGCTCTTTCTTCTGCAAGTCACCTCCCTTGACAATTGCATTCAATCTAGGGCTCTCATCACACCCTTGTGTGGACCACTCTGCAGCCTACTGTGAGTGGTAAGCCCTTTTGTAAGTCAACATCCCTATATGAAGGACACCAGGTCCCAGATCCCAGATCCCAGGCTAAATCTCATTTCCACTACCAACAACAGATATGCAAACATGGACACATGATTCAGGCCTCAGTTTTCCTATCTTTAAAAAGGGAAGAATAACAGAGTCTACTTTACAATAAGCATTCAGGAAGTTAGCCTTATAAAGTGCTTGGCTATGATAACCATACAATCAATATTATGTCCAATTTTATATTTATAATTGAGCTTCAAAACTTGAATGATCTGTTAGCCAATCCTATAGTCATCTCACCTCTCTAAATAAACTAAACAATCCCTCTAACCATCTCTACTTCTGTTAATGGTGTCAACTGCACTCCTGTTTTTTAGACCCAAAAGTTTGAATCATTTTGGAGCTTTTTGTTTGTTTGTTTGCTTGTTTTGAGACAGATCCTCACTATGTTTCTCAGGCTGGCTTCCAACTTCACCATCCACCTGCCCAGACACTGGATGGATTGTAAGCATACAATTCTGGGATTGTAAGTATATACTACCATACTTGGCCCTTAGAGCTCTGTTTGTTCTGTTCCTGCTATAAGGATAGGCTTTCCCACCCTTGCATAACTTCTCCAAAATAACAACAATGAGATTTCATTATATTTATGAATAAATGCTTAGGCCATAAGCTTGGGCCTGTTCCCAAACTAGTTCCCCAACTAGCTGATATCTTATTATCCCATTTGTTCTATTCTAAGTCCTGCTGCCTAGCTGGTTATCTGGTCCTCAGTTTCATCCAATCATCTTCTGGTCCATGGGAATCTTCCTGTGCCTTACTCAGTCCCAGAATTCCTCTCTCTTTCTGCCAGATGTCCTACCTTCTAATCCTGCCTCAGCTCATTGGCCAATCAGCATTTTAATGACAGGTGAATGCTTTTACACAGTGCACAAGAGATTATCTCTACATCCTACACCGAGTCAACTACCAAGTCCCACTTCTCCATTCACATCTGATTCCTGTCCCTAGTGTGTTAATTTCTATGGAATATTCCTTTGGTTCTCTACCTAGTCTTTCAACTCTCAGGTTTTTCTTACCACCATTCCACATGAACAACACCGGAATATTCATCCTTGCACAGACTTGTCACGGCTTGCTTCATAGTCCTAAACACGTCTCCTTACTCATGTTGCCCATGGAAAAGGAAGGTTCTCTGTGTAATATTAGGGCTTTTACACAGTATCACAGAGGCTCAGCTCATGTGCAGGGGGCTGGGACACTGGAGGCTGCCTTGTGCACCGCACAAGTAGGCGGCAGCTTCTGGTGGGAGAAACTATGAGTCACTTGGCCACATTCAGTAGGCAGCCAAAGGTTTAAAAAGGAGGCACAGACAACTATATCTGAAATAGCAAAAACTATGAAAATCATACAGACATGAGGAACAGTCAGCCACAAATACTCGTCACTTATCTGCTTTGTGCCAGACAACACAAGAGAGTTTTGAGATGGAGATGGCTTGACCCTTCCTCTCCAGAAAGGACAGCTGGAGAAGGAGGTAGGAAAATTTGGGCTCAGACACACCGTGAGGACAGCAGGACTCTTCTGTGAGAATGTGAAGGAGACATGCTCATGTGTATCGGAGTGCATTAAAAATAAAACAAACAAACTAACTTCTAGAAAGAAGCAACCTAGCTGAGAAGAATGGAAAGCACAAGTCAGGTGAGGGTGGAGAGGTAAATAATGGGAGTTTTCAAGGCCAGGGGGATGGATGGCCTAAAGATCACCAGGACACTAGAGGCTCCATGATGTTGGTGTGTGACCTATCTGGGGACAGAAGAGGTAGGCCATATTGAAAGATACAAAGTATTTCAATGCACCTGTATTTCAATCATTCTACCTATCTCTCTCTCTCTCTCTCTCTCTCTCTCTCTCTCTCTCTCTCTCTCTCTCTTTCTCTCTCTCTCTCTCTCTATCTTTCTATCTACCTACCTACCTACAGTATCTACAGTACTGGGGCTTGAACTGAGGACTTTGTGAACTCTGCTGTAGAGCTCTGTCCACAGTCATCTTTTCCATTTTAATTTTGAGATAGGCTAGTCTTGAGCATACTCGTCAGCACAGACATGTTTGATCCTCTTGCCTCCACTTCTCAAGTAGCTGGAATGACAGGCCTGAGCCATCTAAGGCCCATAGATGCAGACATTTTTATCTGCCAATTAAAAAAAAACAACTCCTACGGTAAAGGATGCAGCTAAAAAGCAGAGTTGAATCATGAAGGACTTTGGATTTTAGCCTGAGCAAGAGAAACGCTGACAAGTTTGAAGCAGGGAGTAGGTTAATTGCACTCAGAAGCTAAAAGAAGCCTGGGTTTGAGTTAGGAAATGACAACATAGACCAAAGCTAAAAACTCAGGCTGATTCTATTAGTGACAAGAGTCTTTGTTCTAGCTGGTTACCTCTTAACCCCTGCAGTATATAGATACTGAGGGGCTGTGTCCTAGGATCAGGATTCTGGGATGCCAGCACCCTGAAATGATCCCAGACAGGGCTTACTTCACAATAAAGTGATATGTTGACTAGAAGAGAGGCACTCAGGAGGCCTCATCCTCCCTCAGGACTTACAGACAGTTAACATTTGCTGGGGGATGGAGAGAGATTCTCCTTGGTGGTAGAGCCATGGGTAAGTTACCCATGCTACTGGAAATAGCCCCTAGTTAGCTCTAATGAAACTCATGGGGTCACAATAAAAGAAAAGGATATGAAACTAAAAGAAGAAACAGGAAGAGGAAGGGGATCAGCAGGAGAGGGAGGGGGACATGAGAGCGCAATAAAGGAAGGGGATAAAAATATACTAACTACATGTAGAAAGTGTCATAATGAAACCAGCTACTATGTGTAATTAGCATATACAAATATAAAAAAAATAAGCGCTTCTTAAAAAAGGTGTCTTGAATGCTGGGTCCTCATCTTTCCTGTCTGGTGCCTTCACTCAGCACTGAATGTCCACCTTCTGGGGCTGTTGAGTGACTGTGACATGGCTAGAGGCCCAGACATTGTCCCTGGTGGGGACTGAGAAGCCTCTAGGCTGATCAGACTGCCCAGCTCCTACCCAGAGGGACAAGTTACAATGAGCCTCCACTCAGGCGAGGGAAACAGGGCTATGCAAAGCAAGACACGACTCTCCTCTCAAAGGAAATAAGATATAATTTATTCTTGAGCCAAATGTGAGTGACATGGGCCCCTGGACATGGACTAAGTTTACCCCACAAACACAATGAACCATAGGAATGATTGCATGAGGATATCTTTGTAGTTACAGGACAAAGAACACAAATCACTGTATTTACCAAATACATTTTTGGGGAACCTTGGGTGTGGGTCTGAGTTTTGCCCCAACACTAGGGTGTTGGAAATGCTGCTGAGCAGAAGAAACAAGGAGCTGTTGGACTGTTTTTACCCTGAACTGCCACTGTCTAGTGTTGTCACTACAGGAGGTGGAAAAACCACAGCCTAGAGTGCCAGAGGTCAAAGCTGGGATTCCCAAGCTCCCAGGCATCCAATCACCGTTGGAAAACTGCCATGGACCGGGATTTCTCGAGGGGGGCCCCTTGTTCCAAGGGACGAGGGATTCTGGCCAGGTGGACACGGGATTTGGCTTTGACAAACAGACTAGACACAAGTGGTGTATGGTCTGAGTATATTTCTTTAAATATTACATGAGGCTTTTACAATCATTGTAAAAGAGA
>NW_022196913.1:17932094-17975808 GCF_008632895.1 Mastomys coucha | reverse complement strand
AGAAGGGAAGCTATAGTATTGGGGGTGGGGAAAATTGGAAGTGGCTGAAGTTGAAAGGAGAAGAGTGTGAGTTCCTAGCACATTAGTACGAGAAGAAGGTGAGTTCCTAGCACATTAGTACGAGGACATATCTGGGCCACGTCTGAGTTTGGGGTGCCAGGCGACAATGTGGAGGCAGGAGACTGACTTTCCTTGAAGTTTACGCCTCAGATACCGCCTTCACGCAAAGTGTGCGTGGCAGAAAACCAAACAGAGGAGTTGGGAACGTGTCAGGGGTCCAAGGGCCCGAGACGAGACCTGGACTGGAGGCTGCCAGACTCCTGGACAGGCGCCGCTGTGTCACTGGGTTGCGTTGAATTGGGAACCAGTTGGCAGCTGACAGCTAAGGACTACTAGCCTTTGATGGGGAAGTGGGAACTTTGGCTTATCTCACAGGCAAAAGTCCTTACTTAGCTCAGTGGCAGCTGTCTGGAAGCTCAGAGGGGCCTCCTATGGGGGACAGGCTACTGTAGGCGAAGGCCTTCTCCATTCTCCCCACGAAGATTTCAGTGGAAGAGACAGTCCTTGGTTCCAAACTGTTTATTGATTGTTCATCATGGAAAATGGGTGCATATCCTCTCCTCGGGGTGATCCAGAGATTAAATACCTTTTGTAGAGAGGAATGTCCCGCAAGAGAAGCTTATTGGCTAAACCCTCAGGGCCTCTAGATACCTCACTAGCATGGAGAAGTCTGTTTTGGGCTACTGACCACTCCTACATCTAGTAAGGAGTAAGGAGATGCCTACTGTCTCAAGTGGGTGCCTGGGTGCCAGGGTCTCGGACCCTGGCATGGTCCACTGTCCTACACTTGGGTAGGCAGGTTATAGAGAAGTGGAGAAAACAGCTGCTATCTGAAAACACTCTGGGCTTTTAGATTGGTGGAAGCTAGTGGCCTGGTAAGAATACATTTAAAAGCTCCTGATATTAGGGCAGGCATAGAGTGGGCAATGAATGGCTTTCAAAGGGACTAAAAACAGGACATGATGATTTGATTCTGATCTGTACAATTCTGACTCTCCACAATCATGAAGGTCAGTCACTGGCCTTGTACATGGAGGATGTTGGGTATCTTCCTTAATTGCTGTCTAATTATTTTTGAAGACAGAGTCTCTCTCTGAGCCTGGACTAGACTGGCAGGGAAGCCTCAGGGATTTTCCTGTCTGTCTCCCTAGCTGCAATGCCCAGCTTTACATGAGAGCTGGGATCAAGCTTGGGTCTTTGTCCCAGAGAAAGGTATTTTACCTTTCTGGGGACATTGGTGCCTCCTTTATGACTTCTCTGTTTTAACCAATACTTTACCACCCACTGAGCCATCTCCCAAGCCTCCTCCTGTAAGAGCATCTTTTTTTAAAGATTTTATTTATTTATTTATTTTATATATGATGAGTACACTGTAGCTGTCATCAGACACAGCAGAAGAAGAGGGCATCAGATCCCATAACAGATGGTTGTGAGCCACCATGTGGTTGCTAGGAACTGAACTCAGGACCTCTGGAAGAACAGTCAGTGCTCTTACCCCCGGAGCCATCTCTCTAGCCCTCCTGTAATAGCATCTTTAGCACTGGTGTGAGTTTTCTTTTTTTCAGAGAACTTGTCTGCAGAAGGTAGGAGGCTGGCTAATAGGATTTAGCCCATGTGTTTCATGCCATCAGTAAAAGCTTGTGTCTCAGTGGCTGAGTCATCCCATAGCTCTTAAAGCCCTGGAAGTGGGTATTAGTCACAGGACTCCCATCCGATTATCCTCACAGCGAGGCTAAGGAAGCCTCTCTCACTCAAGCCCCAGGTAGTTTTTGAAGGTTTCTAGAGATTTCAGCATCTCTATTCTCTGACAGTCCAGGGTCATGCCTGTCTTTGTTTACGATTTCAAGGCTTTGTCACTTGTCACAACTGATGGTGCCAATTGATGTCAGCCTGGTATTTTACCTTCCTGGGTACATTGGTGCCTCCCTTATGACTTATCTGTTGTTATTGTTTCTTTGCTCTCGATTTCCTTTTTGCTGTTATTGTTCTTTCTTTTCTTCCTTTGCAGCGCTAGGCTTTGAATCAAGGGCCTACACATGCTAGGCAAGCTCTCCACCACTGAGCCACACTCCCCATTGTCCTCTTACTTCTTTTTACTTTACGACAATTCTCATGAGAAATTGCCCAGGTTAGGCTTACACACTCCACAGTCCAGGCTGGCATCAAACTCAAAGATCCTCCTGCCTTAGCCTCCCTTGTAGCTGGAATGACAGAGATGCACCACCAGGCCCCACTTGTCTGTCCACTTTTGATGTCTATCTATCATCTACCTATCTATCTATCATCTATCTATCTATCTATCTATCTATCTATCTATCTATCTATGTATCTATCTATCTATCTATCTATCATCTATCTATACTCCATGAACACACATTTGGAGCTCAGAGCACAACCTAAGAAGAGTTGGTTCTCCTTCCTCTAGGTGAGATCCCAGCAACCAAGTTCAGATTTGGCGGCAAATGCCTTTACTTGACAAGTCATCTCACCGGCCCTCATTTGTCCACTTTCTAATTACCAGGCTCTCTGAGATCAGTCTGTATACACTGCTCTGAGAGCAGGAACAGGCAGATCAAAGACAGCCTCGAATGCTGCTGCTAGCCCGCAGGCCTGCAGATACCAGGGAGGTTTTACAGGCTCCTTTCCAGTCTCCCATCGCAGCCTGAGAGCCCTTCTCTTTCATAGGAACATGTAACACTTCTTTTCTTTCCCTTTTAAAAAAATTCTGGTGGTCCTAGGAACCAAACCCAGGCCCATCAATATGAGAGGCAAAGGCTCTCCCTCTGGGCTATGCTGCCAGCCCTCTTGTGATCTTTTATATTGAGACACACTCTAAGTCACTGACACTCTTCTCCTTTCAACTTCAGCCACTTCCAATTTTCCCCACCCCCAATACTATAGCTTCCCTTCTTGACTGGGAACTCACTGACCTTAATAAGATTTCACACACAGAGTACCAGAATTCTAGGAGCAGAAATGATACTTAAGGAGAAAACTACACTCTGATGAAGCCAACATCTTCCATGACACAGTGGCCAATGGCATTTGTAATTCAGGCTTTTGCCATCTCTCCAGTGCTCTCAAGGAGTCCTTTAGTCAAAAGGATGGCCTTTATACAGGATTTGAAAAATGGGGACTTTGGGACAGTGGACTGTGCTATCAGTTAGAAAACCTGGTAAGGTTGAGCAGATTCAGAAACCCAGCCATTCTCATAATTGAGAATGGTAGGCATTTAAACCTATTCCCAACCAGGTGAGTGTCCTGTAGCATGTGACCACAACACCCAGTGGAGAGCATTGTGACAGTCACATAGGGACAACACCTGAAGCCCTTTCACTTGCAGATGAGTCATCCCTAACGTCTCAGACCAAGCCAGTAGAAAGCATCCGGTCTGTAGATCCCAACAAAATATTTATAAGGTCTTATGTACAAGGAATAAAGTGCATGAGTCACTTCACCAAAGATTGTCTGAGATTGCCTGTCTTATCAAGGTGACACTCCAGGGGAGAGAAACTTCCCTCCCCAAGTTTCCTTCCTTGGAAGTTACTTGAGCCCACTGCAGCCACTTCCTGTTCGGTGGCCCTGACCTTGGCTCCTAGCCACGACTCCGGAGTAGCTGCAGCCACAGAAGAGGCCCTGCAGCCCACCTTGCTCGGGCTTCCCCTCTGAGAGCTGCAGTCTTTGGCCTCTCTGGCCAAGCCCAGCAGATCCCTAAGAATAGTGCCTGGTACACAGACAGGCAAAGAACCTTAGGGAGGACAGAGAAAACGGAGGGCCGAGGGAAGACGGGCACCCCCTCTGAAGAGATGGCACTTTTTCGTTGCATCAGAGGCTTCATCGAGTGTGGGGGCAAACCAGATTGAGTAGCTCCTTATAGCATATGCAAAAATTGTGTCTAGCCAGGGCATCTCTAGTGGACTGCTCTCTCCTCTTCTCTTCTTTTCCTTAATTAAGCTCCTAGAAGACATCTTTACTCCTCCTCCCCTACCCCCCAATCTTGTTACTGAAGTTGTCAGGGTTAAATCCTGGGCCCTGGCAGACCTAACAAGCTAGGCCCAGCCACCCAGCCTCATCAAGCTAATTGAAGAGACAAGTAACAGTGAAAGGCAGAGAAAGGTAATGTTTTCAATGTGGCCACAGTGGGAAAAAGAACAAAGGTCCAGTCATTCCTCCAGTACCACTTAGGGGTCCAAACATATGGCTGGTGTTTAAATAGAGGGCAAATATTTAAGCAGTACTAATCAAGGAGTTACCCTGCCCATCGCTGGGCTATCATTGCCTCTGCACCAGTTTCTTCTGATGTGTGTGTGTGTGTGTGTGTGTATGTGTGTGTATGTGTGTGTATGTGTGTGTATGTGTGTATGTGTGTATGTGTGTGTATGTGTGTATGTGTGTGTATGTGTGTGTATGTGTGTGTGTATGTGTGTGTATGTGTGTATGTATGTGTATGTGTGTATGTGTGTGAATGTGTGTATGTGTGTGTATGTGTGTATGTGTGTGTGTATGTGTGTATGTGTGTATATGTGTGTGTATGTATGTGTATGTGTGTGTATGTGTGTGTATGTGTATGTGTGTGTATGTGTATGTGTGTGTATGTGTATGTGTGTGTATGTGTATGTGTGTGTATGTGTGTGTATGTGTGTATATTGTGTGTATCGTGTGTATGTGTGTGTGTGTGTGAGAGAGAGAGAAAGAGAGGGGTGGGGGGAGAGAGAGACCTAAACATGGATTCCTAGGGAAATTCCAACTTCTTAGGGTCCATTGTTTCAGTAGACTGTTAGGGAGGGGCACTAGTATCTCTTTAAAATATAGCTCCATTCCTCCAGGGATGGTTGCAATCTCAGGGACTAGGAGCTTTCTCTAAGAGGTGTCCCCACCCCCTGCATCTACTTATTTATTTCCAGTACTCTGCCCAAGCCACATGCTACCTGGTACCTGAGGATCCAGAGGTGCTGCTCAGGGCAAGCATAATCCCTATTGACTCATTTTCCCTTGTCTGGCAGTTTCAAACCCAGTCTCCATCCCCACAGAGCCAGGGTAATGTGCTAGTGAAAATGCTGGGGTTTTCTGAAGCATGGCTTTGGAATGTATTCTGAGTCTCTTTGCGTTCTCGCCACAATTCAATGAGATTGTTAACAACCTTACTTCAGATACCAGAAGCAGCAGCACAGAAAGTTTAAATAATGTGATGTAAGTCACCTAGCTTAGATAGGAAATCTAGGCATGTCTCTTGTTATGCCTGCACTGGACAATATTGTTTACCCATTGTTATGGCTTGAGTGTGACATGCCCCACAGGCTCCTGTGTTAAATGCTTGGCTCCCCGCTGGTAGGGTTGGTCTTAGGGATACCACTCCTGTGAGGAGACACCATGACCAAGCCAATTTAGGGAGCAGAGGCTTTATTTGGCTCATGCTGTACATCGTTATTTATCACCAAATTCAGGACAGGAACTCAAATGGCAGGAACCTACAGGCAGGAGCTGGTGCAGAGGCAATGGAGGGATGCTGCTTACTGGCTGGCTCCTCATGGCTTGCTCAGCCTTCTTTTGTGTAAAAACCAGAATCAGCAGCCCAGGGATGACACTATCCACAATGGGCTGGGCCCTCCCACAACAATCACTGGTTAAGAAAATGCCCTACAGTCTTGCCTATAGCCAAATCTTATGGAGGTGTTTTCTTAAATGGGGTTCCCTCCTCTTGAATGACTTTAGCTTGGGTCAAATTGACAAAAAAAGTCACCAGCAGAGAGTTAATTTTGAAAAGTTCTGAAAGAAGGGACATAGCTAGAGAAGCCAGGTCACTGAGGATGGGTCCTTGGGAAATAGCTTGTCACTAGCTCCTTCCTAGAATTTTTCAATTTCCTTTCCGTCAGAGAACAGTTTTCCTTCACCACAGGTCCCTCCCACCATGATGCTCTTTCATGTACATGCAGCCAAGCAATTATGAACTGAACCCTCTGGAACAATGGGCAAAACCCATTTTTCCTCCTTTCTTTTGTTTCGTTAGGCATCTCATGACAAAGATGTGAAAGTAGCTAACATGCCGGAGAACTCTCAGTGTACCAGAGATGAACTGTGGAAAGCAAGGCGAGTTATTGACTTACTAGACTGGCAAAATTGTGAGAAACAAAAAGATGGCCAAGGTGGGGAGGGCCCACAGTGAGGTAACCCTGCCACTCAAGTGGAGAAGATGATAGGAGTCTGTTCTTTTCTTCTCAACAAGGGTCAAAAGTTATTTCCTTATCCTTAGATCCAGAGAGAAACTCAAAAGCTTCACACTGATGTTTTGTAAGTTGTAGGTCATTGTTTATCATCAAATTCAGGGCAGGAACTCAAATGGCAGGAACCTTTGAGGTTGAGGCACAAGCCGCCTTCATCAGTTGTCACCAGTGCTTTCTTACTTTTAATTAGAAGAGCATTTTTTGATTATGTGAGTGTCCATGTATGTGGAGCTACAGATGTGTATGCATGTGCTTGTGCACACGTGCTCACATGCAGAGGAGATGGAAGGGCAACTTCAAGTGTTTTCCTCAAGCACTGTTCTTCTTCCCTTTGAGCTACAGATGCTTTCTTCCTAGGACTCACCAAGCAGGTGAGGCCCAGGTCTGCCTGTCTACACCTGCCTACTGCTGGGATTAAAGCTGGGCTTCTAAGCATGCACCACCATACCAAGCTTAGATCACAGAGGCCTTGGGGACCAAACTCAGATCCTGTACTTACAAGTATTTTATAGACTGAGATAGCTCCCTGCCCCTGTCCAATGTTTCTCTTAAAAATAAAATAAAATAAAATGAAGCCAAGGAGAAAATAGAGCACCTGACACCTTTCATTTGGAGTTCTAAGAAATTATTTAACCCTATGTCTTTCGGGTAGCATGTGTAGTCAAGCATGCATGTATTATGTGGCTGCATGAATTTGTGTGTCTATTGAGATGTGAACATTTTTGAAGCATCCAGGCCAACCAGTTCTCTTGCAAAATGCTCTGCCATCTGGACGTAGCTGTTGCCATGTGTGTTGGAGCTGTTGTTCCCTTACAGCTGATTCACCGAAGGTGTGAACTGTGTGATATTTCTGGAGAGCAGTCTGCCTGCTTGCATGGGAAACAGAACTGAACGTACACTTCCAGGAATGTCTCTCAAAGGAGGGGTGACAGGCAGACAGTGCAAAGACTTTCATGCAGTCAGCATTTCCAACAACAAAACGAACACCACCAATAACAAGAAGAGTCAGCCAGGCGGTGGTGGTGCACGCCTTTAATCCCAGTACTTGGGAGGCAGAGGCGGGCAGACTTCTGAGTTCGAGGCCAGCCTGGTCTACAGAGAGATCCAGGACAGACAGGGCTACTCAGAGAAACCCTGTCTCGAAAAACCAAAACCAAACAAACAAATAAAGCAATAACAACAACAAAAAGAATAGTCAGCAAGGAGTAAATAAGCTACACCGCATTATTCTACATTGTGTGCAACGAAGCATAGGCCCAGTGAAATAATGAGACTCAGATAAACCAGACATGTGTATATAGTACATATCTATAGTCCCAGGGCCTGGGAGACAGAGCAGGAGGATCAGGAGTTCAAGTGCCAGTGCACAGCTTTGATCCCAGCACTCCGGAGGCAGAGCAGGAAAGTCTCTGTGAGTTGAGGGCCAGCCTGAAAACAAGTGAAAAAGAAAAGGAGTCCAAGGGCTAGGGAAATGTCTCAGTGGATAAGGTGTTTGCTCACAAGTGTGAAAACCTGGGTTTGGATTCCCAGGAGCCTAAAACAGTGTGTCTAATTCCAGTGCCTCTGTGGTGAGATGGGAGGTGAAGATGCTGATTAGCATGGTGTTTATGCAGTAGCAAACTGGTTGAGACTTGCTTCAAGCAAGATGGAAATCAAGGAATGGCATGGGAGTGATCCTCTAACCTCCACATGGGTGCTCGGTCACCTGCATACCTGCCCTTACATGTGTGCACACTCAACAGTTTAAAGTTATCCTTTGATATACAAGGGGTTTGAGGCTAGTGTGAGCTATATAAGGCCTTGTCTATGGAAAAAAAAATGAGAGACTTAAAAATAGTGAAGTGCTCTCTGTGTGCTTTAGCAGGGAAAGAATGCAATTAAGAAAACTGTCAAGCTGCTGAGTTAAAATGAAAGTTAAAATGCTGTTAATGAACAATTGAGAGAGGTAAAGCTCATCTAAAAAGAGTCAAATGGTGTTAAAGGAGGATGTTTAGGTCTCCTAAAGGAAAAGCAGAGAGAGAGAGAGAGAGAGAGAGAGAGAGAGAGAGAGAGAGAGAGAGAGAATTTAGACTGGACCATTTTAACCAAGCAAACAGCCTATATTCTCAGCACTGGAGTAAACCCAAATTGGGCCTCCTCTTGCATGGTATCCATGACACTTAGAGTGCATTCTTGTGTGAGAAATGTAATCAGAACCTATTTAGAAATGAACAGACCAATTCACACTGAGGGGCATTCTGCAAGGGACTCAGGGGCTTCGAACTTGTCCACATCACAAATTACACTCGTGCGTGGCAAAAGGGAGAGTTCTAAAATGGTGTCAGACCAGTCATCTTTCAAGGCCTCAGAAGTGGATGAAAGATGACCAAAGAGACATAAAAACCAGAAACGTGTACGTGAGGAAGACTGTGAGATAATTGGAGCGTTGGAGTGCAGGCTGTTTTGGATCCTGTTATTTTGTCTATGGTAATTGTGTGTTGAATGTTTCTGTCTCCCCGAATGAAGACTATATTCCCAATGTGGTGGTATTTGAAGGAGAGGCTTTTAAGAGGGAAAGGGATTTAGGTGAGGTCACAGGGTGGGGCCCTGTCCTTGCATGATCTCTCCCCCATCCCTCTTTTTGTATCTGTTTATTTCTCTCCTATTTCTTCTCTCTCTTCTTCTTCTCTCTATTTTGTCTATTCTCCTTCTTTTCATCCCTTTCTCTCCTCTTCCCCTTCTCTCTCCCACATGAGGATACAGTAAGACAGCACCATGAACAAATTAGGAAGAGGATCTTACCCTGAACCATGGTGTTAGCACCTTGGCCTTGGGTTTTCAACTTCAGGACTGTGGGGAAAAACGTAAGGTGTCTATGCTCATAGGCTGCAACACCACAGTCAAATGCAAGCTGAGGGTTAGGCCCAGTGCTGCCTGCCAGGCACTGCTTTGCTTTCAGCCAATTCTCTACACTCCAGGGCATTTACAGTAAGAGCCGTGATGTCTGTAGTTTATTTCTATGTGGTACAATAAATTGCTGGTGAATAAATAAGAGGTGATGGGGCAGGGGGAGAATGCTTGAGCAAACAAAAGGCAATTTTAATAACAGGTAATCTGGGGGAAAGTTATCCAGATATTTTTTTTTTGTAGTATTTCTCCATCTTTTTTTAAATCAAAGTATATGAGGCCAGAGTGGCTGGAGACCCAGTTCAATGGTAGAGTACTTACCTAGCATACTCAAGGCCATAGGTTCAACCCCCCCTCTACCACACTCCTATACAAAGTAAATGACTTTATTTTTCAGTTGGGTGTGGTGGCACTTGCCTGTAAGCCTAGCACTGAGAAGGTGGAAGCAGGAGGAACTCAGAGCCAGCCTCAGCTATATAGTCAGTCCAAGTCCAATGGGGCTACCTGAAACCCTGTCTTACCCCACCCCCAGCCCCCAAAAGAAGTATATAGGGGAGAGGCAGAGTAAAAGTGTAACAAAATGATGACATTTTATATTAATTTGTGGCTTACGGTTTCACATGTATTAATTTGTTTAATTTGATCCTTTCCAAAACCTCCATGGAATGAGAGAGGAGTGAATTGGGTCCTTTTTTATTGTCAGGAGAAAGACTTCTGCAGACCTAATCGAGGGCCATGCTGTGAGCCAGTGGGCAGCAGAGTTCAGATTTGGATGTAGCTCCAGCCAACTCCAAGGCCAGGGCTCCTTCCTTGCCTGGCCTCCTGTTCTTAATCACCATTTTACAGTTACAGAAATGGAAGCTGAGAGACGTTAGCTGACTTGACAGAGACACACATCTACTCTGGGAAAGGCAGAATCAAGGCAGAATCAAGGCCTGGATTTGGGCCTCCTATCTACCCAAGTTGTGGGTGCAAAGTGCCTGGAAGGAACACTCTGAAACTGGCTCAGACTCTCTAAACTTGGGGCTCTCACGATAAGGAGACTGAGCCTTCAGCACAGGAAATTAGTCAGGCCTTTGGAAAAGAGCCAAGGACCAGCAGGAAGCTCAGAGTGGGCCTCAAAGGAGTGATATGCAGTAAAACAACAATCGCAGTGATGTTGACAGAATCACTTGATGCTCTGATTAAGAGACATGAGTTGTCACTCGTGATGGGCACTGAGAAAGCCAGCCTGGAGACATCAGCTGGACAGGCAGCCATGCGCATTTCTGAGCAGTCAGAGCTGCAGGCTTACCAAGTAAGCAGTACTTGAAAGAAGGAGTGGGGAAAGTAGCATCATTAGGCGTGAGCTGACACCCTTCCAGATGCTGGCTGGAGACCAGCTTCCTGTGCCTTTCACCTGCTGCTCTAGCCTTTATTCATTCTGGGCCTTTTGTCTGTTTAATTGAGTGTCTTGCAACACTCTTGCAATTTAGCAAAGTGAGACTTGAACTTGTGACTAGCCTCCTACTTCAATATCCAGAATGGTGGGATGACAGGAGTCAGCATGCCTATGAGATCCATATATCTCAAACTGACCTCAAACTTGCTAAGTAGACAAAGATGATTTTGAACTTCTGATCCTCCTGCCATCACCTTCTGGATGTTGAGATTACAGACATGAACCACCAAATCACGTGAAGTTGCAGGAGACAGAATTCAGGGCTTTTGATATACTAGGCAAGCATTCTACCAGCAAACCATTCAGGGGCCACATCTCCAGCCTCTGTTTCTCTACTTGTTTAATTCACATCTTAACCTTGCCAAGAACAAGGAAATATGACTTGCATATCTAAGAGCTTCCACAAGTCCATCCACTTTTGCTCTTGAACTTGTAACCTAGTACTGTCTACACTCTTCCTTTGAGGCCCACTCTGAGCTTCCTGCTGGTCCTTGACTCTTTTCCATGGAAATAGAGAGCTCTGTTCTGGAGAGGCCTGCATATGGCATCAGGGGAGGGGCTGTTCCCTTAAGCCAAAGACACAGTATTGATGCTGCATCACATGCTGGTGCCATAGCTTATGACTCCATATCAGAGGCTTCTGTTAGCAGAAAGGAAATGACAGCGCTCCTGGACCTCAGAGGACGCTCTACAGTTGTGTACTTGAACTGT
Source organism: Mastomys coucha (assembly GCF_008632895.1). Classification (NCBI taxonomy): domain Eukaryota; kingdom Metazoa; phylum Chordata; class Mammalia; order Rodentia; family Muridae; genus Mastomys; species Mastomys coucha. The sequence continues at coordinate 17,964,489 of NW_022196913.1, read as the reverse complement.
TCCATTTCAAGTGGTCACACGATTTTTCAAACACAGGGAAACTTACAAGTCATATATAACATACCTCCTCCCTCTCTTTCATCCTTCTTCCCTTCTCTCCATTGAACCCTGCCTGACACAATGAACCATTTTAAAAGATGTTACTCTGTGTTATTTAATGCTTTCCATATTATATACACACTACACACATATATACACTATGCTTATTATACAAATACTACACATATACTACATACTACACACATTAGACATATACATATGCTGCACAGACCTATGTACACCTAGACATACATCTCTGTCACACACATAACAACACAGTGTACATATATGTACCCTATGCCCACTGTACACACTACCCACACTGTCTTAGTTAGGGTTTCTATTGCTACAATGAAACACCATGACCAAAAGCAAGTTGTGAATGAAAGGTTTTATTCTGCTTACACCTTCATATTCCTGTTTATCATGGAAAGAAGTCAGAGCAGAAACTCAAACATGGCAGAAACATGGAGGCAGGAGCTGATGCAGAGGCCATGGAGGGGTGTTGCTTGCCAGCCTGCTTCCCCTGGCTTGCTCAGCCTGCTTTCTTATAGAACCCAGGACCATCAGCCTAGGGATGGCACCACACACAATGAGATAGGCCCGTCTAGGCCTGCGTGCTGGCCCAGAAAAAAACATTGAAAATGTTTTTTGCTCTTTCCTCTTCAATTGCCAATTAAGAAAATGCCTTACAGTTGGATACCATGGAGGCATTTTCTCAATTAAACTTCCCTCCTTTCAGATAACTCTAGTTTGTGTCTCAGCATTTGACCAGCGAGCACACATACACACTAGCTGTACATAAACACACTCACACACATACCACACATGTGCACAAACTTATGCATTCACACACACACACACACACACACACAATGTACCCACAGTCTGTGTGCTGTTGGCTTTGTTTTGTTTCTTATGATGAAATAGAGGTCTTTATGCATTGCAGGTGCAGAATGGTGTGGCAGAGATAAAAAACTATAGAGCACTTCCTTAAAGTGACAGGCACCTCATCACATGTATACATACCACATACACACATACAGTTTACATGTTGTACTGGCTGGTTTTGTGTGTCAATTTGACACAAGCTAGAGTTATCAAAGAGAAAGGAACCTCGGTTGAGGAAATGCCTCCATTAGATTTAAGTGTAAGGCATTTTGGCAATCAGTGATCAATAAGGAAGGTGGTGCCATCCCTGGGCTGGTAATCCTGGGTTCTATAAGGCAGGATTACTTACAATCCATGTGACTCAAGCCAGTAAGCAAGACCCTACCACAGACTGCCTCTGAATCAACTCCTGCCTCCAGGGTCCTGCCCTATTTGAGTTCCTGTCCTGACTTCCTTCAATAATGAACAGCAATATGAAAATGTAAGCCAAATGAACCCTTTTCTCCCCAATTTGCTTTTTGGTCATGGTATTTCATTGCAACAATAAAACCCTGACTAAGACACATACACTATATAAACACTATACACACATAACATATATACTACACACACACACACACACACACACACACACACTTACCCATACACTCCTCACATACTCTGCTCACACAAAACAAATATACTGTCCACACATACATACATCACACACCACACATCACTTTCATACATATACAAATTACACATATGGTTCACTCTGCACACACATACATGGCAGAAAGTTGTCCACTTCTCTTAACCCAAACTGTAGCAACTAGTCTGTGTTATGAGCCTTATCTAATTTGATAATGACTATTGAGAAAAAGCTTTCATAGTGGGGATTTTTAAAGTCCCCATTAAATGCCTGCAGACACCAAGATTCTGTGAGGTTCACTTATTTTCTTAAGGTCTTGAAACCAAGGCTACTAGACATTAAGAGTTGATTCCCGTCACTCTTGGAGTCCTATCTTCCTGTCCAAAATGTGTAGACAGGATCTTTACAGAGGCAATCAAAATGAGGTCATTAGGGAGGGCCCTTTTCTAATATGTTAATGTCCTTATAAAAGGGGGACATTTGGCTCAAAGGCAAGCACACAAGGAGAATGCTATGTGGAGATGAAGGGAGGGGGAGTTGTCCCAGTGATGTCACCACAGCCATGGAACACCATGCATGATGTTCTAGTGTCATAAAGAGACAAGCATTCTTGTTACTAACAAATTCATCCCACAAGTACATACACACATGTGCATGCATGTACTTCTGCATACATGGGGTGCACACCAAGGCCAAAGACCAGTTAGGGGTACCCTTCCTAAGGAACAGTTCACCTTATTTTGAGACAGGAACTCTCACTGGCATGGAACTTGCCAAGTAACCTAGGCTTGCTGGTCAATAAGCCCTAGAGACCAGCCTCTTTCTATCTCCCTAGAGCTGGGATTGCAAGAGTGTGTAACCATGCCTTGCCTTTTTTACATGGGTTAAACTCAGATACTTATGCTTGTACAGCACTTTACCAACTAAGTCATCATGCCAGGTACCATGGTTTGAATGCTTAGTCTCCCTCACCTTAGTGCTGTCTTAGGTGGCTGTGGGACCTTTGAGGGGGCAGAATGCCACTGGGAAAGAAATCCCTAGAGGTGAACTTTTGAAAGCTATACCAGTACCCTGGGTCCTACTGGTCTTCCATGATGTGAACAACATCTACCACAAGCTACAGCCGCCTTGATCTGGGTTCCTTTGCCTGGCTTTCTTGACCAGGATGAAATTGTCCCTCTGGAACCAAGAGCCAAATTAAATATTTCCTCCTGTTTTATTCAGGTATTATGGTCACAGGGATGCAAAAACAACTATTTATATATTCAGATTCACAGACATACACACACATGCTCAGCTGGCAAGAGTGTTCGTGTGTGATATCCAAGAACATTGAAATTTTCATTTCTAAGTAAAGAATACTGGTATCAGAAGCCAAGAATGTGGCGGTAAGATGTATGCTTAAACCCTAATGTTCAATTGATTAGTTGATTGGTTGCAGTACTGGGGATCAATCCCAGGGCTTTGAGCATATAATGACAGGTATTTTTTTTTATTAAATTTTCATAATCCTCGATTCTATTTCTAAAATAATGAACAGTGTTTTAGGGCTGGGAGAATGAAGAATCTGGCACAGCTGCTGACTCCAAGAGGTTCCCAAAATGGCTTCCTGTGCAGTGCTCTAAGGCCCTGGGACATCCTCTCAGCCTGAGCATCTGAGGGTAAAAATGGGGTCAATGGGTACTCCAGCCCAGTGACTGCTTCTTCCAGGACCAGTTCTTCCCTCCTTCCCCACCTCACAGAGGGGAGAAGAGTCTGGGTGACTGTGTAATCTCAACCACAGAGAGCTGTCCCACCCTTTGTCCCAGAGAAACTCCGGCTTGTCTTGTTATTATTGCCACACGATACCTGGTGCCATCTGATAAGGATCTATTTCAAAATGAGCTCCTAATTCCTGCCAGAGTGAACAAGCTGGGCACAGCTAAAGGCTGAGTAAGGAGTCGTGAAATGAAAAGTCCAAGAAAGGAACTCAGCAGCCACCTAGAATGAGATCGCATGTACTCACGTGTGTGTGTGTGTGTGTGTGTGTGTGTGTGTGTGTGTGTGTATCTTGTGTGCATTGCAAAGATATACATATATGTGTTCGTGTAAGCCCATGCCCTCTCCTCGGCATTCTGACAGAATCATTTCTATACTTCCATGCCCAGTTTCAAGAACAAGGAAGTGATCCTGAATGCAGCACATTGGAAAAATAGTCACAAGAAATTCAAGAGCTTCCCATAAGGAGAAGGACAAGGGAAGGGTTTGGTTTCCTGTTCTTACAGAGATACGCCCAGGTGGAATGTCCTAGTTAGGTTTCTGTTGCTGGGATAAACATTACCAGAAGCAACTTGGGCTGGAAAGCGGTTATTTCACCTTACAGGTTACTGTCCACCATCATGAAAATCCAGGACAGGAGCTCAAGACAGGATCCTGAAGGCAGGAAATGGAGCAGAGGCCATGAAGGAACACTGCTTACTGGCTTCCTCCCCCCAGCTTCCACGGCTATTTTCCTATAGAACCCAGGACCACCTGTCCAGAGAGCCCTGGTAGGATAGGTCCTCCTGCACCAATTAGCAATTTAGAAAATGCCCTACTGGCTTACCCATAGGCCAATCTGATGGAGGAAGTTCTTCAGTTGAGATTCTTCACAGAAAATTCTGGGTTTGCATCACATTGACAAAAACTATGGCGTTAAGTTTGTGTCAGCACATCTCAGCCTAGTCCATTGGTGTGCTTCCTGTATCTGGAAAGTGGAAGCTAGAAGTGTCATTCAGACCAGATGTAGGTCCCAAACAGGTAGAGATGTTCCAGAACTAAGCTAGTTTGATAATCTTGTTAAGATGGTGCTAATAGATGAGGATTTCCAAGAACATATCACACCCTTGGGCCTGTGCTGAGTGCTTGCATGTCCTGGCTCAGAGTGAAGTCACAGGGTCACCCCCTGCAGTGCTTCCTGGGAATACTCCCATTGCCCTGTGGGAAACATGAGCCTTAGAGAGATAAGGCAGCTTGCTCAAAGATCATATACCTACCAGTGGAGGAATTGGAATGCGAGCTGGGCCCGGGTGGCCAAGGGGAGGTGCCTACAGTCTGGTGGGGCTCTGTCCCCTCTTGTCACCAAGCTCACTCTCTGCTTTGTGCAATGGCAGGTTCCAGGCTGTGCTGCCCTGAGATTGCATTGTGGGCCAGGAAAGGAGCATGGCCCGGAGTTTGTGAGAGGGAAGAACCACTTTGGGGCCTCAGGTGCATTCGAGGATGCCTCCCTACACCTCAGTCCTGGGTTCTCTGTTATCCATCCATATAAACACCTTCTTTTATTTTCTCACTTTTCCCCCTTTCCCCTTCCACCTCCATATGCACATTGCCACATTTAGATTCCATTGATTCCGTGTGCATACAAACACACACCAAGTATGCATGGGTAGCAACAGTGGGTGGTATGTCTGTATGTTCCACATGTGATACTGTGCCACCAACATTACTCTACACTGTTATTTCAAATATATATATATATATATACACACACACATATATATATATATATATATATATATACACACACACACACATACATACATATTTGGTTTTCTCGAGACAGGGTTTCTCTATAGCTCTGGCTGTCTTGAAACTCACTCTGTAGACCAGGCTGGCCTCGAACTCAGAAATCTGCCTGCCTCTGCCTCCCAAGTGCTAGGATTAAAGGCCACCACTGCCTGGCTCAACTAACTATATTTTTAGAATCTATTCTTGATCCATCTGTGAATCTAGTGTTTCTCCCTGCACCAATTTCATTTACAGCCTTTTGATGCATATAGTTACACACACACAGACACACACACACACACACACACACACACACACACACACACACGGTGACTCTTGCCTGCTAGTGCTCCCTAAGATTTATGTTCTGAGGGAATTGGGACTTCTTTTCCTGGCCACTGTAGCTGTAGTTCCTAAAACAATGCAGCTGCATCAACTCACAAATATTAAAGAAATGAATGAATTCGCCCTCGCTGCAGGTTTATCTTTCTCTAAGCAGGAGTATGCTGGTGGGAGACTTTCTTTACACTTGATTAGCACAAACGCTGTCTTAGTTCTCTTAATGCTGTTATCACAGAATAACTGAGACTAGCAGCTGTTGTTTGGTTGGTTTTGAGTCAGGGTTTCTCGGTGTAGCCTTTGCTGTCCTGGAATTTGCTCTGTAGACCAGGCTGGCCTCAGCCTCATAGAGAGCTGCCTGCCTCTGCCTCCCAATTACTGAGGTTAAAAGGGTGTGCCACCACTGCATGTCTAGACTGTTTTTAAAGAACCAACTGCTTTTCTTACAGTTCTGGAAGCCAGAACATTTCAGGTGGAAGGGCGACGTCCAGTAAGAGCTTTCCTCAGTCTTGTTTTGTTTTTGTTTCAATATGTATGTGTGTTGTGTGTCTGCATGTGTATTCACAGCGTGTGAATGTGCATGTGTGCATCTGTGCATGTGGAGGCTGGAGACTGACATGGAGTCTCCTTCAGTTGCTCTCCAGTTTATTTACTGAGGTAAGTTATCTCAGTTGAACACAGATATCAACAATATAGCAAGTCTAACGAGGCAGCTTGCTGCAGAGTCCTCTGAGTGTTGGCATTACCGATAGGCTGCCGTGCCCACTCAGCATTTACCTGGATTCTGGAGACCCAAAGTCTGGTTCTCGCCTTACATAGCAAGTGCTTTTAACTACCAAGCCCACACTTCCCTGGGTCCCCACCCAACTCCACTGTTTCTTAGACAGAATCTCACAGTGCAGCTTGGCCTGGCCTGGCACTCACTATCTAAACCCAGCTGGAGAAAACCTTGTGGTGACCCACTTCCATCTGCTTCCTCAGTGCCAAGATTAGTCATGCACCACCAGGCCTGGTGTGGTGAAAGCTGTCCTGCAGGCAGATGGACTGGAGCACACCATAAACTAGAAAACATAGAGGGAACACATTTCTGGATCCCATTTCTGCAACGACCCACCTACTTCTTCCACAGTAATGACATTGACCCTTTTGTATAGGCTGAGCCTCCGGACCTAATCAGCTCTCAGAGGTCCCACTCCTCAACATTTGCACTGGAGATTACGTGTTCAGCACGAGGATCTCGAGGGATGCATGTAGACACAGATGGAGTAGACTGGCTGAATGACAGAGGTGTGTCTCTATTAAATTCATCCTTCCTCCTCATCTCTCCCCTCATCCTGTCTCCATCTATCGTCCTTCCCCCTCTTTCTTCCTTTTTGGGTATAAAGCCATAAAGAGTTCTTTCTGTATAACTCCCCACCAGGAGAAAGGCCTAGCTGCGCCGGGCGGTGGTGGCACACGCCTTTAATCCCAGCACTCGGGAGGCAGAGGCAGGCAGATTTCTGAGTTCAAGGCCAGCCTAGTCTACAGAGTGAGTTCCAAGACATCCAGAGCTATAGAGAAACCCTATCTCAAAAAACCAAAACCAAACCAAACCAAAACAAAAGCCTAGCTGTGTTCTTGGAGGCCCTATCCCAAGTACCAAGAGGGGAAATCGTTGTCAAAGACCACTGTTGCAGCATTTCCCCTAGAGGAGATTACAGGACCTAGATTTACACTCTTTGGTTTATTTTGGTCTGCAGAGCATTTGTGGAGCCCTGCCCCATGTGACTTTCTAAAGGGCAGGAAGTGGGCATGAGAAGCCCACAGGGTCCTGAATGCAGGGAGGCAGATTGGCACCAGGATGAAGTTCTTGGAAGGCTTGCTAGAAGCCTGCAGGTGCATAATGGGTACCTATGTGATAGAGTGTATAATCTTCCAGTCTGTTTTAGAACCCCCGCCCCCCGGGGACCAGTCTGAGATAGACAGGATATTTATAGTCTCCAAAAATCTTCCCAAAGGTTAGATGTAACATCATGCGCTTCCCAGCATGACACACTGAGAACACATTATTTATGTAGCAATTGTACCCCAAGTTAATCTGAACCTAATCACAAGACACAAGTTAGGCAGGCACATGTGAGGAACATTCTGCCAGACTGTACTCTTCAGAAATGATGTGCGGGGCTGGGCTTGTGGTGACCCACACTCAGGAGGTGGAGGTAGGAAGGACTGAGGGTCTGGTGCCAGCCTGGGATACACCACAAAATACTGACAAAAGTGGGGGCGAGGGTGACAGGAAGGAAGGCCAAGCTTACCATGTAAAGGAAAAAAGTAAGACTGAAGAGCATTTCCAGATGAATGGCCTGGATTGGTTTCTGAATTGAAGGGGAAAGAGGCAGGGGAAACAATTCTTCTAGTTTTAGATCATCAGTAGGTTAGGTTTAAAGGTAGATTGACTATCAGATCACAGGACTAATTAACGCTGAGACTGTTGCATAAACGATGTAGCTCAGGGAGAGAAGATCCTGTCTTAAGAGATAGAATATTGGAAGTACAGCCTTATTAAAATGAAATCCAATGTCTAAAAATTGTTCTTATTTTGGGCTGTACCACAGTAAGAGCCAAGATTTTAAGCTCTACTAAATACAAAACAAACAAACAAACAAAAAGACTTTATATATTCATGTTCATTTAAGAAAATACTAGTAGTGATGTATTATTTTGAAATATATACTTAATATGTTTGGGGTTATTTAAAATTTACATTGAGAAAAATGTATGTATTTTCAGTATTGCTGTAGACAAGCATCTCCATAAGACTGTTAAATTGATTGTTGTTTTATATCAAACAATTTTTATAATACTCATTTTTATTATAATATTTTATAAATTTTAAAGAATATGACAAAAAAAGAGAGATAGAATATCAAGTACCTGAGGTGAAATGCTCCAAGGTTTCAACCAAAATATTGACAACCAAGTTTACAAACTGAAAGAGTAAACAGAGAGCTAATATGGGACACAATCTTAACCAATCATCAGCCAGTTTGAAGAATATTTGGATCTCATGCAAACCTTCTTTTAATTTAATTTAATGTGTATAAATGTTTGCCTACATGTGTACCTGTGCATTGTATGTGTGCCTGGTACCTGCAGAGTCCAGCAAAAGTCAGAGTACCCTGGAATTGAAGTTACACACCGTTGTGAGCTGCCGTGTGATTATTCCACATGTGGAATTGAACCCACATCCTCTGAAAGAGCAGCCATCTCTTAACTGCTGAGCCGTCTCTCCAGCCCCCACTCAAACGTCCTTGCAAAGTTTCTGTAAGGCTTTTTTGTTTTTTTCAAAGTAAGCTTAAGAAAGTCTACACTAGTGTTAAATTCAGGGTCACAGGACGGCATAAGCTTGTGCCCCAGATTCTTGGTGGGCTAAGACAGAGGATTGCAAGTTCAAGACCCACCTGTACTATAGAGTGAGTTCAAAGCCAGCCTGGAAAACAACAAAAGCTTGTCACAAATAAAAAGTGAAAAGGGAGGGCTGGGGGCTGGGGGCTGGAGATGTAGGTCAGAGGTAAAGCTGCTTACCCAGCAGGCATGAGACCCTGGGTTCAGTTCCCAGCAAGAAAAACAACTACTGAAGGGGCAGACTCCAGGAGTAGAAACAAAGTAGCAGTGTGCTAGGCGCTTAGGTTCTTCATCCACACAGCCACTGCATCTGGTAAAGGAATGATTATCATGCCCACCTTACAGATGTGGAAACTCGCTCAACTCACCAGGGAGTTTCTCAGAGGCTGGGTTTAAGTGGAGGAGGGTAGGCTCAGAGAGCCCTTCTGCAGGGCTGCCTCCTTGGGCAAAAACCTCAGGCTGAGTCACACACCTGGCCTCAAGTCCTATACTCTCTGCGTTACTGACTGACTGACCTCAGACTCTGACAGCCACAATGACCTGAAGAATTTAAATTTTTCTTTCTCGCTTTGGGTTTTCTCACAGCCGCCTGGAGATGTTTATGCCATGGCCTGATGATGATCATCTGGTGTTACCTGACTGCCTGTGTTGAAAGCTCAGCGCAGTGCCCTGGGAGGAAGTTGCTCAATCTGCATGAAAACCAACCCCTCACCCTGGTTTCCTCTGAGAGGTTGCAGCAACTGCTTTGTTGTCACTGGCAGAGACCTGGCAGTGTCTAGACCTGGGGCCACCCAACCGGCCATTTTGTAATCTCGGATGCATCTTGCAGGTCTACCTTCGAGTGACTCCCCAGCCTTTTAAATTAATTAGCTAATTGGTTATCTTTAGACAAAGTCTCACTGTTTCTTGGTGGCCTGGAACTTACTATATAGCTCAACCTGACCCACAGTTCATAATCGGCCTCCAGGTACTGGGGGTATCAGCGTACACCCCAACACACCACTAATTGCAGATTTCTCACATCTGGTTTTCTAGGTTTTATGACAGATAGTGGGACTGGTTCTTTGACAGCTTCACTGCCCTTCACGGTACATGTCCTGGGGCAGGTGTGTGTCCACACTGGAAGCACTGAAACCAAAGCCCGCGTGTCTCCTCAACCTCTTCGTTTATGCTCACTGAGCCCAGAAGCAGGGTCACTGTCCTGGGAGCAGCCAGAGGCTGAGATGGCTCCAGAAGGCTGCCTTCACTTCCCGTAAAGATGTCCTGTTGAGTAACAAGTCCATTGGAAAGGGTCAGGCCCAGCAGAAAGCTCCAGAGAACCCATTGCCACACTCCTGCAAGCCACAAACAGTTCTTTCACTGTAAGAGCAAGCTAAGCTAAAGAAGTCTCAAACGACCTTCTAGCTTTAAAATCTGAGGGGCAGGTTGTCAGGACTCATGCCTCTAGTCTCAGTATTCAGGAGTTTGAGGCCGGAAGACAGCCATAGCTCTGAGGCTCAACCTAGGCTATATAATCAGACCTTCTCTCTAAAATAAACAAACAAATAAATAAACAAACAAACCAAACAACAAGGAGGTAGCTGTAGAGATGGCTCACTAGGTAAGAGCACTTGCTGTCTAAGCAGAAAAACCTAAGTTCAAATCCTCAGGCACCGTGTAAAAGCCTGCCTGAGCCAGCCTGTGCCTGTAGCCCCAGCACCATTGGGGGCAGAATCAGGAGGATGCTGGGACTTCGCTGTGAGAGACCTTGTCTTAAGGTAATAAGCACAGAGAGGTAGGGAATGGCATCCAGCATCCTCCTTTGGCCTCTGTGTACTTGTGAGCATAACACACACACATACACAGCACAAAAATGAGGATACCAGCTTTTATGACACACAAAGAAGACTAGCTTGAGAGGAAAGAGCTGGTGGAAGAGACCGTTTCTGGGGTACACAAGCCCTGCCCATGGAGGGCAGAAGGCAGCCAGGCTCCTGGCTACTTTTCTTCCACTCCATGAGCACATGAGCTAGAATAGCTTATGAGGCCAGACAGCCACATGACAAGGATCCAAGGAGGGGGTTTTTCAGGGAAAGACCTCAAACATATAAGTTTAGAAGGAATTCATTTAAAATCCTGAGACCTGAAGAAGGGTCTCGTTACCCTGAGAGAATGCAGCTGTTTGGCCTTTTATGAGCTCAACCTGGGACAGGTTCTCTGTGTCTATTCAGCTCACTCTGTTCTGAAAGGGACTGACCCCACACCTTGCAATTTTGGACTGTCTATAATTTGGGTGTGTCACTACTGTCTCTTTAAATCTAGGTCACTGAGAACAGCTTCCAAACACAGTAGCATTGGTTCAGATTCCTAGAATTTTCATGAACGCCTGGTGGCAGGACAGCCAGCCTGTCGTCACACCTTCAAAAGGCTGAGATAGGGCCTTCTTGGGGCAAGCCGGCTAGTGAGACGAGACAGATGGACAAGCTCTGGGCCTGACTTAGAGACCCTATCTCAGAGATAGGGTAGAAGTGTGACTAAGGCCTGACATCAACCTCAAGTGTCCACAGGCCTCACATGCACACACCACACACAAACATAAGCATACATGTGAAAAGAAAAATAAAAGCAGGAAGACAGATGCAACTTGAGATAATGACACCTGAGGTTGTTCTCTGACCTCCACATGCTTATAAACACATGTGCAGAGGTACCCACAGGTGCAGGCACACATGTGGCACATTCATGCGCACCTGTGTGCATGTGTATTCGTGTGTTTGTGTATAAGCACACAGAGAGAAAGAGAGACAGAGAGAGAAAGACAGAGAGAGAACTATTTCTAACAGAAAGGGCTCTATTTTTTTTTAAAGGGCATCTTTTCTGTCACTTTGACAGCCTCCCTCCCCCATCTCTGCCTCCTGCCCAAGGCAAAGGGCTTCTGTGACTATGCGCAAGCTGGAGACTTTGAGTATAAGCCAAGACATCCATGTAGCAGAGTAGATCTGAGTGTTCCTCTTCTCCTCAGTGTCCTCATGGAGAGCAGGGTGAGAAAGCCCAGAGGCAAAAGGCTCCTATCTGTGGAGAAGCAGGAACTGCTGCAAATAGCCACCTACTTTATTAAAGGACCTAAGTACTTTAGAATGGGACTTCCCTCCTTGTCACACAGCAATGACAACATGCAGAGCAGACCCTGAGCTAGCTAGAGCAGAAGACACAGGTTAGACACTAAGGTGCAAGGTGCCACCAGGTGGCCCTGCATCCTCTGTGGGCACAACAGAGCATCAGCTGACCTGCCAAGCCATTTGTATAGGTGTCTGGGAACATCCCATCCCCAGAGGGCAAAAGGCAAGGGACACACACTACACTCCACCAGCCCTGTCACCACAGCTTCCTCTTTGTCACTTCCATAGGTAGACCTTCATCAGCCGCAGAAAGGAACTGCTACAAGGCCCCCAACAGCCATGCTTGCTGCAGCCCCAAAGACAGGGTGAGCAGACTAAGTGCCCAGAGGGACCACCTGCAGTCTGGTCTCAGAGCAGCAGCTGATGGTCAGCCTGGTAGACCTGAGGAGGAAGAGAACAAGTGTGTTCCCTCGGGCCCCTGTGCCTGTGGCCTGTGTGGGTCTGTGCACACCTTCCTGCCTTAAGGGGTTCCACTGTAGCGTGAAACTATCCAACAGCCACAGCCGCTGGGAAGGGGAACCCAGCAACTTCCCATTTTCTAAGTTCTGTTACTGGCAGTACTGGGGGAGATCTTTCCTCACCTCACTCTCAACTAGAAATGGTTTTCATTGTAAGGTCATTGTGTGCTTTTACTGGAGCATTCTAGTTACAGAAGAAGACACTAGACAATGAACCATAGCCCCCTACACTCAGAACACTACCAGCATTGCCCTCCCCGCAGTGGACCATACTAAGAATTCCTGGAGCTGGGCAGTGGTGGCACATGCCTCTAATCCCAGCACTTGGGAGGCAGAAGCAGGCGGATTTCTGAGGTCAAGGCCAGCCTGGTCTACAGAGTGAGTTCCAGGATAGCCAGGGCTATATGGAGAAACACTGTCTCGAAAAACTAAAAAAAAAAAAAAATTCTTGGGATCCCTTCCATAGATGTCCTGAGTGCAAATATACATGTATCTTTGATTATACAAAACCACGTCACAGAACAGACACCTTTCTATGGCCTCCTTACTCATTTATCTCTGTGTCTTGGACAGTCCCCATTGTCACTGAAGATGAGTCCATCTCCAGTTCATGTTCACTCAGTTTTAAATTTCTTTTTAAGGACACTGTTTGTACAAGTGAAATAATCTAAACTCTAGCTGGCCTGGGGAATGGGATTCAGTATGGTACCAGCCACAACAAAGTAGAAAGTGTCAGACAGAGTCAGGAATCCCAGCCCACCAGTAACATCACAGCTTCATAGGTGACACTGGGCTCAGATGCTGTGTGAGCAAAATGAAGATTAGGTCCAGAATGTGGTAACTGCATTCAGCTCCAGGAGTCACTGCCCTTCTAGGATAGAAGGAGTGGCTGGGTCTTTAAGATACTGGCTATGCAAGCCTAGTGCCCATCTAAAAAGCTGAGCGTGGCCCCGAGGATCTATAACCACAGTGCTAGGTGGAGTGAACACAGGCAAACCTGTACATCTGACGAGACAGACTAGACAAATCAACCACAGGTCCAATGGTAGACCTGTCGTTGAACGTGGAGAAGTGATTGAGGAAAATACCCAACGTCGGCCTCGTCGGCCTCTGACATATACATGCACGCTGCCCACTTGTGCATGCACACACACAATTTCCAATGATCCTTTGTCTCTCCACACATTTTTCTTAAAATCAATATTTCACAGATTTGTGTTCATGAGCTTGCATATTGTTCTTCCTCATAGCATAATTACCATGGACATCCCCGTACTGCTCCATTCTGGCACTTACCTTGTCAGATTGTGTTGTCCGTGTTTATTTCTACAAATAGTACCTCCAAGAATACTCTACCCCTTAGAATAGGAATGGTGGAGTCCATCCTTGGTATAATAATGGGACCAATCAGAAAGCCAGCTTTGAGTCTGAGCTTCCTGCACACCTCTGAAGGTGATGGTCAAGACTGGCTGTGTTCACAATCTTCCTGACCGACTTGCTTATGGGGATTGGTTCTAATGTTTTGAATTAATCCGGTCCCCAAAATCAGGAATCTGCATGTTTAAACACTGAAGGTCCTTGTCTCCAATTGGCTTTTGATTAATCAATGAAGAACCAATGGCCAATAGCTGGGTAGGCAGACTGAGGCAGGATCTTTAGCTTTTCAAAGGCTAGGAACTAGGAGAGAGGAAGCAGAGATCACCAGGACCCGGAAGAGGAAAGATAAGATCTAAAGGCCAAACAACACGTGAGAATCAGGGAAGGTGGCTACGAGCCACTTCCCCAATTGTGTTTGGGATAGCAAAGATAAAACCTAGGTTTTAAAAGATGTTAACTCGGGCTGGAGAGATGGCTCAGTGGTTAAGAGCGCCAACTGCTCTTCCAAAAGTCATGAGTTCAAGTCCCAGCAACCACATGATGGCTCACAACCATCCATAATGAGATCTGATGCTCTCTTCTGGAGTGTCTGAAGACAGCTATAATGTACTTATATATAATAAATAAGTAAATCTTTGGGCGGTGGTGGCACACGCCTTTAATCCCAGCACTTGGGAGGCAGAGGCAATCGGATTTCTGAGTTCGAGGTCAGCCTGGTCTGTTCTGGGACCAGGACAGCCAGGGCTATACAGAGAAACCTTGTCTCAAAAAAACCAAAAAAAAAAAAAAAAAAAAAAAAAAAAAAAAAAAAAAAAAAAAAAGAAAAAAAGATGTTAACTCAGGAATATTGGGGGGGGGGGTAGTGTTTGCCATCCACAAGAAGGATTAGAAACACCAAGCCATTAAGCTAATCAAGGCATATTAAAATTAACTGGTGTGTGTGTGTGTGTGTGTGTGTGTATGTGTGTGTTTCATTCAAAAATCTGGGTAGTTGTTAGGCATGTGACCCATTGGGAGCACAGAGTGGTTAACAAATTAGCACTATGCTTGCTACTGTGGCTTTCCAGGGTTGGTACTCTAAATCCACTTCTGACATTTTTCTAATGAGCAAAATCTTGGCTCAAATCTCGTTTCTCCTAGGAATAAGTTCCCATTTAAATACCCATTAGAGCTCCTGTTTTCTGTGCATCTGTTTGTTGTCTTTCCATTGGAGACACAGTGTCCAAGTAGCTTGGGCTTCAATGATCAATATTCACCTTCAACAGAATATAGCTTCTTCTAGATTCATCTTCATGAATTACAGCTGGAACACCCTGCACTTTGACCCTGTTTACTTTGTCAGTTACAGAGGTGGCATGGAAGGACTTCTTTGAGGCCCCTGGCAGAATTCTAAGTCAGTTGTTTTCCTGACTCAGTTGGTATCCCCATTTCCCAGTCCCTTCCATGTGTGTATGTGTGTGTGTGTGTGTGTGTGTGTGTGTGTGTGTTGTATGCAAGCTCAAATGGTCAACCTTAGGTTCTTTGAGGCAAGGTTTCTGATTGGCCTTGAACTTGTCAAAAAGGCTAGGCTGGGGTAGCTAGTCAGCCTATCTCTGCCTATGATAGTAGAAGCATGGGTACTTTTTGGTTTTGTTTCTTTGTTTTTGTTATTTTGGTTTTTTGAGACAATTTCTCTGTGTAGCCCTGGCTGTTCTGTAACTCACTCTGTAGACTAGGCTGGCCTCAAACTCACAGAGATCTACCTGCTTCGGCCTATGTAGTGCTGGGATTAAAGGAGTGCACCACCACCGCCTGGTTCACGCTGGCTATTTTATCTGAGTTCTGGGAATCAAACTCAGGTCCTTAGGCTTGAGTGGCAAGCTTTACCCACTGAGCTCACTCTCAGGACCGCCTTCCTCTTCTTAGTAACATCTGACTATCCTATCATCCCTTGAGAACTTGTAAAGTGCTCAGGTACATATTCTCATCAACCCCTTAAGCATCTATATATACCAGCTGTGTTCTGTAGAGATGGGCATCCACTGGGGTGGCAGTAGGTAACAAAGGATGAAGTTAGTCTATCTCCCTTAAGGTTCAGTGTTTTTGTTGGTGTATTAGTCCATTGAAAGTGTTGAAACAAAGAGCCACAACTGGGCATCTTAAACAACAAAAGAATATTTTCCTGTTTTTTGATATTAGAGTTCAAGGTCAAGATGTTGCGGGATGGCTTTGGAAGCTGTATGGGGACTTCTGTGTCAGGCTGCAGGTATCTCTGGGTCTCCATGCCTCTTATTTATATCACCCCATCTCTGTCTTCCTCTCTTAAGGAATTTTCTGTGTGTACTACCTTTGAGTCCACTTTCTTCTTTTAAGAAAGACCCTGGTCCAGTTGGGTTAAGGTCTACCCCATGATCTCATCTTCATCTGACTATATCTGAAAAGACTTTATTTCTAAACATCACATTCTCAAGTACCCGGGTTAAGGCCATGCCTATCTTTTTGGCAGGCTATAATTAAACCCAAGGCAAATGTTAAGGAGTTAAAATGTCACTTTATGAGTAGGGACCATGATTCAGTGGTTAAAAGAGCTTATGGCTCTCCCAGAGGATGAGTCCAGTTCCCAACACTCATATTGGTAGGTTCACAATCACCAAACTCCAGTTCCAGGGGATCTGATGCCCTCTTCTGGCCTCTGTGATTACTAGGAATACACACACACACACACACACACACACACACACACACACACACACACACAGGTCCTCAATGCAGTGCCTTGCCCCAAGACTGTCCTCCAGCTGGGGGCCACTCTCATATTGATCACAAAGGAGGAAACAGACAGAAGGGACCCGATAGTCCCAACAAAAACAAAACATCTTCATTTTCTTCAGTCAAAGCAAGCAAAAGGTGAGAGGTTTCTAAGAGCTGAAGAATCGTCGCAAAAGCCCCTCTGCACTGCCTCACCATCAAATGATGTTCCTACCTAATTCTAAGAACATTGAAAATCTGGGCTAGGAATGTAGCTCAGTGGTAGAGTGTTTGCCAAACATGCCAAGGACTCAGGTTCAATTCCTAGTACACAAGTGGTGGCACCTGAGTGTGCTCTCAAGTGACACTTGAGACTTAAAGCCTATTTTTCTTTCTGATTTTGTTGACCCAGTTTCACTACTTTGAAGAACATGTATTTATAAGATGTTAATGTGTGTTTCTAAGCGCCAGTCTCCGAAAGTCTCATACTCATCCAGGCCAAGCCATTTTATTTCTAGCAAGCTTCATTCAAATTCTTGTTCTCTGTTAAAGTTAACTTCCCACGGGAGTGGCCGCTTTTGAACGTAGTTTATCCCTCTTAAACCCCTTCCAGAGTTTAACCCCCACTGTGAGGCATGGAGCAGTTTCAGAATAACTCCACCTTGATGGTTTACAAGTCTGGCCTTTGGGACATGACCAGCACGAGTTAAGGTCATCCTGTGATGCTTCATGCATTGAGCGGCTCTGACCTCTTGTGGTCATATTTAGAACTGCCTTGGCAAATCAGCGAGATTTAAACTGAGAGGCCTTGCTGAAAACAGGCTGAGTACCTTCTATGGTCATCGGTATCCCCCTGAGAGCCAAGAGTCCAAGAAGATATTCTGGCACTTCCATGTCTTAATTTCCGTGCCATCTTAACAAGGACCACTTTGTAGGCATCCTGCATTCTTGCTAAGAGTCTCTACGGTTTTGGCCGTCGCCTTTGAGCTCCACACCATGGTGAGAGAGGAAATGAACAGAGATAGTTTTCCTACTAAAGGACCCTTTAGTAGTAAAGGTTCCTCCCCTTCAGAACTGTGGTCTTCAGGTGGGTTTGTTCAAGTAACCTCTAAAACAGAATGGTCGCAGGGATGAGGTTGTAGTTCAGTTGGTAGAGCAGTTAACTAGTATGCACAAAACTATGGATTGGATTCCCCAGCACCAGGATCTCACATAGCCCAGGCTGATCTTGATCTCACTGTGTAGCCAAGGATGGCCTTTACCTTCTGATCCTTCAGTCTCTACCTCCTAAGTGCTTAGATTACAGGGAGGAATCACAACTCTTGGTTTTATTCAGAGATAAGAGCTAAGGATCAAAGCCAGGGCTCCACACACGCTAGTCAAGCTTACATACCCAACCCAAAACAAAGCAACAAATCAAAAGGACCAGAGTTCAATCCCCAGAATCCATGTTTTTAAAAATAAGCTGGCTATGCGGTCAGGGGTCAGCGGTCAGAGGGAACCGAGCTATTGGGGTTGGAGAAGTGGCTTAAGCGTTTAGGAGCACTAACTGTTTTTCCGGAGGACGCTGGTTCAATTCCCTGTACCCACATGGTAGTTCACAGCTGTCTGTAGCTCCAAGCCCATGGGATCTGGGACCTTCACATACAAGCAGGCAAAACACCAATGCACATAATCAATCAATCAATCAATCAATCAATCAATCAATCAATAAACCTTGCACATACTTTTACTCTCAGCACTTGGGAGGCAGAAACAAGACCAGCCTGGTCTACAAATTAAGTTTCAGAACAGCCAGGGCTGCACAGAGAAACTCTGTATCAAAAAATAAAAATAGCCGGGGGGTGGTGGTGCATGCCTTTAATCCCAGCACTTGGGAGGTAGAGGCAGGGGGTTTCTGAGTTCCAGGCCAGCCTGGTCTACAGAGTGAGTTCCAGGACAGCCAGGGCTACACAGAGAAACCCTGTCTCAAAAAACCCAAAAATAAAATAAAATAAAATAAAATAAAAATAAAAAAATAAATAGCTGGCCATGTGGTACGTGCTTGTAGTCCTAATGCTTGGAAGATGGAAACAGGAGAACCGTTGGGGCCTAGTTTCAGGTCACTGAGAGACCCTGTCACACACACACACAAAAAGATGACCAAGTCCCTTCCTGGGACCTCAAGCAAAGCCTCCCAGTCTTCACAGGGCTGGTCAGCGGCGACAATGGCCTACCAGCGTTCGTCCAGTCAGCGGCGACAATGGCCAGACCAGCGTTCGTCCATTGGGCGACAATGGCCAGACCAGCATTCGTCCATTGTAGGCACCTAGGAGATTTGACTTTGCAGTAAAGCAAAACAAAACCACTTTATTGCAATACAAATATAATATAATAAATATAAATATACAGAGCTCATAAGACTGTGCATGACAATTTTTTAAATTGTACTAGAATATTATTATACAATATATAAACATGTTTACATACTGTGTACATGTATGTACTATGAAACTGGTGTGATGGCACAGGCCTTAATCCCAGAACTGGGAGATGAGGCAGAAAAAAATTGAGTTTGAGGCTAGCCTGAGCTACATGATGAGCTCTTAGTAAAGTAATTAAACAAAAGAGATTGTATAATTCAAAAGTTTCCATTTTAGCTATTTTAAGTGCATAATTCAGTGTCATTAATTACACTTAAAAAATGGTGCAGTCCTCACCAATCTATTTCCAAAAGCTTTTTATTACCTCCAAGACTCTAATTATTAATAATTCCACCCTCCTCCTTCTCACTTCTGGTGACTTAAAATCTACTTCTAGTTCTTCTGAATTTGCCTATTCAAAGTTCCTCAAGTAAGTGGAATTATCTAATACTTGTCCCTTTGCCACTGATCTGTTTGTCACAGCACAATGTCCTCAAGGCTCACCATGCTGTTGCATGTAGTAGAACTTCATTTCTTTTTTTTTTCAAAACTAACATTTTTTTTTAATTTAAAATGCTACAGAATGTAGCCTTTCATCTTTAATCATTACAATTGTACTTTAAGTATAAAACACATTAAGTACTGACAATAAAAAAAATATCTCATTAGAGAGTTGTTTTACATGAGTTAACATTCCAAGAAAATTGCAATATTTTTGATAATTCAGAAAAAGTCAGTGGTAAAAGCCATCATGTGTCTATGAAGTCAATTTTCAAAAAATTAGACTTCTTTGTTGTAAGTAAGCTTTGTGATTATATAGTTTCTTTTGGCTTCTTTATTCATCTTTCTTCCCAAATACATTCCTATTTCAAACATTGTATTTTTAATTGACTATGCCTACTATTTTAAGACAAACTTTCTAATTCCTCTTATTCTTATTTTACCCCATAGTCCTTAATCTAAATAACAATATTTTATAGTTATGTTTGGGAAACATTTGCAAAAACTAACCCCCCCCAAAGAAAACAAACTAAAACAAACAAACAAAAAACCAGCTTTCTTTTAGCTCTATGAGTTTTTCTAAAAGGCGAATGGTCCTGCTTCTTGCAGGAATTCTATGAGGTTGTTTTGCAAGACAAAGAACTTCATTTCTTTTCACAGCCAGACTGCATGTATGTCATTGTCTGTATATAACATGCCTCATAGACTAGATGTTGACAGACCTGTGGGTCATTTCCACTTTTCAGCCTCCATGAATAATGCAACAAGGGAGATCTGTTTGCTCATGTTTGTTCTAGCCCTCCTTTCAACTTGGACACAGCTTGAAGTGGGATAGTTGGCTAGATCATGTGGTCATTCCAGATTTTGTCTCCCATGGGACCTACACCATTTTATGTTCCCACCAGCAATGTACAAAGACTTCATTTCCCCATACATTCCTTTGCAGTTCTTTTTAAAAATAGCCTTCTGGATATGAAATGGCATCAATTTTTGGGATTAATTTGCATTACTTTAATGACTAATGATAAGGACTTTTCCTTCTGAGCTGGGGTCAAACCCAGGACTTCACACATGCTAAGCAAGCCCTGTACCTCTGAGCAGCATCCCAAGCCTTGACCAATGGTACATCTTCATTACTGGAATATTTATTCAAATCCACTATTCATCGTTGAACTTTGTTCTGTTGGTTGTTGAGCTGCAAAAGATCTTCATGTTCTTTACCAGAATAATACATTTGTCAACATTTTTCCTTCCCATAGATTGCCTTCTATTCTCTTGATAGCATGCTTCGATACACAGCTATTTTTTGCTTCTTTTGATGTTTTCAGAGAATACATCAGCATAGAGTAGGGCAGGGCCTATAAGCCCAAGCCCTGACTCAGGTAAGAAGCTATTGGCAGTTCTGGGAGAAAGGTAATTTTTCCTTAAGGGTGTGGGCCCAGTAGATCAATCTTGTTCCAGTGGTTGTCCCTATACCCAAGAATATAAAGGCAGTACAAATTGGACTTGGTGGGTAATTTTAAAACAACAAAAAAGAGAGGACAGGAAGTGGGATAGGATGGGAGTGGATCTGGGAGGAGTTGGGGGAAAATGGGAAGTGAATATGAGCAAAATATGTTGTACTCACCTATGAACTTCTTAAAGGATTAATAAAATGTTTTCTTTTAAAAAGATATACAGCCAAATTGTCTTAGAATATATCAGATTTTTGGAGAGCAAAGTTCTCCATCCATCATCTGCCCATGATGAATCCAGTAAACCAGACCACGAATATATGTTACTGCCCCAAGATCTTCCTGCCATGGGTTAAACTGTTTGGAAATGGTAGGCTCGACTAAGGTTGAAATTAACTGCAATTCACTAGCCTCTTCCACACTCTCCCCTGGGTGTTTCAAGTATTGTTTCATTAGAATAAGTGGATATTGTATAAGTTCCATACCCTAGGGCTCAAGGCAGGTGCTGATTCTATGGAGGGATGGATTCTTGGAGATTTTCTTTCTAGCATCTTCCTTTATGTCCTCTGGATAGAACTAGGCTTTATAGCCAGAATAAAACACTGAATTTTAGTGCTCATACGGAATATCTCCTTCAAACAACATTCACAGGCAGGCAGGTACTCGTTATTACCACTGAGGACATTGTATCACAGGGACACCTCAAGTATAGACTCCTTGCTCTGTAGCACTGAGCTCTGAGAACCTTAGTCCTACCTGGGCCCCTTCCCGCAGCCCAACTCAGAGATCATTCACATTCTATGATGGAGACTCTGGGTAGTAGCACCTCCCACTGGTGAAATGGAACAGATCGGGTCCCATGCCCTGTCCCTATCAGGAAAGTGTCCTTCCTCTTTCTGAAGATAAGAAGGGTGTGGCAACTAATCTCTACATGTAACAGAAAATGTATTGGTCTAAAATAAGGAAATAGTGGAGACTTGGGCTTCATAGATTGTTTGCCTAGCGTTCAAGAAGCCCAGGTGGTTGGTTCTATCCCCAACCCTACCTAAACTGGACTTGGGGTAGTACATGAGTACTCCCGATACTCAGGAGATAGAGACAGAAAGAACAGGAGTTCAAAGCCATTCTTAGATACACTGGGAATTTGAGGCTAATATGCTATATGAGTTCTTGTAAAAAAGGGTTAGGAATGGAAGGAGCTAAACAGACAAAAAGAAACAAACAAAAAAAAAAGTGCCGGTGAGATGACTCAGCGGGTAAAAGCACCAATTGCTCTTCCGAAGGTCCTGAGTTCAAATCGCAGCAACCATATGGTGGCTCACAACCACCCATAATAAGATCTGACACCCTCTTCTGATGCATCTGAAGACAGCTACAGTATACTCATTTATAATAAATATATCTTTGGGCTGGAACAAGCAGGGTCTTCCAGAGCAGGGTTGACCAGAGTGAGCAGAGGTCCTAAAAGTCAATTCCCAACAACCAGATGAAGGATCACAACTATCTGTACAGCTACAATGTGTACTCATACACATGAAATAAATAAATAAATCTAAAAAAAATCACAGTAATTTAGGGTCTGGGATATAATTCATTTTAAAGCCATTCAATCTGTGAACTATGTGGCTAATGAACAGCTTCTTAGGTTTTGTCTTAGGTAAAGTCCCCTAGGTTTTGTAAACCATTAAATCTCTGTTTTTCCATCATGAACTAGCTCCAACATTATCCTATGGTAGCATATGCCTTTGATCCCAGTTCTCAAGAAGCTGAGGAAGGAGGATTGAAAGTCTAGGTCAAGTCTGGGCTTCAACATGGCAACACCCCGTCATGGAACAAAACAACAAAAACACATCAAAATAAGTTTTTATTTTTAACAGTTGTTTTCTTTTTAATTATTTTTCTGCACTAATATTTGTACAGCTGTAAACTCGAGGAATCATCCAATACTTGTATACATCTGGAGAACCATTAATAAGCACCTTCAGTGGTTTCCACAGCTTAAGAATTTACCATGTAAAACATTTTAGAAGGAATCTAGTAAAAATGAACAAAAGTTATAAAAGATGTGTATCATGAGGAACATGACAAAAAAAGAAAAAAAAAACAGAAAACAAAAAACTTAGGGTACTTTATGAGGTTGCATGAAAGAGTCACATGTTCCCAAAATCTTGTGATTTAAATTCCAATTATTTAAGTAAAGACTCCCTCCTAATTTAGATTCCCAGTCCAATGTAAGCAGGTGAAGGTGGAGTTAGGAGATAGGGTTGGGGGCTGAGTATGGTGAAGTTAGAAGAAAAGGAGGTAGGGGGCTCTGTTCCCCAAGAAAAATATCAGGCAAATTCTTTTATGTCTTCAAGGATAAGCATTCTTTTGGAAAATGTGCCCTCTCTCTCTGAAGTTATTTAAGGGTTTTAGTTTTAGCTGCCTTTAAGCCTCTCCCCTGCTGGTTCTTCTTGGGTTGTACATTCTTGTTCTCTGTCCTTATCCACCACTTTGTGATAGTTCCAACTGAGTCTTGTCTGTGCCCTCATCCTATACTGTGAAATCTGAACTTCTGATGCTTGACTTTCAAAAATTTTAATGCTTTAAGTGTCCAGGAAGCAGTTGAAAAAAAGGAGATAGATATAGATAGATGATAGATAGATAGATAGACAGACAGACAGACAGACAGAGTAACTATGCATCTGGTGGGGGGAGGGATATTTTTAAAACAAATCACAGACAGAAACATAGAAGGCAGAAACAGTCCCTCAAACTACACTGATGATCAAATAAAGATCTGAACCACTAGTAGAAATACCCAGTTGCATCTTCCTAGATTGTGTCTTCAGGATCTAGTCAAAAAGGGCCACAGAGAGAGGGAGAAACAGAGATACAATTCTAAAGGTGAGGGACTATGACTGGCCACTACTTTGTCCAAGTCCTACCGCAGCCTGGGCTCCAAATGACTCTCCATGAGAAGACTTGGGAACTGGTACCAGGAGTGGGGTAAAGATTCCCATGACATCATTGACCAGACACTAATACAGGTACTTGGGCAATGGGAAAGAATTTGCTACAATTCAAGACATATCAACATAATAATCCCCTATCTGCAAACACCTTGACTCTACATCTTCAAATTCCTCTCACAGGACATTTCCTTGACTTACCTACCTGATTATCAATGGCCACTGTTGAAATTCCAGGACTTTTTAATTTAGGAGTGGTTACTTTTTACCATCCACCAGATACCACAAATCCCTAGGATATAGTTGGGCTTTGATCATATGGCAGAGAAGGCACGAAAACCAGAGTCTTGGGCAGGATGAAGGTGTACAACAGGAGAGTAGTTAGATGGGAGCATAAAGACAGAGATTTGAGTACCAAGAAAAAAAATATAACTCATTACCTTGCCTAAGCTGGATCTGGCTGTTATGGTGAGAAACTGGGTAATATCTGAGTTTGTAATGCCTCCTTAAGTCTATGAGGGTCTGCTTATCATGGGGGAGTCTAGGATTAGGAAAAGGTCTTATAGCTTTAGAATGGACACATAATTTTTACTCTGAATTTTTTTTTGAAGAAGGGTCTCATGTAACTCAGGCTGTCCCTAAACCCTGCTAAACAGACAAGATAGATTGGCCTTGAACTTCTGATCCTCCTGCCTCTACCTCCCAAGTGCTGGGGTTGCAGGCATGTACCACCACCCTTGGCTTTTTATCCAGAACTCTATAATCATGTCTAAAGACTGAGATCAAGGTGTGTGTGTGTGTGTGTGTGTGTGTGTGTGTGTGTGTGTGTGTGTGCATGTGCGTCCTGCCCTCATGTTAGGGTAGAGATTTTCCTATTACTGAGCTAAGGGCAATTGTTTTAGGGAAGGTTAAGGAGAGGTTGTGAGGGCTCAGGCTAGGCTAGATCTGTGCCTAGTGGTCACTCCACTGCAGGACAGCTTTTAGTCTGGAACAAATCACTTCAAGTAGGGTGTTACTGTGAAATACTTGGAGAGGAAGCAAGGAATTCTTGACATCATTTCCGTTCAATGCAGTCAACTCCCAGGGTGTTGTCAGGACATCGGCAGGTCCTGCTCCCTGGAGTAGGCAAGCAAAGGTGGGTACAGCCACCATTATTCACTGAGCAGTAATTGTGGCCTGGAAAAGATGGAAATCAGTGTCATGGTCTTACCTCTGACTGACATGGTACCAAGAGCAGCCTCCCCATTAACCTCCTTGTGGGCTCAAGGGGCCAAGTCGAGCTACTGTTTGTTTCTTTATCATAAGTACGACAGGCAACTACATGCATTACTGATTTGAAGTGCGTGGTTAATCTTGATTATCAACTTGGTAGAATCACAACAGAAATATGCCTCTGGGTATGTCTGCCAGGAGGTTCTGGATTAAGTTAATTGAGGTGGGAAAAATCCAAGAATCCTTCAGGAAGGGATATCCAGGATATGCAAGCTGAGATACCTCCAGGAAGGAGCCCAGGGGTTGTACTTAGGCCACCCTGATTCTCTTAGGGACTTTGAGTGCTGACCCCCATTCAGCAGCACGGATGTTACCTTGGGGACACTGGGACAGGGCAATGGTGATGCCATATGGCCGGGTCTGCTTATGTGGGTGGAAGGTATCCATCTCTTTGGATATAGCAAGGTCCATGGCAATCACTGAATTCCTGCAAAGGACCAAAGCACAGAGTGAACATGCATCTGATGGCTTGAACTCTTCTCAGTGGGGTTAGGCAGCTTCTTCTGAGGCTTGGAAGAGAAAAAGACATGGTGGTCTTGCTCTCTGTGTATCCGTTTCTCCCTCCCCTTAGGCTGGGTCAAGTCTGTAGTTCACTGGCTTTTCAAAATAAGGGCCAAAACAATCTAGCTCTCCTCTTCTGCTCTAAATTCCAGGTGACATATAGGCTCTCTTAGCCAGATACCTCCTTGGTATGACCCTCCCTTTGAGGAAGGTCTGATCCAGAAACAGCTGTGCAACTAATGCAGTTTAAAAACTACATCGATGTAGAGGTATGACATAATCAAAGAACTCTCCAGCCATGTGACCCCAGGTAGCTCCTGGGGAAAGAACAGGCGTGCCCAGGAAGTCCCAGGTTTGGGTATGATAAATGGCACTTCTGTTCCCCTCTGAGATTAGACAGCCCTCTTCCTCTACCCTCCTCCAGATCTGTCAGCCCAGGAATAAGGGGAAGGGTCAAAGGTCAGGAGAAGAGGCAAGAGGCAAAGACCTCCACAGACACAAAGGGAAGGGCAGAGTTCAGCCCAGCCAGCATGACAGCAGCCTACATACGTCTTCCAGTCTGTGTAGTACAAATTCTTCCCATAGCTCGTCACAGCGAAAGGATACTGGAGCCCTTCGAGAATTCTGCGTCTGCCGGGCTGAGCTGGGTTCAGGCATTCTGCCCTATGGGTGCCTATGTGAAGCAAACACAAGTTGGTCATTGTTCATGCAAGAAATGGGCCCTTTGTGTCAGAAAACAAGAGTCTGAAAGACAAGGATGGGGGAGTTCAGTGTTGCAAGGGCATGTCCTGAAGAACACAGAGGGCTGGCTCTTCAGCATTGGCATTCTGTCTCTGTTTTCTGTCTTTCCCCTTTCATAAGCCTGCACCCACCTGAGTTCTGGCACTCACACCTGGCCCTACCAAGGAGAGGTGAGCCTGCACCCACCTGAGCTCTGGCACCCATACCTGTCCCTATCAAGGAGAGGTGAGCCTGCACCCACCTGAGTTCTGACACCCACCTGGCCCTACCAAGGAGAGGTGAGCCTGCACCCACCTGAGTTCTGGCACCCATACCTGGCCTTACCGAGGAGAGGTGAACCAGGACAAGAGAAGCCACAGCCTGTGCTGGCCTTCCCAGCCCCTTGTCTCATGAGAACCCTACCATCTTCTGGCTTTTGCTCAAGTCCCTCCCCTCTACGTCTCTCCAGAACCTTTCTCCCCAAAGTTGGGGCACTGAAGAACTCCTACTGATCAGCATGGGACTGGCCTGCCACTATTGCCTTTTTTGAGGGCTATCTCAGGCTTCTACAAACATGTAAGCATTCACATCCTACTCTTTGTCCTACTTAGTTGTGGGACAGAGAGGTACTCAGTTACAGACTTTCAGAGGGAGAGATGAAGGATGGTCCTCCTTGATAAACATCTTTCTCCCCATCTCATCTCAAGCCTAAGGGACATCCTGTACAGCTGAAGAAGGGCCACATCAGGGACTCTATGCAGAATGCACTATTACCTCTGAAAATATAGTATATATTCAACACTCAGTAACCTCCCACCAAAATAGGAGTCAGCCATTTTTTTATTGAGCCATATAGCGATTATTTCAAGTTCTGCAGGCCAAAAGGCAAAAGCAAGCATGATACCAGGTATTTCTAACACTTAAAATGGTAACATTTAACAGTGTAAAATTTGTTTTGAGCTTATTCGCTAGACAGAAAGAGGCGGTGGGTGAGATTTGCTAGCTCTAGAGCAAGAAGAATAAGACAATGAAGAACTATGTGTAGATGATCTCAAGCTTCCTGTTACCTGCGTCCACCCAGCAAAGCTGAGATGAGAATGCATCAAAGGTCAGACCATTGGGCAAGCCCAGATTGTCCTGTGCGAGAATCCTCCGGTTGGTGCCATCCATGTGAGAAGTCTCAATTTTGGGGTTATCTCTGTTCCAATCTGTCCAATAAAGGTTCCTGGAAGAGGTATCAGAGTGGAAAGAAGAAGCAAGATCCTGAAAACACTTTAAAGGGACTAGGTAGGAAGTGATCAGCCAACAAGAAAACAACACAGCTGAGTGAGATCCTGAGGTGCTAAGGTGGATTCTAGGGTTACTTGGCTCTCTGTTCAAATTGGGCTATCTGTTACTAACAGATCTCCTTTAATATTTCTTCTGTAGCATCTTGAAAAACCTCAACGGGCAAAGTGACGACCTGGGTTCAATTCCCAGCACTGTGTTCAAAACAAAACAAAACAAAACAAAACAAAACAAAAAGCTGAGTGTGATGATTGAGAGTTGTGATCCCAGTGCTGGAAAGGAGACTGGTGGATCACTGGGTCTCTCTGGCTAGATAGCCTGCACTACTTGGGGGAGGTACAGCCTAGTGAGACATCCTGCTCAAAACAAGGTGGACAGTGACCGAGGAATGATATACAAGGTTTGCTACCAAATACACATACAGACACATAAACCATGGGCCAGACATAACTAATAGTAATTCCCTGAGTGATAAACCTATGCAGAAGGCCACAGTGGAGCAATGTGATTTGCCTGAAGCAAGATTCAAACACCAGCAGAGAGTGGTGGAGATGTCTGCTGTGCACGAAGTAGTAGAATGGCCTCAACACAAAGGAAATGGTCTCTAAGGAAATGGCCTCTAGGAGCTGGGGCCTGGGATGTAAGACTGAGAGCTTGCCATAGGGTGAAAAGAGAGAAAGCTGCAATGGGCTGAAGAATCCCTCCGGAAGGAAACTGTCTCCATGATGCTCAAGCCACAGCTGCTCCAACAAGGAGTGCCGGGGGGCATAGTTAGGCCAACCCAACACTCTACAGCATTCATGGAACTGGAGTGTCAGTTCACATTCAACCTATCTAGAAATTACTCGATTTCTGAGCTGTCACCATACAAAGTTGCTTGACAGAATTGTGAAACCAGAACACAGCAAGGTGTCAGCATTGTGCTAAGTGTACCAGCATCTCATCAGCTTGTAGACTGTTTCATCTTGCATGGATGAAACACCTCAGGAGAGCAGGGCTGGCATTAGACCCTCACTAGAGATCATTCAGAAAAGCCAGAGACTAAAAAACAAAAAAGCCAGACATATGTATAGGCAAACATACCCTCTGACAGGGTCTGTCACAATGCCTCTGGGATTCACCAAACCCGTGTCAAACAGCACTCGGCGCTGGGTGCCATCCATCTTTGCAACTTCTATTCGATCCAGGTGAGAGTCTGTCCAGAAGATGGTTCGACCAAGATGGTCCAGGGCAAGGCCTTCAGGGCTTCCAAGATCTAGAAGGAATGAAACAACACTGAGTCATATGCCAGTCTCAGAGTTCTCTGATTATTCAGTTGTCTTCGACATGGTAATCAAACCTTGAGAAACCAAATGGGAATGTGAAATTCTTACCAATTATAAGATGATCAGTTTTCCAAGTGACAAATTCAACCATTCTCACCCACTGATTGGGTACCACACTGGGAACCAGGAAAGTTGCTATGACAAAGATATAGCCCTGTCCATTAAGAAGCCCACAGCTAACCACCATTCAAACTGGGGTCTAGTTTCTGTGGGCAGATGCAGATACAAAGTCAGCTTGAGTTCCTTAGGGAAGGGTTCTGGGGAGGTAGAAGCTCATTCCTGAAGGACCAATGAGAGTTTATCAGACAAGGATCTTGCACAACTGTCTTCAGGTATAAAGAAGACTGCAAGTGGCTTGAGGTTGGCTGTGATTAATTTTTTATTAATCACAGAGACCATGAGAGTGGCTCTTGGTGAAATGAGGATGGAGGTAAAGAAGCCAGAGCTTATCTAAGACAAACAGGAGGCATGGAGTCTTAAGTGGGGATGGAAGGTACATCTTTCATCCTTAGCAATTACAGGATGGGGAGGCATTTCAGGAAATGATATTGCTGATCATCACTCTTAGTACTTACATAGAAATATAAAGGGTAACAAGAAGGTGTTTGATGACTACAAATTATACTTGCCACTTGATTGAAACAGCAATCAAGACACAGATTGGCGTTGTAAAACCAATATTCCATGTAAGTCACTGTAAGCTAAAAATATGAAATGACGTTGTAGGATTTATTGGCATTCTTGAGATCCTCCCTCCACCCCCAGTCCTAACCAGAGGGCCGAGGGTCGTTTAGCTTGGCTGGAGTGTAAGTAGAAGGGAACCAGGCTGTGCTCCCCCAGGCATCAGACATTTGAGAAAATCACCCCTGCTCCCTCTCGTCCATAAACAAGCAAGTCTACCTCTCATCTCAGCCTTTCCTAGGACAGAGAATGGTGTAGGGACTGCAAAGATTCTGTCAGGGGTTAAGAAGATGAATTTGTTGGTAAAGCATTTGCTGTGCAAGCATGAGGATCTAAGTTCAATTCCAGCACCATATAAAAGCCAGGCATAGCAAAGCCATTTGTAATCCCAGCACTGGGCAAGCACAGACAAGAGCTTTTTGGCTGCCCAGGGTAGTGCAATTAATGAGCTCTAGGTTCAGTGAGAGACCCTGTCTCAAAAAAGGGGTCAGTGGGGGTGGGGGGATGGCATTTACCTGATACTGACATGCATACATGTGTGCACCTCCAACCCACACATACACACACACACCACACACACAAGCCTCTAACAAGAGCCCAACCAGAGGATAGTGATTCAGATAAATAAATGTTCTTATGGTTTATTATTCATAGCCAAAAAAGAGCTGTTTAATGTATTAAGCTCTTTCCCACACCATAACAGGTCCCAGAACGATGGAATTGTCTCCCAGGGGCTCCCTGTGGCTTTCAGACAGGATACATACATGCACACACCAGCAGCCACTCAGTAGGGGGAAAACTTGGAATGAGCACATCCTGTGGGATTCCCTGAGCAGCTCCCACATACTGCGGGGATGGGAGCTGCCCAGTATCTTCACTGAGCATACAAAGGAAGCCTATTAGGAGCTTATGTCACACCGGCACCTTCTACACAATGCTGGTCCTGATCTCAAACCGCTGAGGGCTAGGAAAAACTCATAAGAATGTGTGTGTGTGTGTGTGTGTGTGTGTGTGTGTGTGTGTGTGTTGATGAACAAGGAGATGGCAAGGGAATAGGTTTTCTTTTACTGTTGTGTGAAAAAAAAAAAAATTGAGTATGCTCCCTAGTAAGGAGGTGTCTGGAGGAGAAGAACCATGTGTCTCGAGTAACCCCAGAAACTCTCTGGAAGTCAACCTCAGTCAAGATGTTTGGTTGATTCTGTGTTCTTTCACAGTCAGTCAGTTTTGGCCTTTCTTACAGCTCTCACTGTACTTAAAGGTCCCTTGGCTGATTTCCGGTGCCAAAAGCAACAGGAAATAGCAGACAGTGACCTATTCCCCTCTTCTACTAGGATCTGAAATCAGATAACAGCAACAACATTTCCAACAGAGTGGGTAAAAGGCATTTTCAAAGTTCTCTTCATAAGCCAGAGCATGAAGGTGATCCAAGATCATTTAAACAGCCCATCGGCTTTCGGAAAAGGACTCAAGAGCCAAGTGCAAGGCCGGGGTTGCTCAGCTTGATTCCTGATGTGTTGTCTCTCAAAGGGAAACAAGGAAGAGGAAAGATGGCCAATCATCCTCACAGAATATTAAAGTGGGAGCTGAGTGCTCTGCAGAGGGAGCTGAAGTTCGTACAGCTAATGTCAACATGGCTATACCTTCTGAGCAAAAATATTCCCAAATCTGATGAGTCGTGACTGCAGCAGCTCCAGGTCCTTGACTCTCTCAGTACTGGGGACTTTTTCATACGAAATGGATTATTTTTTAAGCTGGAGATTGAACCCAGGGCCTCATACATGCTACACAAAGACTCTAGCACTGAGCTACATCCCTTGGCCCTCTTGTAACTTTTTATTTTGAGACAGGGTCTTAAAAGCTGCCCCGGCTGACCTGGGACTTGTGACCCTTTTGCCTCAGCCCCTCAAATAGCTGGAATGACAGACCTACAGCGGAGGGCCTGGCTATTCTTTATTTATTGAATGAAGGTATTAAAATGTTGCATATCTTTGTCCAAGCAGGCACCTAGATAAGGTTAAATGTTTAAGTTAGGCTCTGTCAACATAACATATATTTTATCATATTAAGCAAAACAGAATTCTCTGTTAGAGTTGATCCTGGCTAGTTGGATTCCAAGCAAGAGCGAGGGAGAGGAGAGATGTGTTGAGGTAGGGCAAAGAAACTACCTGTACCCAAGATACTGTATTTTGAAATAACTCTTTAACCCCACATCACCTTAGGAATAGACTCTACTTTCAGAGCTGGGTGTGGTGATACATACTTGCAACCCAGGGCCAGAGAGAAAGAGGCAAGAGAAGCAGGACTTTCAGACTAAATAAGGCTGCCAAACATTGGTTTAAAAAAAATAGTAGCCAAAATAGCTCAGTTGGAAGAATGTTAGACTAAAAATATTAAGTAAATTAATTAAGCAAACTGAGTAGTGGTGCATGCATATAATTCTGACATGTGGGAGGTAGAAGCAGGAAGATCATGAGTTCAAGGACATCCCAGCTAGTTAATGAGGGTAGCCTGGTTAGCATGAAACCCTATCTCAAAAATTAAATAAATAAATAGTCTTCAACTTCTGGATAAGTATCTGTCAATATGCTAGTATGTTTCTGGACTATTCCTTCCACCCACTGCCTTTGATTAATTCCCCGTGGAGCACATGGTGGAGCACTCTGTGAGAAGTCATTGCAACTCAGATACCCATTGCCTTCGATTATACTCTCCTGGAGCACTCGGTGGAGCATTCTGTGTGCAGGCCAGGCAGTGGTGGCGCACACCTTTAAT